>NC_134444.1:1036567-1349549 GCF_030867145.1 Opisthocomus hoazin
TATCTGCAGACGTTCGCATTTTCAGAGCAGGGCTGCCGGAGGCCCCCTGCACGGAACCCCAAAGCTACGTTTGAAGTTTGAGGGGGAAAGACAAGCAAGCAGCCCCAGTCTCTGTGCCTCTGTGCGAGCAGTGCCATGAGCAGATGAGGCTGAGCAACAGCTTTCCAGGCTAGCTCTTTCTGCCTGCCAGCTATCTGCAGACGTTCGCATTTTCAGAGCAGGGCTGCCGCAGGCCCCCTGCACGGAACACCAAAGATACGTTTGAAGTTTCAGGGGGCAAGACAAGCAAGCAGCCCCAGTCTCTGTGCCTCTGTGCGAGCAGTGCCATGGGCAGATGAGGCTGAGCAACAGCTTTCCAGGCTAGCTCTTTCTGCCTGCCAGCTATCTGCAGACGTTCGCATTTTCAGAGCAGGGCTGCCGGAGGCCCCCTGCACGGACCCCCAAAGCTACGTTTGAAGTTTGAGGGGGCAAGACAAGCAAGCAGCCCCAGTCTCTGTGCCTCTGTGCGAGCAGTGCCATGGGCAGATGAGGCTGAGCAACAGCTTTCCAGGCTAGCTCTTTCTGCCTGCCAGCTATCTGCAGACGTTCGCATTTTCAGAGCAGGGCTGCCGCAGGCCCCCTGCACGGACCCCCAAAGCTACGTTTGAAGTTTGAGGGGGCAAGACAAGCAAGCAGCCCCAGTCTCTGTGCCTCTGTGCGAGCAGTGCCATGGGCAGATGAGGCTGAGCAACAGCTTTTCAGGCTAGCTCTTTCTGCCTGCCAGCTATCTGCAGACGTTCGCATTTTGGGAGCAGAGCTGCCGGAGGCCCCCTGCACGGACCCCCAAAGCTACGTTTGAAGTTTGAGGGGGCAAGACAAGCAAGCAGCCCCAGTCTCTGTGCCTCTGTGCGAGCAGGGCCGTGGGCAGATGAGGCTGAGCAAGATCTTTCCAGGCTAGCTCTTTCTGCCTGCCAGCTATCTGCAGACGTTCGCATTTTCAGAGCAGGGCTGCCGGAGGCCCCCTGCATGGACCCCCAAAGCTACGTTTGAAGTTTGAGGGGGCAAGACAAGCAAGCAGCCCCAGTCTCTGTGCCTCTGTGCGAGCAGTGCCATGGGCAGATGAGGCTGAGCAACAGCTTTCCAGGCTAGCTCTTTCTGCCTGCCAGCTATCTGCAGACGTTCACATTTTCAGAGCAGGGCTGCCGGAGGCCCCCTGCACGGACCCCCAAAGCTACGTTTGAAGTTTGAGGGGGCAAGACAAGCAAGCAGCCCCAGTCTCTGTGCCTCTGTGCGAGCAGTGCCATGGGCAGATGAGGCTGAGCAACAGCTTTCCAGGCTAGCTCTTTCTGCCTGCCAGCTATCTGCAGACGTTCGCATTTTCAGAGCAGGGCTGCCGCAGGCCCCCTGCACGGACCCCCAAAGCTACGTTTGAAGTTTGAGGGGGCAAGACAAGCAAGCAGCCCCAGTCTCTGTGCCTCTGTGCGAGCAGTGCCATGGGCAGATGAGGCTGAGCAACAGCTTTCCAGGCTAGCTCTTTCTGCCTGCCAGCTATCTGCAGACGTTCGCATTTTGGGAGCAGAGCTGCAGGAGGCCCCCTGCACGGACCCCCAAAGCTACGTTTGAAGTTTGAGGGGGCAAGACAAGCAAGCAGCCCCAGTCTCTGTGCCTCTGTGCGAGCAGTGCCATGGGCAGATGAGGCTGAGCAACAGCTTTCCAGGCTAGCTCTTTCTGCCTGCGAGCTATCTGCAGACGTTTGCATTTTCAGAGCAGGGCTGCCGGAGGCCCCCTGCACGGAACCCCAAAGCTACGTTTGAAGTTTGAGGGGGCAAGACAAGCAAGCAGCCCCAGTCTCTGTGCCTCTGTGCGAGCAGTGCCATGGGCAGATGAGGCTGAGCAACAGCTTTCCAGGCTAGCTCTTTCTGCCTGCCAGCTATCTGCAGACGTTCGCATTTTCAGAGCAGGGCTGCCGCAGGCCCCCTGCATGGAACCCCAAAGCTACGTTTGAAGTTTGAGGGGGCAAGACAAGCAAGCAGCCCCAGTCTCTGTGCCTCTGTGCGAGCAGTGCCATGGGCAGATGAGGCTGAGCAACAGCTTTCCAGGCTAGCTCTTTCTGCCTGCCAGCTATCTGCAGACGTTCGCATTTTCAGAGCAGGGCTGCCGGAGGCCCCCTGCACGGACCCCCAAAGTTACGTTTGAAGTTTGAGGGGGCAAGACAAGCAAGCAGCCCCAGTCTCTGTGCTTCTGTGCGAGCAGTGCCATGGGCAGATGAGGCTGAGCAACAGCTTTCCAGGCTAGCTCTTTCTGCCTGCCAGCTATCTGCAGACGTTCGCATTTTCAGAGCAGGGCTGCCGGAGGCCCCCTGCACGGACCCCCAAAGCTACGTTTGAAGTTTGAGGGGGCAAGACAAGCAAGCAGCCCCAGTCTCTGTGCCTCGGTGCGAGCAGTGCCATGGGCAGATGAGGCTGAGCAACAGCTTTCCAGGCTAGCTCTTTCTGCCTGCCAGCTATCTGCAGACGTTCGCATTTTCAGAGCAGGGCTGCCGGAGGCCCCCTGCACGGACCCCCAAAGCTACGTTTGAAGTTTGAGGGGGCAAGACAAGCAAGCAGCCCCAGTCTCTGTGCCTCGGTGCGAGCAGGGCCGTGGGCAGATGAGGCTGAGCAACAGCTTTCCAGGCTAGCTCTTTCTGCCTGTGAGCTATCTGCAGACGTTCGCATTTTCAGAGCAGGGCTGCCGGAGGCCCCCTGCACGGACCCCCAAAGATACGTTTGAAGTTTGAGGGGGCAAGACAAGCAAGCAGCCCCAGTCTCTGTGCCTCTGTGCGAGCAGTGCCATGGGCAGATGAGGCTGAGCAACAGCTTTCCAGGCTAGCTCTTTCTGCCTGTGAGCTATCTGCAGACGTTCGCATTTTCAGAGCAGGGCTGCCGGAGGCCCCCTGCACGGACCCCCAAAGATACGTTTGAAGTTTGAGGGGGCAAGACAAGCAAGCAGCCCCAGTCTCTGTGCCTCTGTGCGAGCAGTGCCATGGGCAGATGAGGCTGAGCAACAGCTTTCCAGGCTAGCTCTTTCTGCCTGCCAGCTATCTGCAGACGTTCGCATTTTCAGAGCAGGGCTGCCGGAGGCCCCCTGCACGGACCCCCAAAGCTACGTTTGAAGTTTGAGGGGGCAAGACAAGCAAGCAGCCCCAGTCTCTGTGCCTCGGTGCGAGCAGTGCCATGGGCAGATGAGGCTGAGCAACAGCTTTCCAGGCTAGCTCTTTCTGGCTCACAGCTATCTGCAGACGTTCGCATTTTCAGAGCAGGGCTGCCGGAGGCCCCCTGCACGGACCCCCAAAGCTACGTTTGAAGTTTGAGGGGGCAAGACAAGCAAGCAGCCCCAGTCTCTGTGCCTCTGTGCGAGCAGGGCCGTGGGCAGATGAGGCTGAGCAAGATCTTTCCAGGCTAGCTCTTTCTGCCTGCCAGCTATCTGCAGACGTTCGCATTTTCAGAGCAGGGCTGCCGGAGGCCCCCTGCATGGACCCCCAAAGCTACGTTTGAAGTTTGAGGGGGCAAGACAAGCAAGCAGCCCCAGTCTCTGTGCCTCTGTGCGAGCAGGGCCATGGGCAGATGAGGCTGAGCAACAGCTTTCCAGGCTAGCTCTTTCTGCCTGTGAGCTATCTGCAGACGTTCGCATTTTGGGAGCAGAGCTGCCGGAGGCCCCCTGCACGGACCCCCAAAGCTACGTTTGAAGTTTGAGGGGGCAAGACAAGCAAGCAGCCCCAGTCTCTGTGCCTCTGTGCGAGCAGTGCCATGGGCAGATGAGGCTGAGCAACAGCTTTCCAGGCTAGCTCTTTCTGCCTGCCAGCTATCTGCAGACGTTCGCATTTTCAGAGCAGGGCTGCCGGAGGCCCCCTGCACGGACCCCCAAAGCTACGTTTGAAGTTTGAGGGGGCAAGACAAGCAAGCAGCCCCAGTCTCTGTGCCTCTGTGCGAGCAGTGCCATGGGCAGATGAGGCTGAGCAACAGCTTTCCAGGCTAGCTCTTTCTGCCTGCCAGCTATCTGCAGACGTTCACATTTTCAGAGCAGGGCTGCCGGAGGCCCCCTGCACGGACCCCCAAAGCTACGTTTGAAGTTTGAGGGGGCAAGACAAGCAAGCAGCCCCAGTCTCTGTGCCTCTGTGCGAGCAGTGCCATGGGCAGATGAGGCTGAGCAACAGCTTTCCAGGCTAGCTCTTTCTGCCTGCCAGCTATCTGCAGACGTTCGCATTTTCAGAGCAGGGCTGCCGCAGGCCCCCTGCACGGACCCCCAAAGCTACGTTTGAAGTTTGAGGGGGCAAGACAAGCAAGCAGCCCCAGTCTCTGTGCCTCTGTGCGAGCAGTGCCATGGGCAGATGAGGCTGAGCAACAGCTTTCCAGGCTAGCTCTTTCTGCCTGCCAGCTATCTGCAGACGTTCGCATTTTGGGAGCAGAGCTGCAGGAGGCCCCCTGCACGGACCCCCAAAGCTACGTTTGAAGTTTGAGGGGGCAAGACAAGCAAGCAGCCCCAGTCTCTGTGCCTCTGTGCGAGCAGTGCCATGGGCAGATGAGGCTGAGCAACAGCTTTCCAGGCTAGCTCTTTCTGCCTGCGAGCTATCTGCAGACGTTCGCATTTTCAGAGCAGGGCTGCCGGAGGCCCCCTGCACGGAACCCCAAAGCTACGTTTGAAGTTTGAGGGGGCAAGACAAGCAAGCAGCCCCAGTCTCTGTGCCTCTGTGCGAGCAGTGCCATGAGCAGATGAGGCTGAGCAACAGCTTTCCAGGCTAGCTCTTTCTGCCTGCCAGCTATCTGCAGACGTTCGCATTTTCAGAGCAGGGCTGCCGCAGGCCCCCTGCACGGAACACCAAAGATACGTTTGAAGTTTCAGGGGGCAAGACAAGCAAGCAGCCCCAGTCTCTGTGCCTCTGTGCGAGCAGTGCCATGGGCAGATGAGGCTGAGCAACAGCTTTCCAGGCTAGCTCTTTCTGCCTGCCAGCTATCTGCAGACGTTCGCATTTTCAGAGCAGGGCTGCCGGAGGCCCCCTGCACGGACCCCCAAAGCTACGTTTGAAGTTTGAGGGGGCAAGACAAGCAAGCAGCCCCAGTCTCTGTGCCTCTGTGCGAGCAGTGCCATGGGCAGATGAGGCTGAGCAACAGCTTTCCAGGCTAGCTCTTTCTGCCTGCCAGCTATCTGCAGACGTTCGCATTTTCAGAGCAGGGCTGCCGCAGGCCCCCTGCACGGACCCCCAAAGCTACGTTTGAAGTTTGAGGGGGCAAGACAAGCAAGCAGCCCCAGTCTCTGTGCCTCGGTGCGAGCAGTGCCATGGGCAGATGAGGCTGAGCAACAGCTTTCCAGGCTAGCTCTTTCTGCCTGCCAGCTATCTGCAGACGTTCGCATTTTGGGAGCAGAGCTGCCGGAGGCCCCCTGCACGGACCCCCAAAGCTACGTTTGAAGTTTGAGGGGGCAAGACAAGCAAGCAGCCCCAGTCTCTGTGCCTCTGTGCGAGCAGGGCCGTGGGCAGATGAGGCTGAGCAAGATCTTTCCAGGCTAGCTCTTTCTGCCTGCCAGCTATCTGCAGACGTTCGCATTTTCAGAGCAGGGCTGCCGGAGGCCCCCTGCATGGACCCCCAAAGCTACGTTTGAAGTTTGAGGGGGCAAGACAAGCAAGCAGCCCCAGTCTCTGTGCCTCTGTGCGAGCAGGGCCATGGGCAGATGAGGCTGAGCAACAGCTTTCCAGGCTAGCTCTTTCTGCCTGTGAGCTATCTGCAGACGTTCGCATTTTGGGAGCAGAGCTGCCGGAGGCCCCCTGCACGGACCCCCAAAGCTACGTTTGAAGTTTGAGGGGGCAAGACAAGCAAGCAGCCCCAGTCTCTGTGCCTCTGTGCGAGCAGTGCCATGGGCAGATGAGGCTGAGCAACAGCTTTCCAGGCTAGCTCTTTCTGCCTGCCAGCTATCTGCAGACGTTCGCATTTTCAGAGCAGGGCTGCCGGAGGCCCCCTGCACGGACCCCGAAAGCTACGTTTGAAGTTTGAGGGGGCAAGACAAGCAAGCAGCCCCAGTCTCTGTGCCTCTGTGCGAGCAGTGCCATGGGCAGATGAGGCTGAGCAACAGCTTTCCAGGCTAGCTCTTTCTGCCTGCCAGCTATCTGCAGACGTTCGCATTTTCAGAGCAGGGCTGCCGGAGGCCCCCTGCACGGACCCCCAAAGCTACGTTTGAAGTTTGAGGGGGCAAGACAAGCAAGCAGCCCCAGTCTCTGTGCCTCTGTGCGAGCAGTGCCATGGGCAGATGAGGCTGAGCAACAGCTTTCCAGGCTAGCTCTTTCTGCCTGCCAGCTATCTGCAGACGTTCGCATTTTCAGAGCAGGGCTGCCGCAGGCCCCCTGCATGGAACCCCAAAGCTACGTTTGAAGTTTGAGGGGGCAAGACAAGCAAGCAGCCCCAGTCTCTGTGCCTCTGTGCGAGCAGTGCCATGGGCAGATGAGGCTGAGCAACAGCTTTCCAGGCTAGCTCTTTCTGCCTGCCAGCTATCTGCAGACGTTCGCATTTTCAGAGCAGGGCTGCCGGAGGCCCCCTGCACGGACCCCCAAAGCTACGTTTGAAGTTTGAGGGGGCAAGACAAGCAAGCAGCCCCAGTCTCTGTGCCTCGGTGCGAGCAGTGCCATGGGCAGATGAGGCTGAGCAACAGCTTTCCAGGCTAGCTCTTTCTGCCTGCCAGCTATCTGCAGACGTTCGCATTTTGGGAGCAGGGCTGCCGGAGGCCCCCTGCACGGACCCCCAAAGCTACGTTTGAAGTTTGAGGGGGCAAGACAAGCAAGCAGCCCCAGTCTCTGTGCCTCGGTGCGAGCAGGGACGTGGGCAGATGAGGCTGAGCAACAGCTTTCCAGGCTAGCTCTTTCTGCCTGCCAGCTATCTGCAGACGTTCGCATTTTCAGAGCAGGGCTGCCGGAGGTCCCCTGCATGGACCCCCAAAGCTACGTTTGAAGTTTGAGGGGGCAAGACAAGCAAGCAGCCCCAGTCTCTGTGCCTCTGTGCGAGCAGGGCCATGGGCAGATGAGGCTGAGCAACAGCTTTCCAGGCTAGCTCTTTCTGCCTGTGAGCTATCTGCAGACGTTCGCATTTTGGGAGCAGAGCTGCCGGAGGCCCCCTGCACGGACCCCCAAAGCTACGTTTGAAGTTTGAGGGGGCAAGACAAGCAAGCAGCCCCAGTCTCTGTGCCTCTGTGCGAGCAGTGCCATGGGCAGATGAGGCTGAGCAACAGCTTTCCAGGCTAGCTCTTTCTGCCTGCCAGCTATCTGCAGACGTTCGCATTTTGGGAGCAGGGCTGCCGGAGGCCCCCTGCACGGACCCCCAAAGCTACGTTTGAAGTTTGAGGGGGCAAGACAAGCAAGCAGCCCCAGTCTCTGTGCCTCTGTGCGAGCAGTGCCATGGGCAGATGAGGCTGAGCAACAGCTTTCCAGGCTAGCTCTTTCTGCCTGCCAGCTATCTGCAGACGTTCGCATTTTCAGAGCAGGGCTGCCGCAGGCCCCCTGCACGGACCCCCAAAGCTACGTTTGAAGTTTGAGGGGGCAAGACAAGCAAGCAGCCCCAGTCTCTGTGCTTCTGTGCGAGCAGTGCCATGGGCAGATGAGGCTGAGCAACAGCTTTCCAGGCTAGCTCTTTCTGCCTGTGAGCTATCAGCAGACGTTCGCATTTTGGGAGCAGAGCTGCCGGAGGCCCCCTGCACGGACCCCCAAAGCTACGTTTGAAGTTTGAGGGGGCAAGACAAGCAAGCAGCCTCAGTCTCTGTGCCTCTGTGTGAGCAGTGCCATGGGCAGATGAGGCTGAGCAACAGCTTTCCAGGCTAGCTCTTTCTGCCTGCCAGCTATCTGCAGACGTTCGCATTTTCAGAGCAGGGCTGCCGGAGGCCCCCTGCACGGACCCCCAAGGCTACGTTTGAAGTTTGAGGGGGCAAGACAAGCAAGCAGCCCCAGTCTCTGTGCCTCTGTGCGAGCAGTGCCATGGGCAGATGAGGCTGAGCAACAGCTTTCCAGGCTAGCTCTTTCTGCCTGCCAGCTATCTGCAGACGTTCGCATTTTCAGAGCAGGGCTGCCGGAGGCCCCCTGCACGGACCCCCAAAGCTACGTTTGAAGTTTGAGGGGGCAAGACAAGCAAGCAGCCCCAGTCTCTGTGCCTCGGTGCTAGCAGTGCCATGGGCAGATGAGGCTGAGCAACAGCTTTCCAGGCTAGCTCTTTCTGCCTGCCAGCTATCTGCAGACGTTCGCATTTTCAGAGCAGGGCTGCCGGAGGCCCCCTGCACGGACCCCCAAAGCTACGTTTGAAGTTTGAGGGGGCAAGACAAGCAAGCAGCCCCAGTCTCTGTGCCTCTGTGCGAGCAGTGCCATGGGCAGATGAGGCTGAGCAACAGCTTTCCAGGCTAGCTCTTTCTGCCTGCCAGCTATCTGCAGACGTTCGCATTTTGGGAGCAGGGCTGCCGCAGGCCCCCTGCACGGACCCCCAAAGCTACGTTTGAAGTTTGAGGGGGCAAGACAAGCAAGCAGCCCCAGTCTCTGTGCCTCTGTGCGAGCAGTGCCATGGGCAGATGAGGCTGAGCAACAGCTTTCCAGGCTAGCTCTTTCTGCCTGTGAGCTATCTGCAGACGTTCGCATTTTGGGAGCAGAGCTGCCGGAGGCCCCCTGCACGGACCCCCAAAGCTACGTTTGAAGTTTGAGGGGGCAAGACAAGCAAGCAGCCCCAGTCTCTGTGCCTCTGTGCGAGCAGTGCCATGGGCAGATGAGGCTGAGCAACAGCTTTCCAGGCTAGCTCTTTCTGCCTGCCAGCTATCTGCAGACGTTCGCATTTTGGGAGCAGGGCTGCCGCAGGCCCCCTGCACGGAACCCCAAAGCTACGTTTGAAGTTTGAGGGGGCAAGACAAGCAAGCAGCCCCAGTCTCTGTGCCTCTGTGCGAGCAGTGCCATGGGCAGATGAGGCTGAGCAACAGCTTTCCAGGCTAGCTCTTTCTGCCTGCCAGCTATCTGCAGATGTTCGCATTTTCAGAGCAGGGCTGCCGGAGGCCCCCTGCACGGACCCCCAAAGCTACGTTTGAAGTTTGAGGGGGCAAGACAAGCAAGCAGCCCCAGTCTCTGTGCCTCGGTGCTAGCAGTGCCATGGGCAGATGAGGCTGAGCAACAGCTTTCCAGGCTAGCTCTTTCTGCCTGCCAGCTATCTGCAGACGTTCGCATTTTCAGAGCAGGGCTGCCGGAGGCCCCCTGCACGGACCCCCAAAGCTACGTTTGAAGTTTGAGGGGGCAAGACAAGCAAGCAGCCCCAGTCTCTGTGCCTCTGTGCGAGCAGTGCCATGGGCAGATGAGGCTGAGCAACAGCTTTCCAGGCTAGCTCTTTCTGCCTGCCAGCTATCTGCAGACGTTCGCATTTTCAGAGCAGGGCTGCCGCAGGCGCCCGGCACGGACCCCCAAAGCTACGTTTGAAGTTTGAGGGGGCAAGACAAGCAAGCAGCCCCAGTCTCTGTGCCTCTGTGCGAGCAGTGCCATGGGCAGATGAGGCTGAGCAACAGCTTTCCAGGCTAGCTCTTTCTGCCTGCCAGCTATCTGCAGACGTTCGCATTTTGGGAGCAGGGCTGCCGCAGGCCCCCTGCACGGACCCCCAAAGCTACGTTTGAAGTTTGAGGGGGCAAGACAAGCAAGCAGCCCCAGTCTCTGTGCCTCTGTGCGAGCAGTGCCATGGGCAGATGAGGCTGAGCAACAGCTTTCCAGGCTAGCTCTTTCTGCCTGCCAGCTATCTGCAGATGTTCGCATTTTCAGAGCAGGGCTGCCGGAGGCCCCCTGCACGGACCCCCAAAGCTACGTTTGAAGTTTGAGGGGGCAAGACAAGCAAGCAGTCCCAGTCTCTGTGCCTCTGTGCGAGCAGTGCCATGGGCAGATGAGGCTGAGCAACAGCTTTCCAGGCTAGCTCTTTCTGCCTGCCAGCTATCTGCAGACGTTCGCATTTTCAGAGCAGGGCTGCCGGAGGCCCCCTGCACGGACCCCCAAAGCTACGTTTGAAGTTTGAGGGGGCAAGACAAGCAAGCAGCCCCAGTCTCTGTGCCTCGGTGCTAGCAGTGCCATGGGCAGATGAGGCTGAGCAACAGCTTTCCAGGCTAGCTCTTTCTGCCTGCCAGCTATCTGCAGACGTTCGCATTTTCAGAGCAGGGCTGCCGGAGGCCCCCTGCACGGACCCCCAAAGCTACGTTTGAAGTTTGAGGGGGCAAGACAAGCAAGCAGACCCAGTCTCTGTGCCTCTGTGCGAGCAGTGCCATGGGCAGATGAGGCTGAGCAACAGCTTTCCAGGCTAGCTCTTTCTGCCTGCCAGCTATCTGCAGATGTTCGCATTTTCAGAGCAGGGCTGCCGGAGGCCCCCTGCACGGACCCCCAAAGCTACGTTTGAAGTTTGAGGGGGCAAGACAAGCAAGCAGCCCCAGTCTCTGTGCCTCTGTGCGAGCAGTGCCATGGGCAGATGAGGCTGAGCAACAGCTTTCCAGGCTAGCTCTTTCTGCCTGCGAGCTATCTGCAGACGTTCGCATTTTGGGAGCAGGGCTGCCGCAGGCCCCCTGCACGGACCCCCAAAGCTACGTTTGAAGTTTGAGGGGGCAAGACAAGCAAGCAGCCCCAGTCTCTGTGCCTCTGTGCGAGCAGTGCCATGGGCAGATGAGGCTGAGCAACAGCTTTCCAGGCTAGCTCTTTCTGCCTGCCAGCTATCTGCAGATGTTCGCATTTTCAGAGCAGGGCTGCCGGAGGCCCCCTGCACGGACCCCCAAAGCTACGTTTGAAGTTTGAGGGGGCAAGACAAGCAAGCAGCCCCAGTCTCTGTGCCTCTGTGCGAGCAGTGCCATGGGCAGATGAGGCTGAGCAACAGCTTTCCAGGCTAGCTCTTTCTGCCTGCCAGCTATCTGCAGACGTTCGCATTTTCAGAGCAGGGCTGCCGGAGGCCCCCTGCACGGACCCCCAAAGCTACGTTTGAAGTTTGAGGGGGCAAGACAAGCAAGCAGCCCCAGTCTCTGTGCCTCGGTGCTAGCAGTGCCATGGGCAGATGAGGCTGAGCAACAGCTTTCCAGGCTAGCTCTTTCTGCCTGCGAGCTATCTGCAGACGTTCGCATTTTCAGAGCAGGGCTGCCGGAGGCCCCCTGCACGGACCCCCAAAGCTACGTTTGAAGTTTGAGGGGGCAAGACAAGCAAGCAGACCCAGTCTCTGTGCCTCTGTGCGAGCAGTGCCATGGGCAGATGAGGCTGAGCAACAGCTTTCCAGGCTAGCTCTTTCTGCCTGCCAGCTATCTGCAGACGTTCGCATTTTCAGAGCAGGGCTGCCGGAGGCCCCCTGCACGGACCCCCAAAGATACTTTTGAAGTTTCAGGGGGCAAGACAAGCAAGCAGCCCCAGTCTCTGTGCCTCGGTGCGAGCAGTGCCATGGGCAGATGAGGCTGAGCAACAGCTTTCCAGGCTAGCTCTTTCTGCCTGCCAGCTATCTGCAGACGTTCGCATTTTCAGAGCAGGGCTGCCGGAGGCCCCCTGCACGGACCCCCAAAGCTACGTTTGAAGTTTGAGGGGGCAAGACAAGCAAGCAGCCCCAGTCTCTGTGCCTCTGTGCGAGCAGGGCCATGGGCAGATGAGGCTGAGCAACAGCTTTCCAGGCTAGCTCTTTCTGCCTGCCAGCTATCTGCAGACGTTCGCATTTTGGGAGCAGAGCTGCCGGAGGCCCCCTGCACGGACCCCCAAAGCTACGTTTGAATTTGAGGGGGCAAGACAAGCAAGCAGCCCCAGTCTCTGTGCCTCTGTGCGAGCAGTGCCATGGGCAGATGAGGCTGAGCAACAGCTTTCCAGGCTAGCTCTTTCTGCCTGCCAGCTATCTGCAGACGTCCGCATTTTCAGAGCAGGGCTGCCGGAGGCCCCCTGCACGGACCCCCAAAGCTACGTTTGAAGTTTGAGGGGGCAAGACAAGCAAGCAGCCCCAGTCTCTGTGCCTCTGTGCGAGCAGTGCCATGGGCAGATGAGGCTGAGCAACAGCTTTCCAGGCTAGCTCTTTCTGCCTGCCACCTATCTGCAGACGTTCGCATTTTCAGAGCAGGGCTGCCGGAGGCCCCCTGCACGGACCCCCAAAGCTACGTTTGAAGTTTGAGGGGGCAAGACAAGCAAGCAGCCCCAGTCTCTGTGCCTCTGTGCGAGCAGTGCCATGGGCAGATGAGGCTGAGCAACATCTTTCCAGGCTAGCTCTTTCTGCCTGCCAGCTATCTGCAGACGTTCGCATTTTCAGAGCAGGGCTGCCGCAGGCCCCCTGCACGGACCCCCAAAGCTACGTTTGAAGTTTGAGGGGGCAAGACAAGCAAGCAGCCCCAGTCTCTGTGCCTCTGTGCGAGCAGTGCCATGGGCAGATGAGGCTGAGCAACAGCTTTCCAGGCTAGCTCTTTCTGCCTGCCAGCTATCTGCAGACGTTCGCATTTTGGGAGCAGGGCTGCCGGAGGCCCCCTGCACGGACCCCCAAAGCTACGTTTGAAGTTTGAGGGGGCAAGACAAGCAAGCAGCCCCAGTCTCTGTGCCTCTGTGCGAGCAGTGCCATGGGCAGATGAGGCTGAGCAACATCTTTCCAGGCTAGCTCTTTCTGCCTGCCAGCTATCTGCAGACGTTCGCATTTTCAGAGCAGGGCTGCCGCAGGCCCCCTGCACGGACCCCCAAAGCTACGTTTGAAGTTTGAGGGGGCAAGACAAGCAAGCAGCCCCAGTCTCTGTGCCTCGGTGCTAGCAGTGCCATGGGCAGATGAGGCTGAGCAACAGCTTTCCAGGCTAGCTCTTTCTGCCTGCCAGCTATCTGCAGACGTTCGCATTTTCAGAGCAGGGCTGCCGCAGGCCCCCTGCACGGACCCCCAAAGCTACGTTTGAAGTTTGAGGGGGCAAGACAAGCAAGCAGCCCCAGTCTCTGTGCCTCTGTGCGAGCAGTGCCATGGGCAGATGAGGCTGAGCAACATCTTTCCAGGCTAGCTCTTTCTGCCTGCCAGCTATCTGCAGACGTTCGCATTTTCAGAGCAGGGCTGCCGCAGGCCCCCTGCACGGACCCCCAAAGCTACGTTTGAAGTTTGAGGGGGCAAGACAAGCAAGCAGCCCCAGTCTCTGTGCCTCTGTGCGAGCAGTGCCATGGGCAGATGAGGCTGAGCAACAGCTTTCGAGGCTAGCTCTTTCTGCCTGCCAGCTATCTGCAGACGTTCGCATTTTGGGAGCAGGGCTGCCGCAGGCCCCCTGCACGGACCCCCAAAGCTACGTTTGAAGTTTGAGGGGGCAAGACAAGCAAGCAGCCCCAGTCTCTGTGCCTCTGTGCGAGCAGTGCCATGGCCAGATGAGGCTGAGCAACAGCTTTCCAGGCTAGCTCTTTCTGCCTGCCAGCTATCTGCAGACGTTCGCATTTTCAGAGCAGGGCTGCCGCAGGCCCCCTGCACGGACCCCCAAAGCTACGTTTGAAGTTTGAGGGGGCAAGACAAGCTAGCAGCCCCAGTCTCTGTGCCTCGGTGCTAGCAGTGCCATGGGCAGATGAGGCTGAGCAACATCTTTCCAGGCTAGCTCTTTCTGCCTGCCAGCTATCTGCAGACATTCGCATTTTCAGAGCAGGGCTGCCGCAGGCCCACTGCACGGACCCCCAAAGCTACGTTTGAAGTTTGAGGGGGCAAGACAAGCAAGCAGCCCCAGTCTCTGTGCCTCTGTGCGAGCAGTGCCATGGGCAGATGAGGCTGAGCAACATCTTTCCAGGCTAGCTCTTTCTGCCTGCCAGCTATCTGCAGACGTTCGCATTTTCAGAGCAGGGCTGAAGCAGGCCCCCTGCACGGACCCCCAAAGCTACGTTTGAAGTTTGAGGCGGCAAGACAAGCAAGCAGCCCCAGTCTCTGTGCCTCGGTGCGAGCAGTGCCATGGGCAGATGAGGCTGAGCAACAGCTTTCCAGGCTAGCTCTTTCTGCCTGTGAGCTATCTGCAGACGTTCGCATTTTGGGAGCAGGGCTGCCGGAGGCCCCCTGCACGGACCCCCAAAGCTACGTTTGAAGTTTGAGGGGGCAAGACAAGCAAGCAGCCCCAGTCTCTGTGCCTCTGTGCGAGCAGTGCCATGGGCAGATAAGGCTGAGCAACATCTTTCCAGGCTAGCTCTTTCTGCCTGCCAGCTATCTGCAGACGTTCACATTTTCAGAGCAGGGCTGCCGGAGGCCCCCTGCACGGACCCCCAAAGCTACGTTTGAAGTTTGAGGGGGCAAGACAAGCAAGCAGCCCCAGTCTCTGTGCCTCTGTGCGAGCAGTGCCATGGGCAGATGAGGCTGAGCAACAGCTTTCCAGGCTAGCTCTTTCTGCCTGCCAGCTATCTGCAGACGTTCGCATTTTCAGAGAAGGGCTGCCGCAGGCCCCCTGCACGGACCCCCAAAGCTACGTTTGAAGTTTGAGGGGGCAAGACAAGCAAGCAGCCCCAGTCTCTGTGCCTCTGTGCGAGCAGTGCCATGGGCAGATGAGGCTGAGCAACAGCTTTCCAGGCTAGCTCTTTCTGCCTGCCAGCTATCTGCAGACGTTCGCATTTTCGGAGCAGAGCTGCAGGAGGCCCCCTGCACGGACCCCCAAAGCTACGTTTGAAGTTTGAGGGGGCAAGACAAGCAAGCAGCCCCAGTCTCTGTGCCTCTGTGCGAGCAGTGCCATGGGCAGATGAGGCTGAGCAACAGCTTTCCAGGCTAGCTCTTTCTGCCTGCCAGCTATCTGCAGACGTTCGCATTTTCAGAGCAGGGCTGCCGGAGGCCCCCTGCACGGACCCCCAAAGCTACGTTTGAAGTTTGAGGGGGCAAGACAAGCAAGCAGCCCCAGTCTCTGTGCCTCTGTGCGAGCAGTGCCATGGGCAGATGAGGCTGAGCAACATCTTTCCAGGCTAGCTCTTTCTGCCTGCCAGCTATCTGCAGACGTTCGCATTTTCAGAGCAGGGCTGCCGCAGGCCCCCTGCACGGACCCCCAAAGCTACGTTTGAAGTTTGACGGGGCAAGACAAGCAAGCAGCCCCAGTCTCTGTGCCTCTGTGCGAGCAGTGCCATGGGCAGATGAGGCTGAGCAACAGCTTTCCAGGCTAGCTCTTTCTGCCTGCCAGCTATCTGCAGACGTTCGCATTTTGGGAGCAGGGCTGCCGGAGGCCCCCTGCACGGACCCCCAAAGCTACGTTTGAAGTTTGAGGGGGCAAGACAAGCAAGCAGCCCCAGTCTCTGTGCCTCTGTGCGAGCAGTGCCATGGGCAGATGAGGCTGAGCAACAGCTTTCCAGGCTAGCTCTTTCTGCCTGCCACCTATCTGCAGACGTTCGCATTTTCAGAGCAGGGCTGCCGCAGGCCCCCTGCACGGACCCCCAAAGCTACGTTTGAAGTTTGAGGGGGCAAGACAAGCAAGCAGCCCCAGTCTCTGTGCCTCGGTGCTAGCAGTGCCATGGGCAGATGAGGCTGAGCAACAGCTTTCCAGGCTAGCTCTTTCTGCCTGCCAGCTATCTGCAGACGTTCGCATTTTCAGAGCAGGGCTGCCGCAGGCCCCCTGCACGGACCCCCAAAGCTACGTTTGAAGTTTGAGGGGGCAAGACAAGCAAGCAGCCCCAGTCTCTGTGCCTCTGTGCGAGCAGTGCCATGGGCAGATGAGGCTGAGCAACATCTTTCCAGGCTAGCTCTTTCTGCCTGCCAGCTATCTGCAGACGTTCGCATTTTCAGAGCAGGGCTGCCGCAGGCCCCCTGCACGGACCCCCAAAGATACGTTTGAAGTTTCAGGGGGCAAGACAAGCAAGCAGCCCCAGTCTCTGTGCCTCTGTGCGAGCAGTGCCATGGGCAGATGAGGCTGAGCAACAGCTTTCCAGGCTAGCTCTTTCTGCCTGCCAGCTATCTGCAGACGTTCGCATTTTGGGAGCAGGGCTGCCGCAGGCCCCCTGCACGGACCCCCAAAGCTACGTTTGAAGTTTGAGGGGGCAAGACAAGCAAGCAGCCCCAGTCTCTGTGCCTCTGTGCGAGCAGTGCCATGGCCAGATGAGGCTGAGCAACAGCTTTCCAGGCTAGCTCTTTCTGCCTGCCAGCTATCTGCAGACGTTCGCATTTTCAGAGCAGGGCTGCCGCAGGCCCCCTGCACGGACCCCCAAAGCTACGTTTGAAGTTTGAGGGGGCAAGACAAGCTAGCAGCCCCAGTCTCTGTGCCTCGGTGCTAGCAGTGCCATGGGCAGATGAGGCTGAGCAACATCTTTCCAGGCTAGCTCTTTCTGTCTGCCAGCTATCTGCAGACATTCGCATTTTCAGAGCAGGGCTGCCGCAGGCCCACTGCACGGACCCCCAAAGCTACGTTTGAAGTTTAAGGGGGCAAGACAAGCAAGCAGCCCCAGTCTCTGTGCCTCTGTGCGAGCAGTGCCATGGGCAGATGAGGCTGAGCAACATCTTTCCAGGCTAGCTCTTTCTGCCTGCCAGCTATCTGCAGACGTTCGCATTTTCAGAGCAGGGCTGAAGCAGGCCCCCTGCACGGACCCCCAAAGCTACGTTTGAAGTTTGAGGCGGCAAGACAAGCAAGCAGCCCCAGTCTCTGTGCCTCGGTGCGAGCAGTGCCATGGGCAGATGAGGCTGAGCAACAGCTTTCCAGGCTAGCTCTTTCTGCCTGTGAGCTATCTGCAGACGTTCGCATTTTGGGAGCAGGGCTGCCGGAGGCCCCCTGCACGGACCCCCAAAGCTACGTTTGAAGTTTGAGGGGGCAAGACAAGCAAGCAGCCCCAGTCTCTGTGCCTCTGTGCGAGCAGTGCCATGGACAGATAAGGCTGAGCAACATCTTTCCAGGCTAGCTCTTTCTGCCTGCCAGCTATCTGCAGACGTTCACATTTTCAGAGCAGGGCTGCCGGAGGCCCCCTGCACGGACCCCCAAAGCTACGTTTGAAGTTTGAGGGGGCAAGACAAGCAAGCAGCCCCAGTCTCTGGGCCTCTGTGCGAGCAGTGCCATGGGCAGATGAGGCTGAGCAACAGCTTTCCAGGCTAGCTCTTTCTGCCTGCCAGCTATCTGCAGACGTTCGCATTTTCAGAGCAGGGCTGCCGGAGGCCCCCTGCACGGACCCCCAAAGCTACGTTTGAAGTTTGAGGGGGCAAGACAAGCAAGCAGCCCCAGTCTCTGTGCCTCTGTGCGAGCAGTGCCATGGGCAGATGAGGCTGAGCAACATCTTTCCAGGCTAGCTCTTTCTGCCTGCCAGCTATCTGCAGACGTTCGCATTTTCAGAGCAGGGCTGCCGCAGGCCCCCTGCACGGACCCCCAAAGCTACGTTTGAAGTTTGAGGGGGCAAGACAAGCAAGCAGCCCCAGTCTCTGTGCCTCTGTGCGAGCAGTGCCATGGGCAGATGAGGCTGAGCAACAGCTTTCCAGGCTAGCTCTTTCTGCCTGCCAGCTATCTGCAGACGTTCGCATTTTCGGAGCAGAGCTGCCGGAGGCCCCCTGCACGGACCCCCAAAGCTACGTTTGAAGTTTGAGGGGGCAAGACAAGCAAGCAGCCCCAGTCTCTGTGCCTCTGTGCGAGCAGTGCCATGGGCAGATGAGGCTGAGCAACAGCTTTCCAGGCTAGCTCTTTCTGCCTGCCAGCTATCTGCAGACGTTCGCATTTTCAGAGCAGGGCTGCCGGAGGCCCCCTGCACGGACCCCCAAAGCTACGTTTGAAGTTTGAGGGGGCAAGACAAGCAAGCAGCCCCAGTCTCTGTGCCTCGGTGCTAGCAGTGCCATGGGCAGATGAGGCTGAGCAACAGCTTTCCAGGCTAGCTCTTTCTGCCTGCGAGCTATCTGCAGACGTTCGCATTTTCAGAGCAGGGCTGCCGGAGGCCCCCTGCACGGACCACCAAAGCTACGTTTGAAGTTTGAGGGGGCAAGACAAGCAAGCAGCCCCAGTCTCTGTGCCTCTGTGCGAGCAGTGCCATGGGCAGATGAGGCTGAGCAACAGCTTTCCAGGCTAGCACTTTCTGCTTGCCAGCTATCTGCAGACGTTCGCATTTTCAGAGCAGGGCTGCCGGAGGCCCCCTGCACGGACCCCCAAAGCTACGTTTGAAGTTTGAGGGGGCAAGACAAGCAAGCAGCCCAAGTCTCTGTGCCTCTGTGCGAGCAGTGCCATGGGCAGATGAGGCTGAGCAACACCTTTCCAGGCTAGCTCTTTCTGCCTGTGAGCTATCTGCAGACGTTCGCATTTTGGGAGCAGGGCTACCGGAGGCCCCCTGCACGGACCCCCAAAGCTACGTTTTAAGTTTGAGGGGGCAAGACAAGCAAGCAGCCCCAGTCTCTGTGCCTCTGTGCGAGCAGTGCCATGGGCAGATGAGGCTGAGCAACAGCTTTCCAGGCTAGCTCTTTCTGCCTGCGAGCTATCTGCAGACGTTCGCATTTTCAGAGCAGGGCTGCCGGAGGCCCCCTGCACGGACCCCCAAAGCTACGTTTGAAGTTTGAGGGGGCAAGACAAGCAAGCAGCCCCAGTCTCTGTGCCTCTGTGCGAGCAGTGCCATGGGCAGATGAGGCTGAGCAACAGCTTTCCAGGCTAGCTCTTTCTGCCTGCCAGCTATCTGCAGACGTTCGCATTTTCAGAGCAGGGCTGACAGAGGCCCCCTGCACGGACCCCCACAGCTACGTTTGAAGTTTGAGGGGGCAAGACAAGCAAGCAGCCCCAGTCTCTGTGCCTCTGTGCGAGCAGTGCCATGGGCAGATGAGGCTGAGCAACAGCTTTCCAGGCTAGCTCTTTCTGCCTGCCAGCTATCTGCAGACGTTCGCATTTTCAGAGCAGGGCTGCCGGAGGCCCCCTGCACGGACCCCCAAAGCTACGTTTGAAGTTTGAGGGGGCAAGACAAGCAAGCAGCCCCAGTCTCTGTGCCTCTGTGCGAGCAGTGCCATGGGCAGATGAGGCTGAGCAACAGCTTTCCAGGCTAGCTCTTTCTGCCTGCCACCTATCTGCAGACGTTCGCATTTTCAGAGCAGGGCTGCCGGAGGCCCCCTGCACGGACCCCCAAAGCTACGTTTGAAGTTTGAGGGGGCAAGACAAGCAAGCAGCCCCAGTCTCTGTGCCTCTGTGCGAGCAGTGCCATGGGCAGATGAGGCTGAGCAACAGCTTTCCAGGCTAGCTCTTTCTGCCTGCCAGCTATCTGCAGACGTTCGCATTTTCGGAGCAGAGCTGCCGGAGGCCCCCTGCACGGACCCCCAAAGCTACGTTTGAAGTTTGAGGGGGCAAGACAAGCAAGCAGCCCCAGTCTCTGTGCTTCTGTGCGAGCAGTGCCATGGGCAGATGAGGCTGAGCAACAGCTTTCCAGGCTAGCTCTTTCTGCCTGCCAGCTATCTGCAGACGTTCGCATTTTCAGAGCAGGGCTGCCGGAGGCCCCCTGCACGGACCCCCAAAGCTACGTTTGAAGTTTGAGGGGGCAAGACAAGCAAGCAGCCCCAGTCTCTGTGCCTCGGTGCTAGCAGTGCCATGGGCAGATGAGGCTGAGCAACAGCTTTCCAGGCTAGCTCTTTCTGCCTGCGAGCTATCTGCAGACGTTCGCATTTTGGGAGCAGGGCTGCCGGAGGCCCCCTGCACGGACCCCCAAAGCTACGTTTGAAGTTTGAGGGGGCAAGACAAGCAAGCAGCCCCAGTCTCTGTGCCTCTGTGCGAGCAGTGCCATGGGCAGATGAGGCTGAGCAACAGCTTTCCAGGCTAGCACTTTCTGCTTGCCAGCTATCTGCAGACGTTCGCATTTTCAGAGCAGGGCTGCCGGAGGCCCCCTGCACGGACCCCCAAAGCTACGTTTGAAGTTTGAGGGGGCAAGACAAGCAAGCAGCCCAAGTCTCTGTGCCTCTGTGCGAGCAGTGCCATGGGCAGATGAGGCTGAGCAACACCTTTCCAGGCTAGCTCTTTCTGCCTGTGAGCTATCTGCAGACGTTCGCATTTTGGGAGCAGGGCTACCGGAGGCCCCCTGCACGGACCCCCAAAGCTACGTTTGAAGTTTGAGGGGGCAAGACAAGCAAGCAGCCCCAGTCTCTGTGCCTCTGTGCGAGCAGTGCCATGGGCAGATGAGGCTGAGCAACAGCTTTCCAGGCTAGCTCTTTCTGCCTGCCAGCTATCTGCAGACGTTCGCATTTTCAGAGCAGGGCTGCCGGAGGCCCCCTGCACGGACCCCCAAAGCTACGTTTGAAGTTTCAGGGGGCAAGACAAGCAAGCAGCCCCAGTCTCTGTGCCTCTGTGCGAGCAGTGCCATGGGCAGATGAGGCTGAGCAACAGCTTTCCAGGCTAGCTCTTTCTGGCTGCCACCTATCTGCAGACGTTCGCATTTTCAGAGCAGGGCTGCCGGAGGCCCCCTGCACGGACCCCCAAAGCTACGTTTGAAGTTTGAGGTGGCAAGACAAGCAAGCAGCCCCAGTCTCTGTGCCTCTGTGCGAGCAGTGCCATGGGCAGATGAGGCTGAGCAACAGCTTTCCAGGCTAGCTCTTTCTGCCTGCCAGCTATCTGCAGACGTTCGCATTTTCAGAGCAGGGCTGCTGGAGGCCCCCTGCACGGACCACCAAAGCTACGTTTGAAGTTTGAGGGGGCAAGACAAGCAAGCAGCCCCAGTCTCTGTGCCTCTGTGCGAGCAGTGCCATGGGCAGATGAGGCTGAGCAACATCTTTCCAGGCTAGCTCTTTCTGCCTGCCAGCTATCTGCAGACGTTCGCATTTTCAGAGCAGGGCTGACAGAGGCCCCCTGCACGGACCCCCACAGCTACGTTTGAAGTTTGAGGGGGCAAGACAAGCAAGCAGCCCCAGTCTCTGTGCCTCTGTGCGAGCAGTGCCATGGGCAGATGAGGCTGAGCAACAGCTTTCCAGGCTAGCTCTTTCTGCCTGCCAGCTATCTGCAGTCGTTCGCATTTTCAGAGCAGGGCTGCCGGAGGCCCCCTGCACGGACCCCCAAAGCTACGTTTGAAGTTTGAGGGGGCAAGACAAGCAAGCAGCCCCAGTCTCTGTGCCTCTGTGCGAGCAGTGCCATGGGCAGATGAGGCTGAGCAACAGCTTTCCAGGCTAGCTCTTTCTGCCTGCCACCTATCTGCAGACGTTCGCATTTTCAGAGCAGGGCTGCCGGAGGCCCCCTGCACGGACCCCCAAAGCTACGTTTGAAGTTTGAGGGGGCAAGACAAGCAAGCAGCCCCAGTCTCTTTGCCTCTGTGCGAGCAGTGCCATGGGCAGATGAGGCTGAGCAACAGCTTTCCAGGCTAGCTCTTTCTGCCTGCCAGCTATCTGCAGACGTTCGCATTTTCAGAGCAGGGCTGCCGCAGGCGCCCGGCACGGACCCCCAAAGCTACGTTTGAAGTTTGAGGGGGCAAGACAAGCAAGCAGACCCAGTCTCTGTGCCTCTGTGCGAGCAGTGCCATGGGCAGATGAGGCTGAGCAACAGCTTTCCAGGCTAGCTCTTTCTGCCTGCCAGCTATCTGCAGACGTTCGCATTTTCAGAGCAGGGCTGCCGGAGGCCCCCTGCACGGACCCCCAAAGCAACGTTTGAAGTTTGAGGGGGCAAGACAAGCAAGCAGCCCCAGTCTCTGTGCCTCTGTGCGAACAATGCCATGGGCAGATGAGGCTGAGCAACAGCTTTCCAGGCTAGCTCTTTCTGCCTGCCAGCTATCTGCAGACGTTCGCATTTTCAGAGCAGGGCTGCCGGAGGCCCCCTGCACGGACCCCCAAAGCTACGTTTGAAGTTTGAGGGGGCAAGACAAGCAAGCAGCCCCAGTCTCTGTGCCTCTGTGCGAGCAGTGCCATGGGCAGATGAGGCTGAGCAACAGCTTTCCAGGCTAGCTCTTTCTGCCTGCCAGCTATCTGCAGACGTTCGCATTTTCAGAGCAGGGCTGCCGGAGGCCCCCTGCACGGACCCCCAAAGCTACGTTTACAGTTTGAGGGGGCAAGACAAGCAAGCAGCCCCAGTCTCTGTGCCTCTGTGCGAGCAGTGCCATGGGCAGATGAGGCTGAGCAACATCTTTCCAGGCTAGCTCTTTCTGCCTGCCAGCTATCTGCAGACGTTCGCATTTTCAGAGCAGGGCTGCCGGAGGCCCCCTGCACGGACCCCCAAAGCTACGTTTGAAGTTTGAGGGGGCAAGACAAGCAAGCAGCCCCAGTCTCTGTGCCTCTGTGCGAGCAGTGCCATGGGCAGATGAGGCTGAGCAACAGCTTTCCAGGCTAGCTCTTTCTGCCTGCCAGCTATCTGCAGACGTTCGCATTTTCAGAGCAGGGCTGCCGCAGGCCCCCTGCACGGACCCCCAAAGCTATGTTTGAAGTTTGAGGGGGCAAGACAAGCAAGCAGCCCCAGTCTCTGTGCCTCTGTGCGAGCAGTGCCATGGGCAGATGAGGCTGAGCAACAGCTTTCCAGGCTAGCTCTTTCTGCCTGCCAGCTATCTGCAGACGTTCGCATTTTCAGAGCAGGGCTGCCGGAGGCCCCCTGCACGGACCCCCAAAGATACGTTTGAAGTTTGAGGGGGCAAGACAAGCAAGCAGCCCCAGTCTCTGTGCCTCTGTGCGAGCAGTGCCATGGGCAGATGAGGCTGAGCAACAGCTTTCCAGGCTAGCTCTTTCTGCCTGCCAGCTATCTGCAGACGTTCGCATTTTCAGAGCAGGGCTGCTGGAGGCCCCCTGCACGGACCCCCAAAGCTACGTTTGAAGTTTGAGGTGGCAAGACAAGCAAGCAGCCCCAGTCTCTGTGCCTCTGTGCGAGCAGTGCCATGGGCAGATGAGGCTGAGCAACAGCTTTCCAGGCTAGCTCTTTCTGCCTGCCAGCTATCTGCAGACATTCGCATTTTCAGAGCAGGGCTGCCGGAGGCCCCCTGCACGGACCCCCAAAGCTACGTTTGAAGTTTGAGGGGGCAAGACAAGCAAGCAGCCCCAGTCTCTGTGCCTCTGTGCGAGCAGTGCCATGGGCAGATGAGGCTGAGCAACAGCTTTCCAGGCTAGCTCTTTCTGCCTGCCAGCTATCTGCAGACATTCGCATTTTCAGAGCAGGGCTGCCGCAGGCCCCCTGCACGGAACACCAAAGCTACGTTTGAAGTTTGAGGGGGCAAGACAAGCAAGCAGCCCCAGTCTCTGTGCCTCTGTGCGAGCAGTGCCATGGGCAGATGAGGCTGAGCAACAGCTTTCCAGGCTAGCTCTTTCTGCCTGCCAGCTATCTGCAGACGTTCGCATTTTCAGAGCAGGGCTGCCGCAGGCCCCCTGCACGGAACACCAAAGCTACGTTTGAAGTTTGAGGGGGCAAGACAAGCAAGCAGCCCCAGTCTCTGTGCCTCTGTGCGAGCAGTGCCATGGGCAGATGAGGCTGAGCAACAGCTTTCCAGGCTAGCTCTTTCTGCCTGCGAGCTATCTGCAGACGTTCGCATTTTCAGAGCAGGGATGCCGGAGGCCCCCTGCACGGACCCCCAAAGCTACGTTTGAAGTTTGAGGGGGCAAGACAAGCAAGCAGCCCCAGTCTCTGTGCCTCTGTGCGAGCAGTGCCATGGGCAGATGAGGCTGAGCAACAGCTTTCCAGGCTAGCTCTTTCTGCCTGCCAGCTATCTGCAGACGTTCGCATTTTCAGAGCAGGGCTGCCAGAGGCCCCCTGCACGGACCCCCAAAGCTACGTTTGAAGTTTGAGGGGGCAAGACAAGCAAGCAGCCCCAGTCTCTGTGCCTCTGTGCGAGCAGTGCCATGGGCAGATGAGGCTGAGCAACAGCTTTCCAGGCTAGCTCTTTCTGCCTGCCAGCTATCTGCAGACGTTCGCATTTTCAGAGCAGGGCTGACAGAGGCCCCCTGCACGGACCCCCACAGCTACGTTTGAAGTTTGAGGGGGCAAGACAAGCAAGCAGCCCCAGTCTCTGTGCCTCTGTGCGAGCAGTGCCATGGGCAGATGAGGCTGAGCAACAGCTTTCCAGGCTAGCTCTTTCTGCCTGCCAGCTATCTGCAGTCGTTCGCATTTTCAGAGCAGGGCTGCCGGAGGCCCCCTGCACGGACCCCCAAAGCTACGTTTGAAGTTTGAGGGGGCAAGACAAGCAAGCAGCCCCAGTCTCTGTGCCTCTGTGCGAGCAGTGCCATGGGCAGATGAGGCTGAGCAACAGCTTTCCAGGCTAGCTCTTTCTGCCTGCCACCTATCTGCAGACGTTTGCATTTTCAGAGCAGGGCTGCCGGAGGCCCCCTGCACGGACCCCCAAAGCTACGTTTGAAGTTTGAGGGGGCAAGACAAGCAAGCAGCCCCAGTCTCTTTGCCTCTGTGCGAGCAGTGCCATGGGCAGATGAGGCTGAGCAACAGCTTTCCAGGCTAGCTCTTTCTGCCTGCCAGCTATCTGCAGACGTTCGCATTTTCAGAGCAGGGCTGCCGCAGGCGCCCGGCACGGACCCCCAAAGCTACGTTTGAAGTTTGAGGGGGCAAGACAAGCAAGCAGCCCCAGTCTCTGTGCCTCTGTGCGAGCAGTGCCATGGGCAGATGAGGCTGAGCAACAGCTTTCCAGGCTAGCTCTTTCTGCCTGCCAGCTATCTGCAGACGTTCGCAGTTTGGGAGCAGGGCTGCCGGAGGCCCCCTGCACGGACCCCCAAAGCAACGTTTGAAGTTTGAGGGGGCAAGACAAGCAAGCAGCCCCAGTCTCTGTGCCTCTGTGCGAACAATGCCATGGGCAGATGAGGCTGAGCAACAGCTTTCCAGGCTAGCTCTTTCTGCCTGCCAGCTATCTGCAGACGTTTGCATTTTCAGAGCAGGGCTGCCGCAGGCCCCCTGCACGGACCTCCAAAGCTACGTTTGAAGTTTGAGGTGGCAAGACAAGCAAGCAGCCCCAGTCTCTGTGCCTCTGTGCGAGCAGTGCCATGGGCAGATGAGGCTGAGCAACAGCTTTCCAGGCTAGCTCTTTCTGCCTGTCAGCTCTCTGCAGACGTTCGCATTTTCAGAGCAGGGCTGCCGGAGGCCCCCTGCACGGACCTCCAAATCTACGTTTGAAGTTTGAGGGGGCAAGACAAGCAAGCAGCCCCAGTCTCTGTGCCTCTGTGCGAGCAGTGCCATGGGCAGATGAGGCTGAACAACAGCTTTCCAGGCTAGCTCTTTCTGCCTGCCAGCTATCTGCAGACATTCGCATTTTGGGAGCAGGGCTGCCGCAGGCGCCCGGCACGGACCCCCAAAGCTACGTTTGAAGTTTGAGGGGGCAAGACAAGCAAGCAGCCCCAGTCTCTGTGCCTCTGTGCGAGCAGTGCCATGGGCAGATGAGGCTGAGCAACAGCTTTCCAGGCTAGCTCTTTCTGCCTGCCAGCTATCTGCAGACGTTCGCATTTTCAGAGCAGGGCTGCCGGAGGCCCCCTGCACGGACCCCCAAAGCTACGTTTACAGTTTGAGGGGGCAAGACAAGCAAGCAGCCCCAGTCTCTGTGCCTCTGTGCGAGCAGTGCCATGGGCAGATGAGGCTGAGCAACAGCTTTCCAGGCTAGCTCTTTCCGCCTGCCAGCTATCTGCAGACGTTCGCATTTTCAGAGCAGGGCTGCCGGAGGCCCCCTGCACGGACCCCCAAAGCTACGTTTGAAGTTTGAGGGGGCAAGACAAGCAAGCAGCCCCAGTCTCTGTGCCTCTGTGCGAGCAGTGCCATGGGCAGATGAGGCTGAGCAACAGCTTTCCAGGCTAGCTCTTTCTGCCTGCCAGCTATCTGCAGACGTTCGCATTTTCAGAGCAGGGCTGCCGGAGGCCCCCTGCACGGACCCCCAAAGCTACGTTTACAGTTTGAGGGGGCAAGACAAGCAAGCAGCCCCAGTCTCTGTGCCTCTGTGCGAGCAGTGCCATGGGCAGATGAGGCTGAGCAACAGCTTTCCAGGCTAGCTCTTTCTGCCTGCCAGCTATCTGCAGACGTTCGCATTTTCAGAGCAGGGCTGCCGGAGGCCCCCTGCACGGACCCCCAAAGCTACGTTTGAAGTTTGAGGGGGCAAGACAAGCAAGCAGCCCCAGTCTCTGTGCCTCTGTGCGAGCAGTGCCATGGGCAGATGAGGCTGAGCAACAGCTTTCCAGGCTAGCTCTTTCTGCCTGCCAGCTATCTGCAGACGTTCGCATTTTCCGAGCAGGGCTGAAGGAGGCCCCCTGCACGGACCACCAAAGCTACGTTTGAAGTTTGAGGGGGCAAGACAAGCAAGCAGCCCCAGTCTCTGTGCCTCTGTGCGAGCAGTGCCATGGGCAGATGAGGCTGAGCAACAGCTTTCCAGGCTAGCTCTTTCTGCCTGCCAGCTATCTGCAGACGTTCGCATTTTCAGAGCAGGGCTGCCGGAGGCCCCCTGCACGGACCCCCAAAGATACGTTTGAAGTTTGAGGGGGCAAGACAAGCAAGCAGCCCCAGTCTCTGTGCCTCTGTGCGAGCAGTGCCATGGGCAGATGAGGCTGAGCAACAGCTTTCCAGGCTAGCTCTTTCTGCCTGTGAGCTATCTGCAGACGTTCGCATTTTGGGAGCAGGGCTGCCGGAGGCCCCCTGCACGGACCCCCAAAGCTACGTTTGAAGTTTGAGGGGGCAAGACAAGCAAGCAGCCCCAGTCTCTGTGCCTCTGTGCGAGCAGGGCCATGGGCAGATGAGGCTGAGCAACAGCTTTCCAGGCTAGCTCTTTCTGCCTGCCAGCTATCTGCAGACGTTCGCATTTTCAGAGCAGGGCTGCCGGAGGCCCCCTGCACGGACCCCCAAAGCTACGTTTGAAGTTTGAGGGGGCAAGACAAGCAAGCAGCCCCAGTCTCTGTGCCTCTGTGCGAGCAGTGCCATGGGCAGATGAGGCTGAGCAACAGCTTTCCAGGCTAGCTCTTTCTGCCTGCCAGCTATCTGCAGACGTTCGCATTTTCAGAGCAGGGCTGCCGCAGGCCCCCTGCACGGAACACCAAAGCTACGTTTGAAGTTTGAGGGGGCAAGACAAGCAAGCAGCCCCAGTCTCTGTGCCTCTGTGCGAGCAGTGCCATGGGCAGATGAGGCTGAGCAACAGCTTTCCAGGCTAGCTCTTTCTGCCTGCCAGCTATCTGCAGACGTTCGCATTTTCAGAGCAGGGCTGCCGCAGGCCCCCTGCACGGACCCCCAAAGCTACGTTTGAAGTTTGAGGGGGCAAGACAAGCAAGCAGCCCCAGTCTCTGTGCCTCTGTGCGAGCAGTGCCATGGGCAGATGAGGCTGAGCAACAGCTTTCCAGGCTAGCTCTTTCTGCCTGCCAGCTATCTGCAGTCGTTCGCATTTTCAGAGCAGGGCTGCCGGAGGCCCCCTGCACGGACCCCCAAAGCTACGTTTGAAGTTTGAGGGGGCAAGACAAGCAAGCAGCCCCAGTCTCTGTGCCTCTGTGCGAGCAGTGCCATGGGCAGATGAGGCTGAGCAACAGCTTTCCAGGCTAGCTCTTTCTGCCTGCCAGCTATCTGCAGACGTTCGCATTTTCAGAGCAGGGCTGCCGGAGGCCCCCTGCACGGACCCCCAAAGCTACGTTTACAGTTTGAGGGGGCAAGACAAGCAAGCAGCCCCAGTCTCTGTGCCTCTGTGCGAGCAGTGCCATGGGCAGATGAGGCTGAGCAACAGCTTTCCAGGCTAGCTCTTTCTGCCTGCCAGCTATCTGCAGACGTTCGCATTTTCAGAGCAGGGCTGCCGGAGGCCCCCTGCACGGACCCCCAAAGCTACGTTTGAAGTTTGAGGGGGCAAGACAAGCAAGCAGCCCCAGTCTCTGTGCCTCTGTGCGAGCAGTGCCATGGGCAGATGAGGCTGAGCAACAGCTTTCCAGGCTAGCTCTTTCTGCCTGCCAGCTATCTGCAGACGTTCGCATTTTCAGAGCAGGGCTGCCGGAGGCCCCCTGCACGGACCCCCAAAGCAACGTTTGAAGTTTGAGGGGGCAAGACAAGCAAGCAGCCCCAGTCTCTGTGCCTCTGTGCGAACAATGCCATGGGCAGATGAGGCTGAGCAACAGCTTTCCAGGCTAGCTCTTTCTGCCTGCCAGCTATCTGCAGACGTTCGCATTTTCAGAGCAGGGCTGCCGGAGGCCCCCTGCACGGACCTCCAAAGCTACGTTTGAAGTTTGAGGTGGCAAGACAAGCAAGCAGCCCCAGTCTCTGTGCCTCTGTGCGAGCAGTGCCATGGGCAGATGAGGCTGAGCAACAGCTTTCCAGGCTAGCTCTTTCTGCCTGTCAGCTATCTGCAGACGTTCGCATTTTCAGAGCAGGGCTGCCGGAGGCCGCCTGCACGGACCTCCAAATCTACGTTTGAAGTTTGAGGGGGCAAGACAAGCAAGCAGCCCCAGTCTCTGTGCCTCTGTGCGAGCAGTGCCATGGGCAGATGAGGCTGAACAACAGCTTTCCAGGCTAGCTCTTTCTGCCTGCCAGCTATCTGCAGACATTCGCATTTTGGGAGCAGGGCTGCCGCATGCGCCCGTCACGGACCCCCAAAGCTACGTTTGAAGTTTGAGGGGGCAAGACAAGCAAGCAGCCCCAGTCTCTGTGCCTCTGTGCGAGCAGTGCCATGGGCAGATGAGGCTGAGCAACAGCTTTCCAGGCTAGCTCTTTCTGCCTGCCAGCTATCTGCAGACGTTCGCATTTTCAGAGCAGGGCTGCCGGAGGCCCCCTGCACGGACCCCCAAAGCTACGTTTACAGTTTGAGGGGGCAAGACAAGCAAGCAGCCCCAGTCTCTGTGCCTCTGTGCGAGCAGTGCCATGGGCAGATGAGGCTGAGCAACAGCTTTCCAGGCTAGCTCTTTCTGCCTGCCAGCTATCTGCAGACGTTCGCATTTTCAGAGCAGGGCTGCCGGAGGCCCCCTGCACGGACCCCCAAAGCTACGTTTGAAGTTTGAGGGGGCAAGACAAGCAAGCAGCCCCAGTCTCTGTGCCTCTGTGCGAGCAGTGCCATGGGCAGATGAGGCTGAGCAACAGCTTTCCAGGCTAGCTCTTTCTGCCTGCCAGCTATCTGCAGACGTTCGCATTTTCAGAGCAGGGCTGCCGGAGGCCCCCTGCACGGACCACCAAAGCTACGTTTGAAGTTTGAGGGGGCAAGACAAGCAAGCAGCCCCAGTCTCTGTGCCTCTGTGCGAGCAGTGCCATGGGCAGATGAGGCTGAGCAACAGCTTTCCAGGCTAGCTCTTTCTGCCTGCCAGCTATCTGCAGACGTTCGGATTTTCAGAGCAGGGCTGCCGGAGGCCCCCTGCACGGACCCCCAAAGCTACGTTTGAAGTTTGAGGGGGCAAGACAAGCAAGCAGCCCCAGTCTCTGTGCCTCTGTGCGAGCAGTGCCATGGGCAGATGAGGCTGAGCAACAGCTTTCCAGGCTAGCTCTTTCTGCCTGCCAGCTATCTGCAGACGTTCGCATTTTCAGAGCAGGGCTGCCGCAGGCCCCCTGCACGGACCCCCAAAGCTACGTTTGAAGTTTGAGGGGGCAAGACAAGCAAGCAGACCCAGTCTCTGTGCCTCTGTGCGAGCAGTGCCATGGGCAGATGAGGCTGAGCAACAGCTTTCCAGGCTAGCTCTTTCTGCCTGCCAGCTATCTGCAGACGTTCGCATTTTCAGAGCAGGGCTGCCGCAGGCCCCCTGCACGGACCCCCAAAGCTACGTTTGAAGTTTGAGGGGGCAAGACAAGCAAGCAGCCCCAGTCTCTGTGCCTCTGTGCGAGCAGTGCCATGGGCAGATGAGGCTGAGCAACAGCTTTCCAGGCTAGCTCTTTCTGCCTTCCAGCTATCTGCAGACGTTCGCATTTTCAGAGCAGGGCTGCCGCAGGCCCCCTGCACGGACCCCCAAAGCTACGTTTGAAGTTTGAGGGGGCAAGACAAGCAAGCAGCCTCAGTCTCTGTGCCTCTGTGCGAGCAGTGCCATGGGCAGATGAGGCTGAGCAACAGCTTTCCAGGCTAGCTCTTTCTGCCTGCCAGCTATCTGCAGACGTTCGCATTTTCAGAGCAGGGTTGCCGGAGGCCCCCTGCACGATCCCCCAAAGCTACGTTTGAAGTTTGAGGGGGCAATACAAGCAAGCAGCCCCAGTCTCTGTGCCTCGGTGCGAGCAGTGTCATGGGCAGATGAGGCTGAGCAACAGCTTTCCAGGCTAGCTCTTTCTGCCTGCCAGCTATCTGCAGACGTTCGCATTTTCAGAGCAGGGCTGCCGGAGGCCCCCTGCACGGACCCCCAAAGATACGTTTGAAGTTTGAGGGGGCAAGACAAGCAAGCAGCCCCAGTCTCTGTGCCTCTGTGCGAGCAGTGCCATGGGCAGATGAGGCTGAGCAACAGCTTTCCAGGCTAGCTCTTTCTGCCTGCCAGCTATCTGCAGACGTTCGCATTTTCAGAGCAGGGCTGCCGGAGGCCCCCTGCACGGACCCCCAAAGCTACGTTTGAAGTTTGAGGGGGCAAGACAAGCAAGCAGCCCCAGTCTCTGTGCCTCTGTGCGAGCAGTGCCATGGGCAGATGAGGCTGAGCAACAGCTTTCCAGGCTAGCTCTTTCTGCCTGCCAGCTATTTGCAGACGTTCGCATTGTCAGAGAAGGGCTGCCGGAGGCCCCCTGCACGAACGCCCAAAGCTACGTTTGAAGTTTGAGGGGGCAAGACAAGCAAGCAGCCCCAGTCTCTGTGCCTCTGTGCGAGCAGTGCCATGGGCAGATGAGGCTGAGCAACAGCTTTCCAGGCTAGCTCTTTCTGCCTGCCAGCTATCTGCAGACGTTCGCATTTTGGGAGCAGGGCTGCCGGAGGCCCCCTGCACGGACCCCCAAAGCTACGTTTGAAGTTTGAGGGGGCAAGACAAGCAAGCAGCCCCAGTCTCTGTGCCTCTGTGCGAGCAGTGCCATGGGCAGATGAGGCTGAGCAACAGCTTTCCAGGCTAGCTCTTTCTGCCTGCCAGCTATCTGCAGACGTTCGCATTTTCAGAGCAGGGCTGCCGGACGCCCCCTGCACGGACCCCCAAAGCTACGTTTGAAGTTTGAGGGGGCAAGACAAGCAAGCAGACCCAGTCTCTGTGCCTCTGTGCGAGCAGTGCCATGGGCAGATGAGGCTGAGCAACAGCTTTCCAGGCTAGCTCTTTCTGCCTGCCAGCTATCTGCAGACGTTCGCGTTTTCAGAGCAGGGCTGCCGAAACCCCCCCTGCACGGACCCCCAAAGATACGTTTGAAGTTTGAGGGGGCAACACAAGCAAGCAGCCCCAGTCTCTGTGCCTCTGTGCGAGCAGTGCCATGGGCAGATGAGGCTGAGCAACAGCTTTCCAGGCTAGCTCTTTCTGCCTGCCAGCTATCTGCAGACGTTCGCATTTTCAGAGCAGGGCTGCCGGAGGCCCCCTGCACGGACCCCCAAAGCTACGTTTGAAGTTTGAGGGGGCAAGACAAGCAAGCAGCCCCAGTCTCTGTGCCTCTGTGCGAGCAGTGCCATGGGAAGATGAGGCTGAGCAACAGCTTTCCAGGCTAGCTCTTTCCGCCTGCCAGCTATCTGCAGACGTTCGCATTTTCAGAGCAGGACTGCGAATGGAGCCCAACAGGGACCCCCTATCCCCGCTCTACGTTTGAGGTTTACCGCCCCCCAATGCTGTCCTGCTCTCTGTCCCTTTCCTCTCTCTGTTATTCTGTCCTGTTCCCTGTGTCTGTTTTTTAATTCCTCCCTCTCTGTCCCTCAGCCCAGTGCTTTTTTTTCCCTTCTTCTTCTTTGCTGCCCAGCCGAGGCTTTTCCCCCTGCGTGTCTGTTCTGCTCCCCTGTCTGTTATTTTTGCCTGTCTTTCACTTTATCCTACCTCCCTGTCCCCTTTTTCTCTCTCATTATCACCTTGTCTCACTCCCTGTCCCTGTCTTTCTCTGACAATTTGTCCTGCTCCTTGTCCTTCTCTCCATTTGCTGTTATTTCCCGTGCTTCTTCTGACCTTTCCTTCCTTCTTTTTCTATCCTACTGCCCCAGTGCCTCTTTTGCCACCGCTGTCCTGCTCCCTGGCCCTTGTTTCCTCTCACTGTTCCTCTGTCCTGCTTCCTGTCCCCGGTTTTTCTCTTTCTCTATCCTGCTGCCTGTCTGGTCTTTTCTTAGTGTACATCCCTGTCCAGCCGGCTCTCCCTTTTTGCCTTTCTCTCCTTCTCTGTCCTGCTTCCCGGCCCGTTCTTGTCTTCCTCTCTCTCTGTCCTCTAGCCCCTTGCTGGTTTGTGTTGGGATTCCAACCCTAACCACCCCCTTCTTCGTCTGACCCTTTCTTTGTTTCTTAGTACCTTTTTTCCTGTTGCCTGTCCTTTTTCTCTCTCTGTCAGTGTGTCCTGCACTGCGTGGGATGGGGGTGGGAGGCTGAAAAACGGTGGGAAGCTGATGGGGGGGGATTCAGGCTGGAAAGAGGTAGGAGGTTGCAGAGGGGTTGGAAGCTGAATGAAGTAGAGGCCAGAAAAATGAGAGGTGGGGGCTGACGAGGGGTGGGAGGCTGGAGGTGTGGCCAAGGAGGGGGGAGTAGAGGCCAGCAGTAAAAGGAGGCCGGGAAGGGGTGGGAGGCTGCAGAGGGGAGGGAGGCCAAAGTCAAGAGTAGAGGTCAGCAAAAAAAGGAGGCCGGGAAGGGGTGGGAGGCTGCAGAGGGCTGGGAGGCAATGGGCGAGAGTAGAGGCCAGGAAGAAAAAGGAGGCCGGGAAGGGGTGGGAGGCTGCAGAGGGGTGGGAGGCAATGGGCGAGAGTAGAGGCCAGGAAGAAAAAGGAGGTAGGGAAGGGGTGGGAGGCTGCAGAGAGGTGGGAGGCCGGGGGCAAGAGTAGAGGCCAGAAAAAAAAGGAGGACGGGAAGGGGTGGGAGGCTGCAGAGAGGTGGGAGGCCAAGGGCGACAGTAGAGGCCAGAAAAAAAAGGAGGCCGGGAAGGGGTGGGAGGCTGCAGAGGGGTGGGAGGCCAGGGGCGAGAGTAGAGGGTACAAAAAAAAGGAGGCCGGGAAGGGGTGGGAGGCTGCAGAGGGGTTGGAGGCCAGGGGCGAGAGTAGAGGCCAGGAAGAATAGGAGGCCGGAAAAGGGTGGGAGGCTGCAGAGGGGTGGGAGGCCAGGGGCGAGAGTAGAGGCCAGAAAAAAAAGGAGGCCGGAAAGAGGTGGGAGGCTGCAGAGGGGTGGGAGGCCGGGGGTAAGAGTAGAGGCCAGGAAAAAAAGGCGGCCGGGAAGGGGTGGGAGGCTGAAGAGGGGAGGGAGGCCAGAGTCAAGAGTAGAGGTCAGCAAAAAAAGGAGGCCGGGAAGGGGTGGGAGGCTGCAGAGGGGAGGGAGGCAATGGGCGAGAGTAGAGGCCAGGAAGAAAAAAGGTGCCAGGAAGGGGTGGGAGGCTGCAGAGGGGTGGGAGGCCGGGGGGGAGAGTAGAGGCCAGGAAGAAAAAAGAGGCCGGGAAGGGGTGGGAGGCTGCAGAATGGTGGGAGGCCAGGGGCGAGAGTAGAGGCCAGGAAAAAAAGGAGGCCGGGAAGGGGTGGGAGGCTGCAGAGGGGTGGGAGGCCGGGGGCAAGAGTAGAGGCCAGAAAAAAAAGGAGGCCGGTATGGGGTGGGAGGCTGCAGAGAGGTGGGAGGCCAAGGGCGACAGTAGAGGCCAGAAAAAAAAGGAGGCCGGAAAGGGGTGGGAGGCTGCAGAGGGGTGGGAGGCCGGGGGTAAGGGTAGAGGCCAGGAAAAAAAGGAGACCGGGAAGTGGTGGGAGGCTGCAGAAGGGAGGGAGGCCAGGGGCGAGAGTAGAGGCCAGGAAAAATAGGAGGCCGGAAAAGGGTGGGAGGCTGCAGAGGGGTGGGAGGCCAGGGGCGAGAGTAGAGGCCAGAAAAAAAAGGAGGCCGGAAAGGGGTGGGAGGCTGCAGAGGGGTGGGAGGCCGGGGGTAAGAGTAGAGGCCAGGAAAAAAAGGAGGCCGGGAAGGGGTGGGAGGCTGCAGAGGGGTGGGAGGCAATGGGCCAGAGTAGAGGCCAGGAAGAAAAAGAAGGACAGGAAGGGGTGGGAGTCTGCAGAGGGTTGGGAGGCAATGGGCGAGAGTAAAGGTTAGGAAATAAAGGAGGCCGGGAAGGGGTGGGAGGCCGGTGAGATGCGAGTAGGGGCCAGAAAGTCCCTGTTCTTCTCGCTTCTTCCCTGTATTTATCTTTCTTTTCTGCCTTCTTTATTCCTCTAATTCAAGTTCTATCTCGATCCCTGTGTTCTCCTTCCACTCATCATATTCTAGCCTTTTCTCTGTCCTATTCTTGCATATAGTGTGCAGTGGAGGATTCTTGTCTAGGAAGCGACGTCTCGTATGAGCTCTAAGACACCCACATGCATTTTGGTGCTGGGCACCACTGACGCACAGGAGCAGTGCCATGGGCAGATGAGGCTGAGCAACAGCTTTCCAGGCTAGCTCTTTCTGCCTGCCAGCTATCTGCAGACGTTCGCATTTTCAGAGCAGGGCTGCCGGAGGCCCCCTGCACGGACCCCCAAAGCTACGTTTGAAGTTTGAGGGGGCAAGACAAGCAAGCAGCCCCAGTCTCTGTGCCTCTGTGCGAGCAGTGCCATGGGCAGATGAGGCTGAGCAACAGCTTTCCAGGCTAGCTCTTTCTGCCTGCCAGCTATTTGCAGACGTTCGCATTGTCAGAGAAGGGCTGCCGGAGGCCCCCTGCACGGACTCCCAAAGCTACGTTTGAAGTTTGAGGGGGCAAGACAAGCAAGCAGCCCCAGTCTCTGTGCCTCTGTGCGAGCAGTGCCATGGGCAGATGAGGCTGAGCAACAGCTTTCCAGGCTAGCTCTTTCTGCCTGCCAGCTATCTGCAGACGTTCGCATTTTGGGAGCAGGGCTGCCGGAGGCCCCCTGCACGGACCCCCAAAGCTACGTTTGAAGTTTGAGGGGGCAAGACAAGCAAGCAGCCCCAGTCTCTGTGCCTCGGTGCGAGCAGTGCCATGGGCAGATGAGGCTGAGCAACAGCTTTCCAGGCTAGCTCTTTCTGCCTGCGAGCTATCTGCAGACGTTCGCATTTTCAGAGCAGGGCTGCCGGACGCCCCCTGCACGGACCCCCAAAGCTACGTTTGAAGTTTGAGGGGGCAAGACAAGCAAGCAGACCCAGTCTCTGTGCCTCTGTGCGAGCAGTGCCATAGGCAGATGAGGCTGAGCAACAGCTTTCCAGGCTAGCTCTTTCTGCCTGCCAGCTATCTGCAGACGTTCGCATTTTCAGAGCAGGGCTGCCGAAACCCCCCTGCACGGACCCCCAAAGATACGTTTGAAGTTTGAGGGGGCAAGACAAGCAAGCAGCCCCAGTCTCTGTGCCTCTGTGCGAGCAGTGCCATGGGCAGATGAGGCTGAGCAACAGCTTTCCAGGCTAGCTCTTTCTGCCTGCCAGCTATCTGCAGACGTTCGCATTTTCAGAGCAGGGCTGCCGGAGGCCCCCTGCACGGACCCCCAAAGCTACGTTTGAAGTTTGAGGGGGCAAGACAAGCAAGCAGCCCCAGTCTCTGTGCCTCTGTGCGAGCAGTGCCATGGGCAGATGAGGCTGAGCAACAGCTTTCCAGGCTAGCTCTTTCCGCCTGCCAGCTATCTGCAGACGTTCGCATTTTCAGAGCAGGACTGCGAATGGAGCCCAACAGGGACCCCCTATCCCCGCTCTACGTTTGAGGTTTACCGCCCCCCAATGCTGTCCTGCTCTCTGTCCCTTTCCTCTCTCTGTTATTCTGTCCTGTTCCCTGTGTCTGTTTTTTAATTCCTCCCTCTCTGTCCCTCAGCCCAGTGCTTTTTTTTCCCTTCTTCTTCTTTGCTGCCCAGCCGAGGCTTTTCCCCCTGCGTGTCTGTTCTGCTCCCCTGTCTGTTATTTTTGCCTGTCTTTCACTTTATCCTACCTCCCTGTCCCCTTTTTCTCTCTCATTATCACCTTGTCTCACTCCCTGTCCCTGTCTTTCTCTGACAATTTGTCCTGCTCCTTGTCCTTCTCTCCATTTGCTGTTATTTCCCGTTCTTCTTCTGACCTTTCCTTCCTTCTTTTTCTATCCTACTGCCCCAGTGCCTCTTTTGCCACCGCTGTCCTGCTCCCTGGCCCTTGTTTCCTCTCACTGTTCCTCTGTCCTGCTTCCTGTCCCCGGTTTTTCTCTTTCTCTATCCTGCTGCCTGTCTGGTCTTTTCTTAGTGTACATCCCTGTCCAGCCGGCTCTCCCTTTTTGCCTTTCTCTCCTTCTCTGTCCTGCTTCCCGGCCCGTTCTTGTCTTCCTCTCTCTCTGTCCTCTAGCCCCTTGCTGGTTTGTGTTGGGATTCCAACCCTAACCACCCCCTTCTTCGTCTGACCCTTTCTTTGTTTCTTAGTACCTTTTTTCCTGTTGCCTGTCCTTTTTCTCTCTCTGTCAGTGTGTCCTGCACTGCGTGGGATGGGGGTGGGAGGCTGAAAAACGGTGGGAAGCTGATGGGGGGGGATTCAGGCTGGAAAGAGGAAGGAGGTTGCAGAGGGGTTGGAAGCTGAATGAAGTAGAGGCCAGAAAAATGAGAGGTGGGGGCTGACGAGGGGTGGGAGGCTGGAGGTGTGGCCAAGGAGGGGGGAGTAGAGGCCAGCAGTAAAAGGAGGCCGGGAAGGGGTGGGAGGCTGCAGAGGGGAGGGAGGCCAAAGTCAAGAGTAGAGGTCAGCAAAAAAAGGAGGCCGGGAAGGGGTGGGAGGCTGCAGAGGGCTGGGAGGCAATGGGCGAGAGTAGAGGCCAGGAAGAAAAAGGAGGCCGGGAAGGGGTGGGAGGCTGCAGAGGGGTGGGAGGCAATGGGCGAGAGTAGAGGCCAGGAAGAAAAAGGAGGTAGGGAAGGGGTGGGAGGCTGCAGAGTGGTGGGAGGCCGGGGGCAAGAGTAGAGGCCAGAAAAAAAAGGAGGACGGGAAGGGGTGGGAGGCTGCAGAGAGGTGGGAGGCCAAGGGCGACAGTAGAGGCCAGAAAAAAAAGGAGGCCGGGAAGGGGTGGGAGGCTGCAGAGGGGTGGGAGGCCAGGGGCGAGAGTAGAGGGTACAAAAAAAAGGAGGCCGGGAAGGGGTGGGAGGCTGCAGAGGGGTTGGAGGCCAGGGGCGAGAGTAGAGGCCAGGAAGAATAGGAGGCCGGAAAAGGGTGGGAGGCTACAGAGGGGAGGGAGGCCAGGGGCGAGAGTAGAGGCCAGAAAAAAAAGGAGGCCGGAAAGAGGTGGGAGGCTGCAGAGGGGTGGGAGGCCGGGGGTAAGAGTAGAGGCCAGGAAAAAAAGGCGGCCGGGAAGGGGTGGGAGGCTGAAGAGGGGAGGGAGGCCAGAGTCAAGAGTAGAGGTCAGCAAAAAAAGGAGGCCGGGAAGGGGTGGGAGGCTGCAGAGGGGAGGGAGGCAATGGGCGAGAGTAGAGGCCAGGAAGAAAAAAGGTGCCAGGAAGGGGTGGGAGGCTGCAGAGGGGTGGGAGGCCGGGGGGGAGAGTAGAGGCCAGGAAGAAAAAAGAGGCCGGGAAGGGGTGGGAGGCTGCAGAATGGTGGGAGGCCAGGGGCGAGAGTAGAGGCCAGGAAAAAAAGGAGGCCGGGAAGGGGTGGGAGGCTGCAGAGGGGTGGGAGGCCGGGGGCAAGAATAGAGGCCAGAAAAAAAAGGAGGCCGGGATGGGGTGGGAGGCTGCAGAGGGGTGGGAGGCCGGGGGTAAGGGTAGAGGCCAGGAAAAAAAGGAGACCGGGAAGTGGTGGGAGGCTGCAGAGGGGAGGGAGGCCAGGGGCGAGAGTAGAGGCCAGGAAAAATAGGAGGCCGGAAAAGGGTGGGAGGCTGCAGAGGGGTGGGAGGCAATGGGCCAGAGTAGAGGCCAGGAAGAAAAAGAAGGACAGGAAGGGGTGGGAGTCTGCAGAGGGTTGGGAGGCAATGGGCGAGAGTAAAGGTTAGGAAATAAAGGAGGCCGGGAAGGGGTGGGAGGCCGGTGAGATGCGAGTAGGGGCCAGAAAGTCCCTGTTCTTCTCGCTTCTTCCCTGTATTTATCTTTCTTTTCTGCCTTCTTTATTCCTCTAATTCAAGTTCTATCTCGATCCCTGTGTTCTCCTTCCACTCATCATATTCTAGCCTTTTCTCTGTCCTATTCTTGCATATAGTGTGCAGTGGAGGATTCTTGTCTAGGAAGCGACGTCTCGTATGAGCTCTAAGACACCCACATGCATTTTGGTGCTGGGCACCACTGACGCACAGGAGCAGTGCCATGGGCAGATGAGGCTGAGCAACAGCTTTCCAGGCTAGCTCTTTCTGCCTGTGAGCTATCTGCAGACGTTCGCATTTTCAGAGCAGGGCTGCCGGAACCCCCCCTGCACGGACCCCCAAAGATACGTTTGAAGTTTGAGGGGGCAAGACAAGCAAGCAACCCCAGTCTCTGTGCCTCTGTGCGAGCAGTGCCATGGGCAGATGAGGCTGAGCAACAGCTTTCCAGGCTAGCTCTTTCCGCCTGCCAGCTATCTGCAGACGTTCGCATTTTCAGAGCAGGACTGCGAATGGAGCCCAACAGGGACCCCCTATCCCCGCTCTACGTTTGAGGTTTACCGCCCCCCAATGCTGTCCTGCTCTCTGTCCCTTTCCTCTCTCTGTTATTCTGTCCTGTTCCCTGTGTCTGTTTTTTAATTCCTCCCTCTCTGTCCCTCAGCCCAGTGCTTTTTTTTCCCTTCTTCTTCTTTGCTGCCCAGCCGAGGCTTTTCCCCCTGCGTGTCTGTTCTGCTCCCCTGTCTGTTATTTTTGCCTGTCTTTCACTTTATCCTACCTCCCTGTCCCCTTTTTCTCTCTCATTATCACCTTGTCTCACTCCCTGTCCCTGTCTTTCTCTGACAATTTGTCCTGCTCCTTGTCCTTCTCTCCATTTGCTGTTATTTCCCGTTCTTCTTCTGACCTTTCCTTCCTTCTTTTTCTATCCTACTGCCCCAGTGCCTCTTTTGCCACCGCTGTCCTGCTCCCTGGCCCTTGTTTCCTCTCACTGTTCCTCTGTCCTGCTTCCTGTCCCCGGTTTTTCTCTTTCTCTATCCTGCTGCCTGTCTGGTCTTTTCTTAGTGTACATCCCTGTCCAGCCGGCTCTCCCTTTTTGCCTTTCTCTCCTTCTCTGTCCTGCTTCCCGGCCCGTTCTTGTCTTCCTCTCTCTCTGTCCTCTAGCCCCTTGCTGGTTTGTGTTGGGATTCCAACCCTAACCACCCCCTTCTTCGTCTGACCCTTTCTTTGTTTCTTAGTACCTTTTTTCCTGTTGCCTGTCCTTTTTCTCTCTCTGTCAGTGTGTCCTGCACTGCGTGGGATGGGGGTGGGAGGCTGAAAAACGGTGGGAAGCTGATGGGGGGGGATTCAGGCTGGAAAGAGGAAGGAGGTTGCAGAGGGGTTGGAAGCTGAATGAAGTAGAGGCCAGAAAAATGAGAGGTGGGGGCTGACGAGGGGTGGGAGGCTGGAGGTGTGGCCAAGGAGGGGGGAGTAGAGGCCAGCAGTAAAAGGAGGCCGGGAAGGGGTGGGAGGCTGCAGAGGGGAGGGAGGCCAAAGTCAAGAGTAGAGGTCAGCAAAAAAAGGAGGCCGGGAAGGGGTGGGAGGCTGCAGAGGGCTGGGAGGCAATGGGCGAGAGTAGAGGCCAGGAAGAAAAAGGAGGCCGGGAAGGGGTGGGAGGCTGCAGAGGGGTGGGAGGCAATGGGCGAGAGTAGAGGCCAGGAAGAAAAAGGAGGTAGGGAAGGGGTGGGAGGCTGCAGAGTGGTGGGAGGCCGGGGGCAAGAGTAGAGGCCAGAAAAAAAAGGAGGACGGGAAGGGGTGGGAGGCTGCAGAGAGGTGGGAGGCCAAGGGCGACAGTAGAGGCCAGAAAAAAAAGGAGGCCGGGAAGGGGTGGGAGGCTGCAGAGGGGTGGGAGGCCAGGGGCGAGAGTAGAGGGTACAAAAAAAAGGAGGCCGGGAAGGGGTGGGAGGCTGCAGAGGGGTTGGAGGCCAGGGGCGAGAGTAGAGGCCAGGAAGAATAGGAGGCCGGAAAAGGGTGGGAGGCTACAGAGGGGAGGGAGGCCAGGGGCGAGAGTAGAGGCCAGAAAAAAAAGGAGGCCGGAAAGAGGTGGGAGGCTGCAGAGGGGTGGGAGGCCGGGGGTAAGAGTAGAGGCCAGGAAAAAAAGGCGGCCGGGAAGGGGTGGGAGGCTGAAGAGGGGAGGGAGGCCAGAGTCAAGAGTAGAGGTCAGCAAAAAAAGGAGGCCGGGAAGGGGTGGGAGGCTGCAGAGGGGAGGGAGGCAATGGGCGAGAGTAGAGGCCAGGAAGAAAAAAGGTGCCAGGAAGGGGTGGGAGGCTGCAGAGGGGTGGGAGGCCGGGGGGGAGAGTAGAGGCCAGGAAGAAAAAAGAGGCCGGGAAGGGGTGGGAGGCTGCAGAATGGTGGGAGGCCAGGGGCGAGAGTAGAGGCCAGGAAAAAAAGGAGGCCGGGAAGGGGTGGGAGGCTGCAGAGGGGTGGGAGGCCGGGGGCAAGAATAGAGGCCAGAAAAAAAAGGAGGCCGGGATGGGGTGGGAGGCTGCAGAGGGGTGGGAGGCCGGGGGTAAGGGTAGAGGCCAGGAAAAAAAGGAGACCGGGAAGTGGTGGGAGGCTGCAGAGGGGAGGGAGGCCAGGGGCGAGAGTAGAGGCCAGGAAAAATAGGAGGCCGGAAAAGGGTGGGAGGCTGCAGAGGGGTGGGAGGCAATGGGCCAGAGTAGAGGCCAGGAAGAAAAAGAAGGACAGGAAGGGGTGGGAGTCTGCAGAGGGTTGGGAGGCAATGGGCGAGAGTAAAGGTTAGGAAATAAAGGAGGCCGGGAAGGGGTGGGAGGCCGGTGAGATGCGAGTAGGGGCCAGAAAGTCCCTGTTCTTCTCGCTTCTTCCCTGTATTTATCTTTCTTTTCTGCCTTCTTTATTCCTCTAATTCAAGTTCTATCTCGATCCCTGTGTTCTCCTTCCACTCATCATATTCTAGCCTTTTCTCTGTCCTATTCTTGCATATAGTGTGCAGTGGAGGATTCTTGTCTAGGAAGCGACGTCTCGTATGAGCTCTAAGACACCCACATGCATTTTGGTGCTGGGCACCACTGACGCACAGGAGCAGTGCCATGGGCAGATGAGGCTGAGCAACAGCTTTCCAGGCTAGCTCTTTCTGCCTGTGAGCTATCTGCAGACGTTCGCATTTTCAGAGCAGGGCTGCCGGAACCCCCCCTGCACGGACCCCCAAAGATACGTTTGAAGTTTGAGGGGGCAAGACAAGCAAGCAACCCCAGTCTCTGTGCCTCTGTGCGAGCAGTGCCATGGGCAGATGAGGCTGAGCAACAGCTTTCCAGGCTAGCTCTTTCCGCCTGCCAGCTATCTGCAGACGTTCGCATTTTCAGAGCAGGACTGCGAATGGAGCCCAACAGGGACCCCCTATCCCCGCTCTACGTTTGAGGTTTACCGCCCCCCAATGCTGTCCTGCTCTCTGTCCCTTTCCTCTCTCTGTTATTCTGTCCTGTTCCCTGTGTCTGTTTTTTAATTCCTCCCTCTCTGTCCCTCAGCCCAGTGCTTTTTTTTCCCTTCTTCTTCTTTGCTGCCCAGCCGAGGCTTTTCCCCCTGCGTGTCTGTTCTGCTCCCCTGTCTGTTATTTTTGCCTGTCTTTCACTTTATCCTACCTCCCTGTCCCCTTTTTCTCTCTCATTATCACCTTGTCTCACTCCCTGTCCCTGTCTTTCTCTGACAATTTGTCCTGCTCCTTGTCCTTCTCTCCATTTGCTGTTATTTCCCGTTCTTCTTCTGACCTTTCCTTCCTTCTTTTTCTATCCTACTGCCCCAGTGCCTCTTTTGCCACCGCTGTCCTGCTCCCTGGCCCTTGTTTCCTCTCACTGTTCCTCTGTCCTGCTTCCTGTCCCCGGTTTTTCTCTTTCTCTATCCTGCTGCCTGTCTGGTCTTTTCTTAGTGTACATCCCTGTCCAGCCGGCTCTCCCTTTTTGCCTTTCTCTCCTTCTCTGTCCTGCTTCCCGGCCCGTTCTTGTCTTCCTCTCTCTCTGTCCTCTAGCCCCTTGCTGGTTTGTGTTGGGATTCCAACCCTAACCACCCCCTTCTTTGTCTGACCCTTTCTTTGTTTCTTAGTACCTTTTTTCCTGTTGCCTGTCCTTTTTCTCTCTCTGTCAGTGTGTCCTGCACTGCGTGGGATGGGGGTGGGAGGCTGAAAAACGGTGGGAAGCTGATGGGGGGGGATTCAGGCTGGAAAGAGGAAGGAGGTTGCAGAGGGGTTGGAAGCTGAATGAAGTAGAGGCCAGAAAAATGAGAGGTGGGGGCTGACGAGGGGTGGGAGGCTGGAGGTGTGGCCAAGGAGGGGGGAGTAGAGGCCAGCAGTAAAAGGAGGCCGGGAAGGGGTGGGAGGCTGCAGAGGGGAGGGAGGCCAAAGTCAAGAGTAGAGGTCAGCAAAAAAAGGAGGCCGGGAAGGGGTGGGAGGCTGCAGAGGGCTGGGAGGCAATGGGCGAGAGTAGAGGCCAGGAAGAAAAAGGAGGCCGGGAAGGGGTGGGAGGCTGCAGAGGGGTGGGAGGCAATGGGCGAGAGTAGAGGCCAGGAAGAAAAAGGAGGTAGGGAAGGGGTGGGAGGCTGCAGAGTGGTGGGAGGCCGGGGGCAAGAGTAGAGGCCAGAAAAAAAAGGAGGACGGGAAGGGGTGGGAGGCTGCAGAGAGGTGGGAGGCCAAGGGCGACAGTAGAGGCCAGAAAAAAAAGGAGGCCGGGAAGGGGTGGGAGGCTGCAGAGGGGTGGGAGGCCAGGGGCGAGAGTAGAGGGTACAAAAAAAAGGAGGCCGGGAAGAGGTGGGAGGCTGCAGAGGGGTGGGAGGCCGGGGGTAAGAGTAGAGGCCAGGAAAAAAAGGCGGCCGGGAAGGGGTGGGAGGCTGAAGAGGGGAGGGAGGCCAGAGTCAAGAGTAGAGGTCAGCAAAAAAAGGAGGCCGGGAAGGGGTGGGAGGCTGCAGAGGGGAGGGAGGCAATGGGCGAGAGTAGAGGCGAGGAAGAAAAAAGGTGCCAGGAAGGGGTGGGAGGCTGCAGAGGGGTGGGAGGCCGGGGGGGAGAGTAGAGGCCAGGAAGAAAAAAGAGGCCGGGAAGGGGTGGGAGGCTGCAGAATGGTGGGAGGCCAGGGGCGAGAGTAGAGGCCAGGAAAAAAAGGAGGCCGGGAAGGGGTGGGAGGCTGCAGAGGGGTGGGAGGCCGGGGGCAAGAGTAGAGGCCAGAAAAAAAAGGAGGCCGGGATGGGGTGGGAGGCTGCAGAGAGGTGGGAGGCCAAGGGCGACAGTAGAGGCCAGAAAAAAAAGGAGGCCGGAAAGGGGTGGGAGGCTGCAGAGGGGTGGGAGGCCGGGGGTAAGGGTAGAGGCCAGGAAAAAAAGGAGACCGGGAAGTGGTGGGAGGCTGCAGAGGGGAGGGAGGCCAGGGGCGAGAGTAGAGGCCAGGAAAAATAGGAGGCCGGAAAAGGGTGGGAGGCTGCAGAGGGGTGGGAGGCCAGGGGCGAGAGTAGAGGCCAGAAAAAAAAGGAGGCCGGAAAGGGGTGGGAGACTGCAGAGGGGTGGGAGGCCGGGGGTAAGAGTAGAGGCCAGGAAAAAAAGGAGGCCGGGAAGGGGTGGGAGGCTGCAGAGGGGTGGGAGGCAATGGGCCAGAGTAGAGGCCAGGAAGAAAAAGAAGGACAGGAAGGGGTGGGAGTCTGCAGAGGGTTGGGAGGCAATGGGCGAGAGTAAAGGTTAGGAAATAAAGGAGGCCGGGAAGGGGTGGGAGGCCGGTGAGATGCGAGTAGGGGCCAGAAAGTCCCTGTTCTTCTCGCTTCTTCCCTGTATTTATCTTTCTTTTCTGCCTTCTTTATTCCTCTAATTCAAGTTCTATCTCGATCCCTGTGTTCTCCTTCCACTCATCATATTCTAGCCTTTTCTCTGTCCTATTCTTGCATATAGTGTGCAGTGGAGGATTCTTGTCTAGGAAGCGACGTCTCGTATGAGCTCTAAGACACCCACATGCATTTTGGTGCTGGGCACCACTGACGCACAGGAGCAGTGCCATGGGCAGATGAGGCTGAGCAACAGCTTTCCAGGCTAGCTCTTTCTGCCTGTGAGCTATCTGCAGACGTTCGCATTTTCAGAGCAGGGCTGCCGGAACCCCCCCTGCACGGACCCCCAAAGATACGTTTGAAGTTTGAGGGGGCAAGACAAGCAAGCAACCCCAGTCTCTGTGCCTCTGTGCGAGCAGTGCCATGGGCAGATGAGGCTGAGCAACAGCTTTCCAGGCTAGCTCTTTCTGCCTGCCAGCTATCTGCAGATGTTCGCATTTTCAGAGCAGGGCTGCCGGAGGCCCCCTGCACGGACCCCCAAAGCTACGTTTGAAGTTTGAGGGGGCAAGACAAGCAAGCAGCCCCAGTCTCTGTGCCTCTGTGCGAGCAGTGCCATGGGCAGATGAGGCTGAGCAACAGCTTTCCAGGCTAGCTCTTTCCGCCTGCCAGCTATCTGCAGACGTTCGCATTTTCAGAGCAGGACTGCGAATGGAGCCCAACAGGGACCCCCTATCCCCGCTCTACGTTTGAGGTTTACCGCCCCCCAATGCTGTCCTGCTCTCTGTCCCTTTCCTCTCTCTGTTATTCTGTCCTGTTCCCTGTGTCTGTTTTTTAATTCCTCCCTCTCTGTCCCTCAGCCCAGTGCTTTTTTTTCCCTTCTTCTTCTTTGCTGCCCAGCCGAGGCTTTTCCCCCTGCGTGTCTGTTCTGCTCCCCTGTCTGTTATTTTTGCCTGTCTTTCACTTTATCCTACCTCCCTGTCCCCTTTTTCTCTCTCATTATCACCTTGTCTCGCTCCCTGTCCCTGTCTTTCTCTGACAATTTATCCTGCTCCTTGTCCTTCTCTCCATTTGCTGTTATTTCCCGTGCTTCTTCTGACCTTTCCTTCCTTCTTTTTCTATCCTACTGCCCCAGTGCCTCTTTTGCCACCGCTGTCCTGCTCCCTGGCCCTTGTTTCCTCTCACTGTTCCTCTGTCCTGCTTCCTGTCCCCGGTTTTTCTCTTTCTCTATCCTGCTGCCTGTCTGGTCTTTTCTTAGTGTACATCCCTGTCCAGCCGGCTCTCCCTTTTTGCCTTTCTCTCCTTCTCTGTCCTGCTTCCCGGCCCGTTCTTGTCTTCCTCTCTCTCTGTCCTCTAGCCCCTTGCTGGTTTGTGTTGGGATTCCAACCCTAACCACCCCCTTCTTCGCCTGACCCTTTCTTTGTTTCTTAGTACCTTTTTTCCTGTTGCCTGTCCTTTTTCTCTCTCTGTCAGTGTGTCCTGCACTGCGTGGGACGGGGGTGGGAGGCTGAAAAACGGTGGGAAGCTGATGCGGGGGGATTCAGGCTGGAAAGAGGTAGGAGGTTGCAGAGGGGTTGGAAGCTGAATGAAGTAGAGGCCAGAAAAATGAGAGGTGGGGGCTGACGAGGGGTGGGAGGCTGGAGGTGTGGCCAAGGAGGGGGGAGTAGAGGCCAGCAGTAAAAGGAGGCCGGGAAGGGGTGGGAGGCTGCAGAGGGGAGGGAGGCCAGAGTCAAGAGTAGAGGTCAGCAAAAAAAGGAGGCCGGGAAGGGGTGGGAGGCTGCAGAGGGGTGGGAGGCAATGGGCGAGAGTAGAGGCCAGGAAGAAAAAGGAGGTAGAGAAGGGGTGGGAGGCTGCAGAGGGGTGGGAGGCAATGGGCGAGAGTAGAGGCCAGGAAGAAAAAGGAGGTAGGGAAGGGGTGGGAGGCTGCAGAGTGGTGGGAGGCCGGGGGCAAGAGTAGAGGCCAGAAAAAAAAGGAGGACGGGAAGGGGTGGGAGGCTGCAGAGAGGTGGGAGGCCAAGGGCGACAGTAGAGGCCAGAAAAAAAAGGAGGCCGGGAAGGGGTGGGAGGCTGCAGAGGGGTGGGAGGCCAGGGGCGAGAGTAGAGGGTACAAAAAAAAGGAGGCCGGGAAGGGGTGGGAGGCTGCAGAGGGGTTGGAGGCCAGGGGCGAGAGTAGAGGCCAGGAAGAATAGGAGGCCGGAAAAGGGTGGGAGGCTGCAGAGGGGTGGGAGGCCAGGGGCGAGAGTAGAGGCCAGAAAAAAAAGGAGGCCGGAAAGAGGTGGGAGGCTGCAGAGGGGTGGGAGGCCGGGGGTAAGAGTAGAGGCCAGGAAAAAAAGGCGGCCGGGAAGGGGTGGGAGGCTGAAGAGGGGAGGGAGGCCAGAGTCAAGAGTAGAGGTCAGCAAAAAAAGGAGGCCGGGAAGGGGTGGGAGGCTGCAGAGGGGAGGGAGGCAATGGGCGAGAGTAGAGGCCAGGAAGAAAAAAGGTGCCAGGAAGGGGTGGGAGGCTGCAGAGGGGTGGGAGGCCAAGGGGGAGAGTAGAGGCCAGGAAGAAAAAAGAGGCCGGGAAGGGGTGGGAGGCTGCAGAATGGTGGGAGGCCAGGGGCGAGAGTAGAGGCCAGGAAAAAAAGGAGGCCGGGAAGGGGTGGGAGGCTGCAGAGGGGTGGGAGGCCGGGGGCAAGAGTAGAGGCCAGAAAAAAAAGGAGGCCGGGATGGGGTGGGAGGCTGCAGAGAGGTGGGAGGCCAAGGGCGACAGAAGAGGCCAGAAAAAAAAGGAGGCCGGAAAGGGGTGGGAGGCTGCAGAGGGGTGGGAGGCCGGGGGTAAGAGTAGAGGCCAGGAAAAAAAGGAGGCCGGGAAGGGGTGGGAGGCTGCAGAGGGGTGGGAGGCAATGGGCCAGAGTAGAGGCCAGGAAGAAAAAGAAGGACAGGAAGGGGTGGGAGTCTGCAGAGGGTTGGGAGGCAATGGGCGAGAGTAAAGGTTAGGAAATAAAGGAGGCCGGGAAGGGGTGGGAGGCCGGTGAGATGCGAGTAGGGGCCAGAAAGTCTCTTTTCTTCTCGCTTCTTCCCTGTATTTATCTTTCTTTTCTGCCTTCTTTATTCCTCTAATTCAAGTTCTATCTCGATCCCTGTGTTCTCCTTCCACTCATCATATTCTAGCCTTTTCTCTGTCCTATTCTTGCATATAGTGTGCAGTGGAGGATTCTTGTCTAGGAAGCGACGTCTCGTATGAGCTCTAAGACACCCACATGCATTTTGGTGCTGGGCACCACTGACGCACAGGAGCAGTGCCATGGGCAGATGAGGCTGAGCAACAGCTTTCCAGGCTAGCTCTTTCTGCCTGTGAGCTATCTGCAGACATTCGCATTTTCAGAGCAGGGCTGCCGGAGGCCCCCTGCACGGACCTCCAAAGCTACGTTTGAAGTTTGAGGGGGAAAGACAAGCAAGCAGCCCCAGTCTCTGTGCCTCTGTGCGAGCAGTGCCATGGGCAGATGAGGCTGAGCAACAGCTTTCCAGGCTAGCTCTTTCTGCCTGCCAGCTATCTGCAGACGTTCGCGTATTCAGAGTAGGGCTGCCGGAGGCCCCCTGCACGGACCCCCAAAGCTACGTTTGAAGTTTGAGGGGGCAAGACAAGCAAGCAGCCCCAGTCTCTCTGCCTCTGTGCGAGCAGTGCCATGGTCAGATGAGGCTGAGCAACAGCTTTCCAGGCTAGCTCTTTCTGCCTGCCAGCTATCTGCAGACGTTCGCATTTTCAGAGCAGGGCTGCCGCAGGCCCCCTGCACGGACCCCCAAAGCTACGTTTGAAGTTTGAGGGGGCAAGACAAGCAAGCAGCCCCAGTCTCTGTGCCTCTGTGCGAGCAGTGCCATGGGCAGATGAGGCTGAGCAACAGCTTTCCAGGCTAGCTCTTTCTGCCTGCCAGCTATCTGCAGACGTTCGCATTTTCAGAGCAGGGCTGCCGGAGGCCCCCTGCACGGACCCCCAAAGCTACGTTTGAAGTTTGAGGGGGCAAGACAAGCAAGCAGCCTCAGTCTCTGTGCCTCGGTGCGAGCAGTGCCATGGGCAGATGAGGCTGAGCAACAGCTTTCCAGGCTAGCTCTTTCTGCCTGCCAGCTATCTGCAGACGTTCGCATTTTCAGAGCAGGGCTGCCGGAGGCCCCCTGCACGGACCCCCAAAGCTACGTTTGAAGTTTGAGGGGGCAAGACAAGCAAGCAGCCCCAGTCTCTGTGCCTCTGTGCGAGCAGTGTCATGGGCAGATGAGGCTGAGCAACAGCTTTCCAGGCTAGCTCTTTCTGCCTGCCAGCTATCTGCAGACGTTCGCATTTTCAGAGCAGGGCTGCCGGAGGCCCCCTGCACGGACCCCCAAAGCTACGTTTGAAGTTTCAGGGGGCAAGACAAGCAAGCAGCCCCAGTCTCTGTGCCTCTGTGCGAGCAGTGCCATGGGCAGATGAGGCTGAGCAACAGCTTTCCAGGCTAGCTCTTTCTGCCTGCCAGCTATCTGCAGACGTTCGCATTTTCAGAGCAGGGCTGCCGGAACCCCCCCTGCACGGACCCCCAAAGATACGTTTGAAGTTTGAGGGGGCAAGACAAGCAAGCAACCCCAGTCTCTGTGCCTCTGTGCGAGCAGTGCCATGGGCAGATGAGGCTGAGCAACAGCTTTCCAGGCTAGCTCTTTCCGCCTGCCAGCTATCTGCAGACGTTCGCATTTTCAGAGCAGGACTGCGAATGGAGCCCAACAGGGACCCCCTATCCCCGCTCTACGTTTGAGGTTTACCGCCCCCCAATGCTGTCCTGCTCTCTGTCCCTTTCCTCTCTCTGTTATTCTGTCCTGTTCCCTGTGTCTGTTTTTTAATTCCTCCCTCTCTGTCCCTCAGCCCAGTGCTTTTTTTTCCCTTCTTCTTCTTTGCTGCCCAGCCGAGGCTTTTCCCCCTGCGTGTCTGTTCTGCTCCCCTGTCTGTTATTTTTGCCTGTCTTTCACTTTATCCTACCTCCCTGTCCCCTTTTTCTCTCTCATTATCACCTTGTCTCACTCCCTGTCCCTGTCTTTCTCTGACAATTTGTCCTGCTCCTTGTCCTTCTCTCCATTTGCTGTTATTTCCCGTTCTTCTTCTGACCTTTCCTTCCTTCTTTTTCTATCCTACTGCCCCAGTGCCTCTTTTGCCACCGCTGTCCTGCTCCCTGGCCCTTGTTTCCTCTCACTGTTCCTCTGTCCTGCTTCCTGTCCCCGGTTTTTCTCTTTCTCTATCCTGCTGCCTGTCTGGTCTTTTCTTAGTGTACATCCCTGTCCAGCCGGCTCTCCCTTTTTGCCTTTCTCTCCTTCTCTGTCCTGCTTCCCGGCCCGTTCTTGTCTTCCTCTCTCTCTGTCCTCTAGCCCCTTGCTGGTTTGTGTTGGGATTCCAACCCTAACCACCCCCTTCTTCGTCTGACCCTTTCTTTGTTTCTTAGTACCTTTTTTCCTGTTGCCTGTCCTTTTTCTCTCTCTGTCAGTGTGTCCTGCACTGCGTGGGATGGGGGTGGGAGGCTGAAAAACGGTGGGAAGCTGATGGGGGGGGATTCAGGCTGGAAAGAGGAAGGAGGTTGCAGAGGGGTTGGAAGCTGAATGAAGTAGAGGCCAGAAAAATGAGAGGTGGGGGCTGACGAGGGGTGGGAGGCTGGAGGTGTGGCCAAGGAGGGGGGAGTAGAGGCCAGCAGTAAAAGGAGGCCGGGAAGGGGTGGGAGGCTGCAGAGGGGAGGGAGGCCAAAGTCAAGAGTAGAGGTCAGCAAAAAAAGGAGGCCGGGAAGGGGTGGGAGGCTGCAGAGGGCTGGGAGGCAATGGGCGAGAGTAGAGGCCAGGAAGAAAAAGGAGGCCGGGAAGGGGTGGGAGGCTGCAGAGGGGTGGGAGGCAATGGGCGAGAGTAGAGGCCAGGAAGAAAAAGGAGGTAGGGAAGGGGTGGGAGGCTGCAGAGTGGTGGGAGGCCGGGGGCAAGAGTAGAGGCCAGAAAAAAAAGGAGGACGGGAAGGGGTGGGAGGCTGCAGAGAGGTGGGAGGCCAAGGGCGACAGTAGAGGCCAGAAAAAAAAGGAGGCCGGGAAGGGGTGGGAGGCTGCAGAGGGGTGGGAGGCCAGGGGCGAGAGTAGAGGGTACAAAAAAAAGGAGGCCGGGAAGAGGTGGGAGGCTGCAGAGGGGTGGGAGGCCGGGGGTAAGAGTAGAGGCCAGGAAAAAAAGGCGGCCGGGAAGGGGTGGGAGGCTGAAGAGGGGAGGGAGGCCAGAGTCAAGAGTAGAGGTCAGCAAAAAAAGGAGGCCGGGAAGGGGTGGGAGGCTGCAGAGGGGAGGGAGGCAATGGGCGAGAGTAGAGGCGAGGAAGAAAAAAGGTGCCAGGAAGGGGTGGGAGGCTGCAGAGGGGTGGGAGGCCGGGGGGGAGAGTAGAGGCCAGGAAGAAAAAAGAGGCCGGGAAGGGGTGGGAGGCTGCAGAATGGTGGGAGGCCAGGGGCGAGAGTAGAGGCCAGGAAAAAAAGGAGGCCGGGAAGGGGTGGGAGGCTGCAGAGGGGTGGGAGGCCGGGGGCAAGAGTAGAGGCCAGAAAAAAAAGGAGGCCGGGATGGGGTGGGAGGCTGCAGAGAGGTGGGAGGCCAAGGGCGACAGTAGAGGCCAGAAAAAAAAGGAGGCCGGAAAGGGGTGGGAGGCTGCAGAGGGGTGGGAGGCCGGGGGTAAGGGTAGAGGCCAGGAAAAAAAGGAGACCGGGAAGTGGTGGGAGGCTGCAGAGGGGAGGGAGGCCAGGGGCGAGAGTAGAGGCCAGGAAAAATAGGAGGCCGGAAAAGGGTGGGAGGCTGCAGAGGGGTGGGAGGCCAGGGGCGAGAGTAGAGGCCAGAAAAAAAAGGAGGCCGGAAAGGGGTGGGAGGCTGCAGAGGGGTGGGAGGCCGGGGGTAAGAGTAGAGGCCAGGAAAAAAAGGAGGCCGGGAAGGGGTGGGAGGCTGCAGAGGGGTGGGAGGCAATGGGCCAGAGTAGAGGCCAGGAAGAAAAAGAAGGACAGGAAGGGGTGGGAGTCTGCAGAGGGTTGGGAGGCAATGGGCGAGAGTAAAGGTTAGGAAATAAAGGAGGCCGGGAAGGGGTGGGAGGCCGGTGAGATGCGAGTAGGGGCCAGAAAGTCTCTTTTCTTCTCGCTTCTTCCCTGTATTTATCTTTCTTTTCTGCCTTCTTTATTCCTCTAATTCAAGTTCTATCTCGATCCCTGTGTTCTCCTTCCACTCATCATATTCTAGCCTTTTCTCTGTCCTATTCTTGCATATAGTGTGCAGTGGAGGATTCTTGTCTAGGAAGCGACGTCTCGTATGAGCTCTAAGACACCCACATGCATTTTGGTGCTGGGCACCACTGACGCACAGGAGCAGTGCCATGGGCAGATGAGGCTGAGCAACAGCTTTCCAGGCTAGCTCTTTCTGCCTGTGAGCTATCTGCAGACATTCGCATTTTCAGAGCAGGGCTGCCGGAGGCCCCCTGCACGGACCTCCAAAGCTACGTTTGAAGTTTGAGGGGGAAAGACAAGCAAGCAGCCCCAGTCTCTGTGCCTCTGTGCGAGCAGTGCCATGGGCAGATGAGGCTGAGCAACAGCTTTCCAGGCTAGCTCTTTCTGCCTGCCAGCTATCTGCAGACGTTCGCGTATTCAGAGTAGGGCTGCCGGAGGCCCCCTGCACGGACCCCCAAAGCTACGTTTGAAGTTTGAGGGGGCAAGACAAGCAAGCAGCCCCAGTCTCTCTGCCTCTGTGCGAGCAGTGCCATGGTCAGATGAGGCTGAGCAACAGCTTTCCAGGCTAGCTCTTTCTGCCTGCCAGCTATCTGCAGACGTTCGCATTTTCAGAGCAGGGCTGCCGCAGGCCCCCTGCACGGACCCCCAAAGCTACGTTTGAAGTTTGAGGGGGCAAGACAAGCAAGCAGCCCCAGTCTCTGTGCCTCTGTGCGAGCAGTGCCATGGGCAGATGAGGCTGAGCAACAGCTTTCCAGGCTAGCTCTTTCTGCCTGCCAGCTATCTGCAGACGTTCGCATTTTCAGAGCAGGGCTGCCGGAGGCCCCCTGCACGGACCCCCAAAGCTACGTTTGAAGTTTGAGGGGGCAAGACAAGCAAGCAGCCTCAGTCTCTGTGCCTCGGTGCGAGCAGTGCCATGGGCAGATGAGGCTGAGCAACAGCTTTCCAGGCTAGCTCTTTCTGCCTGCCAGCTATCTGCAGACGTTCGCATTTTCAGAGCAGGGCTGCCGGAGGCCCCCTGCACGGACCCCCAAAGCTACGTTTGAAGTTTGAGGGGGCAAGACAAGCAAGCAGCCCCAGTCTCTGTGCCTCTGTGCGAGCAGTGTCATGGGCAGATGAGGCTGAGCAACAGCTTTCCAGGCTAGCTCTTTCTGCCTGCCAGCTATCTGCAGACGTTCGCATTTTCAGAGCAGGGCTGCCGGAGGCCCCCTGCACGGACCCCCAAAGCTACGTTTGAAGTTTCAGGGGGCAAGACAAGCAAGCAGCCCCAGTCTCTGTGCCTCTGTGCGAGCAGTGCCATGGGCAGATGAGGCTGAGCAACAGCTTTCCAGGCTAGCTCTTTCTGCCTGCCAGCTATCTGCAGACGTTCGCATTTTCAGAGCAGGGCTGCCGGAACCCCCCCTGCACGGACCCCCAAAGATACGTTTGAAGTTTGAGGGGGCAAGACAAGCAAGCAACCCCAGTCTCTGTGCCTCTGTGCGAGCAGTGCCATGGGCAGATGAGGCTGAGCAACAGCTTTCCAGGCTAGCTCTTTCCGCCTGCCAGCTATCTGCAGACGTTCGCATTTTCAGAGCAGGACTGCGAATGGAGCCCAACAGGGACCCCCTATCCCCGCTCTACGTTTGAGGTTTACCGCCCCCCAATGCTGTCCTGCTCTCTGTCCCTTTCCTCTCTCTGTTATTCTGTCCTGTTCCCTGTGTCTGTTTTTTAATTCCTCCCTCTCTGTCCCTCAGCCCAGTGCTTTTTTTTCCCTTCTTCTTCTTTGCTGCCCAGCCGAGGCTTTTCCCCCTGCGTGTCTGTTCTGCTCCCCTGTCTGTTATTTTTGCCTGTCTTTCACTTTATCCTACCTCCCTGTCCCCTTTTTCTCTCTCATTATCACCTTGTCTCACTCCCTGTCCCTGTCTTTCTCTGACAATTTGTCCTGCTCCTTGTCCTTCTCTCCATTTGCTGTTATTTCCCGTTCTTCTTCTGACCTTTCCTTCCTTCTTTTTCTATCCTACTGCCCCAGTGCCTCTTTTGCCACCGCTGTCCTGCTCCCTGGCCCTTGTTTCCTCTCACTGTTCCTCTGTCCTGCTTCCTGTCCCCGGTTTTTCTCTTTCTCTATCCTGCTGCCTGTCTGGTCTTTTCTTAGTGTACATCCCTGTCCAGCCGGCTCTCCCTTTTTGCCTTTCTCTCCTTCTCTGTCCTGCTTCCCGGCCCGTTCTTGTCTTCCTCTCTCTCTGTCCTCTAGCCCCTTGCTGGTTTGTGTTGGGATTCCAACCCTAACCACCCCCTTCTTCGTCTGACCCTTTCTTTGTTTCTTAGTACCTTTTTTCCTGTTGCCTGTCCTTTTTCTCTCTCTGTCAGTGTGTCCTGCACTGCGTGGGATGGGGGTGGGAGGCTGAAAAACGGTGGGAAGCTGATGGGGGGGGATTCAGGCTGGAAAGAGGAAGGAGGTTGCAGAGGGGTTGGAAGCTGAATGAAGTAGAGGCCAGAAAAATGAGAGGTGGGGGCTGACGAGGGGTGGGAGGCTGGAGGTGTGGCCAAGGAGGGGGGAGTAGAGGCCAGCAGTAAAAGGAGGCCGGGAAGGGGTGGGAGGCTGCAGAGGGGAGGGAGGCCAAAGTCAAGAGTAGAGGTCAGCAAAAAAAGGAGGCCGGGAAGGGGTGGGAGGCTGCAGAGGGCTGGGAGGCAATGGGCGAGAGTAGAGGCCAGGAAGAAAAAGGAGGCCGGGAAGGGGTGGGAGGCTGCAGAGGGGTGGGAGGCAATGGGCGAGAGTAGAGGCCAGGAAGAAAAAGGAGGTAGGGAAGGGGTGGGAGGCTGCAGAGTGGTGGGAGGCCGGGGGCAAGAGTAGAGGCCAGAAAAAAAAGGAGGACGGGAAGGGGTGGGAGGCTGCAGAGAGGTGGGAGGCCAAGGGCGACAGTAGAGGCCAGAAAAAAAAGGAGGCCGGGAAGGGGTGGGAGGCTGCAGAGGGGTGGGAGGCCAGGGGCGAGAGTAGAGGGTACAAAAAAAAGGAGGCCGGGAAGAGGTGGGAGGCTGCAGAGGGGTGGGAGGCCGGGGGTAAGAGTAGAGGCCAGGAAAAAAAGGCGGCCGGGAAGGGGTGGGAGGCTGAAGAGGGGAGGGAGGCCAGAGTCAAGAGTAGAGGTCAGCAAAAAAAGGAGGCCGGGAAGGGGTGGGAGGCTGCAGAGGGGAGGGAGGCAATGGGCGAGAGTAGAGGCGAGGAAGAAAAAAGGTGCCAGGAAGGGGTGGGAGGCTGCAGAGGGGTGGGAGGCCGGGGGGGAGAGTAGAGGCCAGGAAGAAAAAAGAGGCCGGGAAGGGGTGGGAGGCTGCAGAATGGTGGGAGGCCAGGGGCGAGAGTAGAGGCCAGGAAAAAAAGGAGGCCGGGAAGGGGTGGGAGGCTGCAGAGGGGTGGGAGGCCGGGGGCAAGAGTAGAGGCCAGAAAAAAAAGGAGGCCGGGATGGGGTGGGAGGCTGCAGAGAGGTGGGAGGCCAAGGGCGACAGTAGAGGCCAGAAAAAAAAGGAGGCCGGAAAGGGGTGGGAGGCTGCAGAGGGGTGGGAGGCCGGGGGTAAGGGTAGAGGCCAGGAAAAAAAGGAGACCGGGAAGTGGTGGGAGGCTGCAGAGGGGAGGGAGGCCAGGGGCGAGAGTAGAGGCCAGGAAAAATAGGAGGCCGGAAAAGGGTGGGAGGCTGCAGAGGGGTGGGAGGCCAGGGGCGAGAGTAGAGGCCAGAAAAAAAAGGAGGCCGGAAAGGGGTGGGAGGCTGCAGAGGGGTGGGAGGCCGGGGGTAAGAGTAGAGGCCAGGAAAAAAAGGAGGCCGGGAAGGGGTGGGAGGCTGCAGAGGGGTGGGAGGCAATGGGCCAGAGTAGAGGCCAGGAAGAAAAAGAAGGACAGGAAGGGGTGGGAGTCTGCAGAGGGTTGGGAGGCAATGGGCGAGAGTAAAGGTTAGGAAATAAAGGAGGCCGGGAAGGGGTGGGAGGCCGGTGAGATGCGAGTAGGGGCCAGAAAGTCCCTGTTCTTCTCGCTTCTTCCCTGTATTTATCTTTCTTTTCTGCCTTCTTTATTCCTCTAATTCAAGTTCTATCTCGATCCCTGTGTTCTCCTTCCACTCATCATATTCTAGCCTTTTCTCTGTCCTATTCTTGCATATAGTGTGCAGTGGAGGATTCTTGTCTAGGAAGCGACGTCTCGTATGAGCTCTAAGACACCCACATGCATTTTGGTGCTGGGCACCACTGACGCACAGGAGCAGTGCCATGGGCAGATGAGGCTGAGCAACAGCTTTCCAGGCTAGCTCTTTCTGCCTGTGAGCTATCTGCAGACGTTCGCATTTTCAGAGCAGGGCTGCCGGAACCCCCCCTGCACGGACCCCCAAAGATACGTTTGAAGTTTGAGGGGGCAAGACAAGCAAGCAACCCCAGTCTCTGTGCCTCTGTGCGAGCAGTGCCATGGGCAGATGAGGCTGAGCAACAGCTTTCCAGGCTAGCTCTTTCTGCCTGCCAGCTATCTGCAGATGTTCGCATTTTCAGAGCAGGGCTGCCGGAGGCCCCCTGCACGGACCCCCAAAGCTACGTTTGAAGTTTGAGGGGGCAAGACAAGCAAGCAGCCCCAGTCTCTGTGCCTCTGTGCGAGCAGTGCCATGGGCAGATGAGGCTGAGCAACAGCTTTCCAGGCTAGCTCTTTCCGCCTGCCAGCTATCTGCAGACGTTCGCATTTTCAGAGCAGGACTGCGAATGGAGCCCAACAGGGACCCCCTATCCCCGCTCTACGTTTGAGGTTTACCGCCCCCCAATGCTGTCCTGCTCTCTGTCCCTTTCCTCTCTCTGTTATTCTGTCCTGTTCCCTGTGTCTGTTTTTTAATTCCTCCCTCTCTGTCCCTCAGCCCAGTGCTTTTTTTTCCCTTCTTCTTCTTTGCTGCCCAGCCGAGGCTTTTCCCCCTGCGTGTCTGTTCTGCTCCCCTGTCTGTTATTTTTGCCTGTCTTTCACTTTATCCTACCTCCCTGTCCCCTTTTTCTCTCTCATTATCACCTTGTCTCACTCCCTGTCCCTGTCTTTCTCTGACAATTTGTCCTGCTCCTTGTCCTTCTCTCCATTTGCTGTTATTTCCCGTTCTTCTTCTGACCTTTCCTTCCTTCTTTTTCTATCCTACTGCCCCAGTGCCTCTTTTGCCACCGCTGTCCTGCTCCCTGGCCCTTGTTTCCTCTCACTGTTCCTCTGTCCTGCTTCCTGTCCCCGGTTTTTCTCTTTCTCTATCCTGCTGCCTGTCTGGTCTTTTCTTAGTGTACATCCCTGTCCAGCCGGCTCTCCCTTTTTGCCTTTCTCTCCTTCTCTGTCCTGCTTCCCGGCCCGTTCTTGTCTTCCTCTCTCTCTGTCCTCTAGCCCCTTGCTGGTTTGTGTTGGGATTCCAACCCTAACCACCCCCTTCTTCGTCTGACCCTTTCTTTGTTTCTTAGTACCTTTTTTCCTGTTGCCTGTCCTTTTTCTCTCTCTGTCAGTGTGTCCTGCACTGCGTGGGATGGGGGTGGGAGGCTGAAAAACGGTGGGAAGCTGATGGGGGGGGATTCAGGCTGGAAAGAGGAAGGAGGTTGCAGAGGGGTTGGAAGCTGAATGAAGTAGAGGCCAGAAAAATGAGAGGTGGGGGCTGACGAGGGGTGGGAGGCTGGAGGTGTGGCCAAGGAGGGGGGAGTAGAGGCCAGCAGTAAAAGGAGGCCGGGAAGGGGTGGGAGGCTGCAGAGGGGAGGGAGGCCAAAGTCAAGAGTAGAGGTCAGCAAAAAAAGGAGGCCGGGAAGGGGTGGGAGGCTGCAGAGGGCTGGGAGGCAATGGGCGAGAGTAGAGGCCAGGAAGAAAAAGGAGGCCGGGAAGGGGTGGGAGGCTGCAGAGGGGTGGGAGGCAATGGGCGAGAGTAGAGGCCAGGAAGAAAAAGGAGGTAGGGAAGGGGTGGGAGGCTGCAGAGTGGTGGGAGGCCGGGGGCAAGAGTAGAGGCCAGAAAAAAAAGGAGGACGGGAAGGGGTGGGAGGCTGCAGAGAGGTGGGAGGCCAAGGGCGACAGTAGAGGCCAGAAAAAAAAGGAGGCCGGGAAGGGGTGGGAGGCTGCAGAGGGGTGGGAGGCCAGGGGCGAGAGTAGAGGGTACAAAAAAAAGGAGGCCGGGAAGGGGTGGGAGGCTGCAGAGGGGTTGGAGGCCAGGGGCGAGAGTAGAGGCCAGGAAGAATAGGAGGCCGGAAAAGGGTGGGAGGCTGCAGAGGGGTGGGAGGCCAGGGGCGAGAGTAGAGGCCAGAAAAAAAAGGAGGCCGGAAAGAGGTGGGAGGCTGCAGAGGGGTGGGAGGCCGGGGGTAAGAGTAGAGGCCAGGAAAAAAAGGCGGCCGGGAAGGGGTGGGAGGCTGAAGAGGGGAGGGAGGCCAGAGTCAAGAGTAGAGGTCAGCAAAAAAAGGAGGCCGGGAAGGGGTGGGAGGCTGCAGAGGGGAGGGAGGCAATGGGCGAGAGTAGAGGCCAGGAAGAAAAAAGGTGCCAGGAAGGGGTGGGAGGCTGCAGAGGGGTGGGAGGCCAAGGGGGAGAGTAGAGGCCAGGAAGAAAAAAGAGGCCGGGAAGGGGTGGGAGGCTGCAGAATGGTGGGAGGCCAGGGGCGAGAGTAGAGGCCAGGAAAAAAAGGAGGCCGGGAAGGGGTGGGAGGCTGCAGAGGGGTGGGAGGCCGGGGGCAAGAGTAGAGGCCAGAAAAAAAAGGAGGCCGGGATGGGGTGGGAGGCTGCAGAGAGGTGGGAGGCCAAGGGCGACAGAAGAGGCCAGAAAAAAAAGGAGGCCGGAAAGGGGTGGGAGGCTGCAGAGGGGTGGGAGGCCGGGGGTAAGAGTAGAGGCCAGGAAAAAAAGGAGGCCGGGAAGGGGTGGGAGGCTGCAGAGGGGTGGGAGGCAATGGGCCAGAGTAGAGGCCAGGAAGAAAAAGAAGGACAGGAAGGGGTGGGAGTCTGCAGAGGGTTGGGAGGCAATGGGCGAGAGTAAAGGTTAGGAAATAAAGGAGGCCGGGAAGGGGTGGGAGGCCGGTGAGATGCGAGTAGGGGCCAGAAAGTCCCTGTTCTTCTCGCTTCTTCCCTGTATTTATCTTTCTTTTCTGCCTTCTTTATTCCTCTAATTCAAGTTCTATCTCGATCCCTGTGTTCTCCTTCCACTCATCATATTCTAGCCTTTTCTCTGTCCTATTCTTGCATATAGTGTGCAGTGGAGGATTCTTGTCTAGGAAGCGACGTCTCGTATGAGCTCTAAGACACCCACATGCATTTTGGTGCTGGGCACCACTGACGCACAGGAGCAGTGCCATGGGCAGATGAGGCTGAGCAACAGCTTTCCAGGCTAGCTCTTTCTGCCTGCCAGCTATCTGCAGACATTCGCATTTTCAGAGCAGGGCTGCCGGAGGCCCCCTGCACGGACCTCCAAAGCTACGTTTGAAGTTTGAGGGGGCAAGACAAGCAAGCAGCCCCAGTCTCTGTGCCTCTGTGCGAGCAGTGCCATGGGCAGATGAGGCTGAGCAACAGCTTTCCAGGCTAGCTCTTTCTGCCTGCCAGCTATCTGCAGACGTTCGCATATTCAGAGCAGGGCTGCCGGAGGCCCCCTGCACGGACCCCCAAAGCTACGTTTGAAGTTTGAGGGGGCAAGACAAGCAAGCAGCCCCAGTCTCTCTGCCTCTGTGCGAGCAGTGCCATGGGCAGATGAGGCTGAGCAACAGCTTTCCAGGCTAGCTCTTTCTGCCTGCCAGCTATCTGCAGACGTTCGCATTTTCAGAGCAGGGCTGCCGCAGGCCCCCTGCACGGACCCCCAAAGCTACGTTTGAAGTTTGAGGGGGCAAGACAAGCAAGCAGACCCAGTCTCTGTGCCTCTGTGCGAGCAGTGCCATGGGCAGATGAGGCTGAGCAACAGCTTTCCAGGCTAGCTCTTTCTGCCTGCCAGCTATCTGCAGACGTTCGCATTTTCAGAGCAGGGCTGCCGGACGCCCCCTGCACGGACCCCCAAAGCTACGTTTGAAGTTTGAGGGGGCAAGACAAGCAAGCAGCCTCAGTCTCTGTGCCTCTGTGCGAGCAGTGCCATGGGCAGATGAGGCTGAGCAACAGCTTTCCAGGCTAGCTCTTTCTGCCTGCCAGCTATCTGCAGACGTTCGCATTTTCAGAGCAGGGGTGTCGCAGGCCCCCTGCACGGACCCCCAAAGCTACGTTTGAAGTTTGAGGGGGCAAGACAAGCAAGCAGCCCCAGTCTCTGTGCCTCGGTGCGAGCAGTGTCATGGGCAGATGAGGCTGAGCAACAGCTTTCCAGGCTAGCTCTTTCTGCCTGCCAGCTATCTGCAGACGTTCGCATTTTCAGAGCAGGGCTGCCGGAGGCCCCCTGCACGGACCCCCAAAGCTACGTTTGAAGTTTGAGGGGGCAAGACAAGCAAGCAGCCCCAGTCTCTGTGCCTCTGTGCGAGCAGTGCCATGGGCAGATGAGGCTGAGCAACAGCTTTCCAGGCTAGCTCTTTCTGCCTGCCAGCTATCTGCAGACGTTCGCATTTTCAGAGCAGGGCTGCCGGAGGCCCCCTGCACGGACCCCCAAAGCTAAGTTTGAAGTTTGAGGGGGCAAGACAAGCAAGCAGCCCCAGTCTCTGTGCCTCTGTGCGAGCAGTGCCATGGGCAGATGAGGCTGAGCAACAGCTTTCCAGGCTAGCTCTTTCTGCCTGCCAGCTATCTGCAGACGTTCGCATTTTCAGAGCAGGGCTTCCGCAGGCCCCCTGCACGGACCCCCAAAGCTACGTTTGAAGTTTGAGGGGGCAAGACAAGCAAGCAGCCCCAGTCTCTGTGCCTCGGTGCGAGCAGTGCCATGGGCAGATGAGGCTGAGCAACAGCTTTCCAGGCTAGCTTTTTCTGCCTGTGAGCTGTCTGCAGACGTTCGCATTTTCAGAGCAGGGCTGCCGGAGGCCCCCTGCACGGACCCCCAAAACTACGTTTGAAGTTTGAGGGGGCAAGACAAGCAAGCAGCCCCAGTCTCTGTGCCTCTGTGCGAGCAGTGCCATGGGCAGATGAGGCTGAGCAACAGCTTTCCAGGCTAGCTCTTTCTGCCTGCCAGCTATCTGCAGACGTTCGCATTTTCAGAGCAGGACTGCGAATGGAGCCCAACAGGGACCCCCTATCCCCGCTCTACGTTTGAGGTTTACCGCCCCCCAATGCTGTCCTGCTCTCTGTCCCTTTCCTCTCTCTGTTATTCTGTCCTGTTCCCTGTGTCTGTTTTTTAATTCCTCCCTCTCTGTCCCTCAGCCCAGTGCTTTTTTTTCCCTTCTTCTTCTTTGCTGCCCAGCCGAGGCTTTTCCCCCTGCGTGTCTGTTCTGCTCCCCTGTCTGTTATTTTTGCCTGTCTTTCACTTTATCCTACCTCCCTGTCCCCTTTTTCTCTCTCATTATCACCTTGTCTCGCTCCCTGTCCCTGTCTTTCTCTGACAATTTGTCCTGCTCCTTGTCCTTCTCTCCATTTGCTGTTATTTCCCGTGCTTCTTCTGACCTTTCCTTCCTTCTTTTTCTATCCTACTGCCCCAGTGCCTCTTTTGCCACCGCTGTCCTGCTCCCTGGCCCTTGTTTCCTCTCACTGTTCCTCTGTCCTGCTTCCTGTCCCCGGTTTTTCTCTTTCTCTATCCTGCTGCCTGTCTGGTCTTTTCTTAGTGTACATCCCTGTCCAGCCGGCTCTCCCTTTTTGCCTTTCTCTCCTTCTCTGTCCTGCTTCCCGGCCCGTTCTTGTCTTCCTCTCTCTCTGTCCTCTAGCCCCTTGCTGGTTTGTGTTGGGATTCCAACCCTAACCACCCCCTTCTTCGTCTGACCCTTTCTTTGTTTCTTAGTACCTTTTTTCCTGTTGCCTGTCCTTTTTCTCTCTCTGTCAGTGTGTCCTGCACTGCGTGGGATGGGGGTGGGAGGCTGAAAAATGGTGGGAAGCTGATGGGGGGGGATTCAGGCTGGAAAGAGGAAGGAGGTTGCAGAGGGGTTGGAAGCTGAATGAAGTAGAGGCCAGAAAAATGAGAGGTGGGGGCTGACGAGGGGTGGGAGGCTGGAGGTGTGGCCAAGGAGGGGGGAGTAGAGGCCAGCAGTAAAAGGAGGCCGGGAAGGGGTGGGAGGCTGCAGAGGGGAGGGAGGCCAAAGTCAAGAGTAGAGGTCAGCAAAAAAAGGAGGCCGGGAAGGGGTGGGAGGCTGCAGAGGGGTGGGAGGCCAGGGGCGAGAGTAGAGGCCAGGAAGAAAAAGGAGGCCGGGAAGGGGTGGGAGGCTGCAGAGGGGTGGGAGGCAATGGGCGAGAGTAGAGGCCAGGAAAAAAAGGCGGCCGGGAAGGGGTGGGAGGCTGAAGAGGGGAGGGAGGCCAGAGTCAAGAGTAGAGGTCAGCAAAAAAAGGAGGCCGGGAAGGGGTGGGAGGCTGCAGAGGGGAGGGAGGCAATGGGTGAGAGTAGAGGCCAGGAAGAAAAAAGGTGCCAGGAAGGGGTGGGAGGCTGCAGAGGGGTGGGAGGCCGGGGGGGAGAGTAGAGGCCAGGAAGAAAAAAGAGGCCGGGAAGGGGTGGGAGGCTGCAGAATGGTGGGAGGCCAGGGGCGAGAGTAGAGGCCAGGAAAAAAAGGAGGCCGGGAAGGGGTGGGAGGCTGCAGAGGGGTGGGAGGCCGGGGCAAGAGTAGAGGCCAGAAAAAAAAGGAGGCCGGGATGGGGTGGGAGGCTGCAGAGAGGAGGGAGGCCAGGGGCGAGAGTAGAGGCCAGGAAAAATAGGAGGCCGGAAAAGGGTGGGAGGCTGCAGAGGGGTGGGAGGCCAGGGGCGAGAGTAGAGGCCAGAAAAAAAAGGAGGCCGGAAAGGGGTGGGAGGCTGCAGAGGGGTGGGAGGCCAGGGGGTAAGAGTAGAGGCCAGGAAAAAAAGGAGGCTGGGAAGGGGTGGGAGGCTGCAGAGGGGTGGGAGGCAATGGGCCAGAGTAGAGGCCAGGAAGAAAAAGAAGGACAGGAAGGGGTGGGAGTCTGCAGAGGGTTGGGAGGCAATGGGCGAGAGTAAAGGTTAGGAAATAAAGGAGGCCGGGAAGGGGTGGGAGGCCGGTGAGATGCGAGTAGGGGCCAGAAAGTCCCTGTTCTTCTCGCTTCTTCCCTGTATTTATCTTTCTTTTCTGCCTTCTTTATTCCTCTAATTCAAGTTCTATCTCGATCCCTGTGTTCTCCTTCCACTCATCATATTCTAGCCTTTTCTCTGTCCTATTCTTGCATATAGTGTGCAGTGGAGGATTCTTGTCTAGGAAGCGACGTCTCGTATGAGCTCTAAGACACCCACATGCATTTTGGTGCTGGGCACCACTGACGCACAGGAGCAGTGCCATGGGCAGATGAGGCTGAGCAACAGCTTTCCAGGCTAGCTCTTTCTGCCTGCCAGCTATCTGCAGACATTCGCATTTTCAGAGCAGGGCTGCCGGAGGCCCCCTGCACGGACCTCCAAAGCTACGTTTGAAGTTTGAGGGGGCAAGACAAGCAAGCAGCCCCAGTCTCTGTGCCTCTGTGCGAGCAGTGCCATGGGCAGATGAGGCTGAGCAACAGCTTTCCAGGCTAGCTCTTTCTGCCTGCCAGCTATCTGCAGACGTTCGCATTTTCAGAGCAGGGCTGCCGGAGGCCCCCTGCACGGACCCCCAAAGCTACGTTTGAAGTTTGAGGGGGCAAGACAAGCAAGCAGCCCCAGTCTCTGTGCCTCTGTGCGAGCAGTGCCATGGGCAGATGAGGCTGAGCAACAGCTTTCCAGGCTAGCTCTTTCTGCCTGCCACCTATCTGCAGACGTTCGCATTTTCAGAGCAGGGCTGCCAGAGGCCCCCTTCACGGACCCCCAAAGCTACGTTTGAAGTTTGAGGGGGGCAAGACAAGCAAGCAGCCCCAGTCTCTGTGCCTCTGTGCGAGCAGTGCCATGGGCAGATGAGGCTGAGCAACAGCTTTCCAGGCTAGCTCTTTCTGCCTGCCAGCTATCTGCAGACGTTCGCATTTTCAGAGCAGGGCTGCCGGAGGCCCCCTGCACGGACCTCCAAATCTACGTTTGAAGTTTGAGGGGACAAGACAAGCAAGCAGCCCCAGTCTCTGTGCCTCTGTGCGAGCAGTGCCATGGGCAGATGAGGCTGAGCAACAGCTTTCCAGGCTAGCTCTTTCTGCCTGCCAGCTATCTGCAGACGTTCGCATTTTCAGAGCAGGGCTGCCGGAGGCCCCCTGCACGGACCCCCAAAGCTACGTTTGAAGTTTGAGGGGGCAAGACAAGCAAGCAGCCCCAGTCTCTGTGCCTCTGTGCGAGCAGTGCCATGGGCAGATGAGGCTGAGCAACAGCTTTCCAGGCTAGCTCTTTCTGCCTGCCAGCTATCTGCAGACGTTCGCATTTTCAGAGCAGGGCTGCCGGAGGCCCCCTGCACGGAACCCCAAAGCTACGTTTGAAGTTTGAGGGGGCAAGACAAGCAAGCAGCCCCAGTCTCTGTGCCTCTGTGCGAGCAGTGCCATGGGCAGATGAGGCTGAGCAACAGCTTTCCAGGCTAGCTCTTTCTGCCTGCCAGCTATCTGCAGACGTTCGCATTTTCAGAGCAGGGCTGCCGGAGGCCCCCTGCACGGACCCCCAAAGCTACGTTTGAAGTTTGAGGGGGCAAGACAAGCAAGCAGCCCCAGTCTCTGTGCCTCTGTGCGAGCAGTGCCATGGGCAGATGAGGCTGAGCAACAGCTTTCCAGGCTAGCTCTTTCTGCCTGCCAGCTATCTGCAGACGTTCGCATTTTCAGAGCAGGGCTGCCGGAGGCCCCCTGCACGGACCCCCAAAGCTACGTTTGAAGTTTGAGGGGGCAAGACAAGCAAGCAGCCCCAGTCTCTGTGCCTCGGTGCGAACAGTGCCATGGGCAGATGAGGCTGAGCAACAGCTTTCCAGGCTAGCTCTTTCTGCCTGCCAGCTATCTGCAGACGTTCGCATTTTGGGAGCAGGGCTGCCGGAGGCCCCCTGCACGGACCCCCAAAGCTACGTTTGAAGTTTGAGGGGGCAAGACAAGCAAGCAGCCCCAGTCTCTGTGCCTCTGTGCGAGCAGTGCCATGGGCAGATGAGGCTGAGCAACAGCTTTCCAGGCTAGCTCTTTCTGCCTGCCAGCTATCTGCAGACGTTCGCATTTTCAGAGCAGGGCTGCCGGAGGCCCCCTGCACGGACCTCCAAAGCTACGTTTGAAGTTTGAGGGGGCAAGACAAGCAAGCAGCCCCAGTCTCTGTGCCTCTGTGCGAGCAGTGCCATGGGCAGATGAGGCTGAGCAACAGCTTTCCAGGCTAGCTCTTTCTGCCTGCCAGCTATCTGCAGACGTTCGCATTTTGGGAGCAGGGCTGCCGCAGGCGCCCGTCACGGACCCCCAAAGCTACGTTTGAAGTTTGAGGGGGCAAGACAAGCAAGCAGCCCCAGTCTCTGTGCCTCTGTGCGAGCAGTGCCATGGGCAGATGAGGCTGAGCAACAGCTTTCCAGGCTAGCTCTTTCTGCCTGCCAGCTATCTGCAGACGTTCGCATTTTCAGAGCAGGGCTGCCGGAGGCCCCCTGCACGGACCCCCAAAGCTACGTTTGAAGTTTGAGGGGGCAAGACAAGCAAGCAGCCCCAGTCTCTGTGCCTCTGTGCGAGCAGTGCCATGGACAGATGAGGCTGAGCAACAGCTTTCCAGGCTAGCTCTTTCTGCCTGCCAGCTATCTGCAGACGTTCGCATTTTCAGAGCAGGGCTGCCGGAGGCCCCCTGCACGGACCCCCAAAGCTACGTTTGAAGTTTGAGGGGGCAAGACAAGCAAGCAGCCCCAGTCTCTGTGCCTCGGTGCGAGCAGTGCCATGGGCAGATGAGGCTGAGCAACAGCTTTCCAGGCTAGCTCTTTCTGCCTGCCAGCTATCTGCAGACGTTCGCATTTTCAGAGCAGGGCTGCCGGAGGCCCCCTGCACGGACCCCCAAAGCTACGTTTGAAGTTTGAGGGGGCAAGACAAGCAAGCAGCCCCAGTCTCTGTGCCTCTGTGCGAGCAGTGCCATGGGCAGATGAGGCTGAGCAACAGCTTTCCAGGCTAGCTCTTTCTGCCTGCCAGCTATCTGCAGACGTTCGTGTTTTCAGAGCAGGGCTGCCGGAGGCCCCCTGCACGAACCCCCAAAGCTACGTTTGAAGTTTGAGGGGGCAAGACAAGCAAGCAGCCCCAGTCTCTGTGCCTCTGTGCGAGCAGTGCCATGGGCAGATGAGGCTGAGCAACAGCTTTCCAGGCTAGCTCTTTCTGCCTGCCAGCTATCTGCAGACATTCGCATTTTCAGAGCAGGGCTGCCGGAGGCCCCCTGCACGGACCCCCAAAGCTACGTTTGAAGTTTGAGGGGGCAAGACAAGCAAGCAGCCCCAGTCTCTGTGCCTCTGTGCGAGCAGTGCCATGGGCAGATGAGGCTGAGCAACAGCTTTCCAGGCTAGCTCTTTCTGCCTGCCAGCTATCTGCAGACGTTCGCATTTTCAGAGCAGGGCTGCCGGAGGCCCCCTGCACGGACCCCCAAAGCTACGTTTGAAGTTTGAGGGGGCAAGACAAACAAGCAGCCCCAGTCTCTGTGCCTCTGTGCGAGCAGTGCCATGGGCAGATGAGGCTGAGCAACAGCTTTCCAGGCTAGCTCTTTCTGCCTGCCAGCTATCTGCAGACGTTCGTGTTTTCAGAGCAGGGCTGCCGGAGGCCCCCTGCACGAACCCCCAAAGCTACGTTTGAAGTTTGAGGGGGCAAGACAAGCAAGCAGCCCCAGTCTCTGTGCCTCTGTGCGAGCAGTGCCATGGGCAGATGAGGCTGAGCAACAGCTTTCCAGGCTAGCTCTTTCTGCCTGCCGGCTATCTGCAGACGTTCGCATTTTCAGAGCAGGGCTGCCGGAGGCCCCCTGCACGGACCCCCAAAGCTACGTTTGAAGTTTGAGGGGGCAAGACAAGCAAGCAGCCCCAGTCTCTGTGCCTCGGTGCGAGCAGTGCCATGGGCAGATGAGGCTGAGCAACAGCTTTCCAGGCTAGCTCTTTCTGCCTGCGAGCTATCTGCAGACGTTCGCAGTTTGGGAGCAGGGCTGCCGCAGGCCTCCTGCACGGACCCCCAAAGCTACGTTTGAAGTTTGAGGGGGCAAGACAAGCAAGCAGCCCCAGTCTCTGTGCCTCGGTGCGAGCAGTGCCATGGGCAGATGAGGCTGAGCAACAGCTTTCCAGGCTAGCTCTTTCTGCCTGCCAGCTATCTGCAGACGTTCGCATTTTCAGGCAGGGCTGCCGGAGGCCCCCTGCACGGACCCCCAAAGCTACGTTTGAAGTTTGAGGGGGCAAGACAAGCAAGCAGCCCCAGTCTCTGTGCCTCTGTGCGAGCAGTGCCATGGGCAGATGAGGCTGAGCAACAGCTTTCCAGGCTAGCTCTTTCTGCCTGTGAGCTATCTGCAGACGTTCACATTTTCAGAGCAGGGCTGCCGGAGCCCCCCTGTACGGACCCCCAAAGCTACGTTTGAAGTTTGAGGGGGCAAGACAAGCAAGCAGCCCCAGTCTCTGTGCCTCTGTGCGAGCAGGGCCATGGGCAGATGAGGCTGAGCAACAGCTTTCCAGGCTAGCTCTTTCTGCCTGCCAGCTATCTGCAGACGTTCGCATTTTCAGAGCAGGGCTGCCGCAGGCCCCCTGCACGGACCCCCAAAGCTACGTTTGAAGTTTGAGGGGGCAAGACAAGCAAGCAGCCCCAGTCTCTGTGCCTCTGTGCGAGCAGTGCCATGGGCAGATGAGGCTGAGCAACAGCTTTCCAGGCTAGCTCTTTCTGCCTGCCAGCTATCTGCAGACGTTCGCATTTTCAGAGCAGGGCTGCCGGAGGCCCCCTGCACGGACCCCCAAAGCTACGTTTGAAGTTTGAGGGGGCAAGACAAGCAAGCAGCCCCAGTCTCTGTGCCTCTGTGCGAGCAGTGCCATGGGCAGATGAGGCTGAGCAACAGCTTTCCAGGCTAGCTCTTTCTGCCTGCCAGCTATCTGCAGACGTTCGTGTTTTCAGAGCAGGGCTGCCGGAGGCCCCCTGCACGAACCCCCAAAGATACGTTTGAAGTTTGAGGGGGCAAGACAAGCAAGCAGCCCCAGTCTCTGTGCCTCTGTGCGAGCAGTGCCATGGGCAGATGAGGCTGAGCAACAGCTTTCCAGGCTAGCTCTTTCTGCCTGCCAGCTATCTGCAGACGTTCGCATTTTCAGAGCAGGGCTGCCGGAGGCCCCCTGCACGGACCCCCAAAGCTACGTTTGAAGTTTGAGGGGGCAAGACAAGCAAGCAGCCCCAGTCTCTGTGCCTCTGTGCGAGCAGTGCCATGGGCAGATGAGGCTGAGCAACAGCTTTCCAGGCTAGCTCTTTGTGGCTGCGAGCTATCTACAGACGTTCGCATTTTCAGAGCAGGGCTGCCGGAGGCCCCCTGCACGGACCCCCAAAGCTACGTTTGAAGTTTGAGGGGGCAAGACAAGCAAGCAGCCCCAGTCTCTGTGCCTCTGTGCGAGCAGTGCCATGGGCAGATGAGGCTGAGCAACAGCTTTCCAGGCTAGCTCTTTCTGCCTGCGAACTATCTGCAGACGTTCGCAGTTTGGGAGCAGGGCTGCCGGAGGCCCCCTGCACGGACCCCCAAAGCTACGTTTGAAGTTTGAGGGGGCAAGACAAGCAAGCAGCCCCAGTCTCTGTGCCTCGGTGCGAGCAGTGCCATGGGCAGATGAGGCTGAGCAACAGCTTTCCAGGCTAGCTCTTTCTGCCTGCCAGCTATCTGCAGACGTTCGCATTTTCAGGCAGGGCTGCCGGAGGCCCCCTGCACGGACCCCCAAAGCTACGTTTGAAGTTTGAGGGGGCAAGACAAGCAAGCAGCCCCAGTCTCTGTGCCTCTGTGCGAGCAGTGCCATGGGCAGATGAGGCTGAGCAACAGCTTTCCAGGCTAGCTCTTTCTGCCTGTGAGCTATCTGCAGACGTTCACATTTTCAGAGCAGGGCTGCCGGAGCCCCCCTGTACGGACCCCCAAAGCTACGTTTGAAGTTTGAGGGGGCAAGACAAGCAAGCAGCCCCAGTCTCTGTGCCTCTGTGCGAGCAGTGCCATGGGCAGATGAGGCTGAGCAACAGCTTTCCAGGCTAGCTCTTTCTGCCTGCCAGCTATCTGCAGACGTTCGCATTTTCAGAGCAGGGCTGCCGGAGGCCCCCTGCACGGAACCCCAAAGCTACGTTTGAAGTTTGAGGGGGAAAGACAAGCAAGCAGCCCCAGTCTCTGTGCCTCTGTGCGAGCAGTGCCATGGGCAGATGAGGCTGAGCAACAGCTTTCCAGGCTAGCTCTTTCTGCCTGCCAGCTATCTGCAGACGTTCGCATTTTCAGAGCAGGGCTGCCGGAGGCCCCCTGCACGGACCCCCAAAGCTACGTTTGAAGTTTGAGGGGGCAAGACAAGCAAGCAGCCCCAGTCTCTGTGCCTCTGTGCGAGCAGTGCCATGGGCAGATGAGGCTGAGCAACAGCTTTCCAGGCTAGCTCTTTGTGGCTGCGAGCTATCTGCAGACGTTCGCATTTTCAGAGCAGGGCTGCCGGAGGCCCCCTGCACGGACCCCCAAAGCTACGTTTGAAGTTTGAGGGGGCAAGACAAGCAAGCAGCCCCAGTCTCTGTGCCTCTGTGCGAGCAGTGCCATGGGCAGATGAGGCTGAGCAACAGCTTTCCAGGCTAGCTCTTTCTGCCTGCTAGCTATCTGCAGACGTTCGCATTTTCAGAGCAGGGCTGCCGGAGGCCCCCTGCACGGACCCCCAAAGCTACGTTTGAAGTTTGAGGGGGCAAGACAAGCAAGCATCCCCAGTCTCTGTGCCTCGGTGCGAGCAGTGCCATGGGCAGATGAGGCTGAGCAACAGCTTTCCAGGCTAGCTCTTTCTGCCTGCCAGCTATCTGCAGACGTTCGCATTTTCAGAGCAGGGCTGCCGGACGCCCCCTGCACGGACCCCCAAAGCTACGTTTGAAGTTTGAGGGGGCAAGACAAGCAAGCAGCCCCAGTCTCTGTGCCTCTGTGCGAGCAGTGCCATGGGCAGATGAGGCTGAGCAACAGCTTTCCAGGCTAGCTCTTTCTGCCTGTGAGCTATCTGCAGACGTTCACATTTTCAGAGCAGGGCTGCCGGAGCCCCCCTGTACGGACCCCCAAAGATACGTTTGAAGTTTGAGGGGGCAAGACAAGCAAGCAGCCCCAGTCTCTGTGCCTCTGTGCGAGCAGTGCCATGGGCAGATGAGGCTGAGCAACAGCTTTCCAGGCTAGCTCTTTCTGCCTGCCAGCTATCTGCAGACGTTCGCATTTTCAGAGCAGGGCTGCCGGAGGCCCCCTGCGCGGAACCCCAAAGCTACGTTTGAAGTTTGAGGGGGCAAGACAAGCAAGCAGCCCCAGTCTCTGTGCCTCGGTGCGAGCAGTGCCATGGGCAGATGAGGCTGAGCAACAGCTTTCCAGGCTAGCTCTTTCTGCCTGCCAGCTATCTGCAGACGTTCGCATTTTCAGAGCAGGGCTGCCGGAGGCCCCCTGCACGGACCCCCAAAGCTACGTTTGAAGTTTGAGGGGGCAAGACAAGCAAGCAGCCCCAGTCTCTGTGCCTCTGTGCGAGCAGGGCCATGGGCAGATGAGGCTGAGCAACAGCTTTCCAGGCTAGCTCTTTCTGCCTGCCACCTATCTGCAGACGTTCGCATTTTCAGAGCAGGGCTGCCGGAGGCCCCCTGCACGGACCCCCAAAGCTACGTTTGAAGTTTGAGGGGGCAAGACAAGCAAGCAGCCCCAGTCTCTGTGCCTCGGTGCGAGCAGTGCCATGGGCAGATGAGGCTGAGCAACAGCTTTCCAGGCTAGCTCTTTCTGCCTGCCAGCTATCTGCAGACGTTCGCATTTTCAGAGCAGGGCTGCCGGAGGCCCCCTGCACGGACCCCCAAAGCTACGTTTGAAGTTTGAGGGGGCAAGACAAGCAAGCAGCCCCAGTCTCTGTGCCTCGGTGCGAGCAGTGCCATGGGCAGATGAGGCTGAGCAACAGCTTTCCAGGCTAGCTCTTTCTGCCTGCCAGCTATCTGCAGACGTTCGCATTTTCAGAGCAGGGCTGCCGGAGGCCCCCTGCACGGACCCCCAAAGCTACGTTTGAAGTTTGAGGGGGCAAGACAAGCAAGCAGCCCCAGTCTCTGTGCCTCTGTGCGAGCAGTGCCATGGGCAGATGAGGCTGAGCAACATCTTTCCAGGCTAGTTCTTTCTGCCTGTGAGCTATCTGCAGACGTTCGCATTTTCAGAGCAGGGCTGCCGGAGCCCCCCTGTACGGACCCCCAAAGATACGTTTGAAGTTTGAGGGGGCAAGACAAGCAAGCAGCCCCAGTCTCTGTGCCTCTGTGCGAGCAGTGCCATGGGCAGATGAGGCTGAGCAACAGCTTTCCAGGCTAGCTCTTTCTGCCTGCCAGCTATCTGCAGACGTTCGCATTTTCAGAGCAGGGCTGCCGGAGGCCCCCTGCACGGAACCCCAAAGCTACTTTTGAAGTTTGAGGGGGAAAGACAAGCAAGCAGCCCCAGTCTCTGTGCCTCGGTGCGAGCAGTGCCATGGGCAGATGAGGCTGAGCAACAGCTTTCCAGGCTAGCTCTTTCTGCCTGCCAGCTATCTGCAGACGTTCGCATTTTCAGAGCAGGGCTGCCGGAGGCCCCCTGCACGGACCCCCAAAGCTACGTTTGAAGTTTGAGGGGGCAAGACAAGCAAGCAGCCCCAGTCTCTGTGCCTCTGTGCGAGCAGTGCCATGGGCAGATGAGGCTGAGCAACAGCTTTCCAGGCTAGCTCTTTCTGCCTGCCAGCTATCTGCAGACGTTCGCATTTTCAGAGCAGGGCTGCCGGAGGCCCCCTGCACGGACCCCCAAAGCTACGTTTGAAGTTTGAGGGGGCAAGACAAGCAAGCAGCCCCAGTCTCTGTGCCTCTGTGCGAGCAGTGCCATGGGCAGAGGAGGCTGAGCAACAGCTTTCCAGGCTAGCTCTTTCTGCCTGTGAGGTATCTGCAGACGTTCACATTTTTAGAGCAGGGCTGCCGGAGCCCCCCTGTACGTACCCCCAAAGATACGTTTGAAGTTTGAGGGGGCAAGACAAGCAAGCAGCCCCAGTCTCTGTGCCTCTGTGCGAGCAGTGCCATGGACAGATGAGGCTGAGCAACAGCTTTCCAGGCTAGCTCTTTCTGCCTGCCAGCTATCTGCAGACGTTCGCATTTTCAGAGCAGGGCTGCCGCAGGCGCCCGTCACGGAACCCCAAAGCTACGTTTGAAGTTTGAGGGGGCAAGACAAGCAAGCAGCCCCAGTCTCTGTGCCTCGGTGCGAGCAGTGCCATGGGCAGATGAGGCTGAGCAACAGCTTTCCAGGCTAGCTCTTTCTGCCTGCCAGCTATCTGCAGACGTTCGCATTTTCAGAGCAGGGCTGCCGGAGGCCCCCTGCACGGACCCCCAAAGCTACGTTTGAAGTTTGAGGGGGCAAGACAAGCAAGCAGCCCCAGTCTCTGTGCCTCTGTGCGAGCAGTGCCATGGGCAGATGAGGCTGAGCAACAGCTTTCCAGGCTAGTTCTTTCTGCCTGCCAGCTATCTGCAGACGTTCGCATTTTCAGAGCAGGGCTGCCGGAGGCCCCCTGTACGGACCCCCAAAGATACGTTTGAAGTTTGAGGGGGCAAGACAAGCAAGCAGCCCCAGTCTCTGTGCCTCTGTGCGAGCAGTGCCATGGGCAGATGAGGCTGAGCAACAGCTTTCCAGGCTAGCTCTTTCTGCCTGCCAGCTATCTGCAGACGTTCGCATTTTCAGAGCAGGGCTGCCGGAGGCCCCCTGCACGGAACCCCAAATCTACGTTTGAAGTTTGAGGGGGCAAGACAAGCAAGCAGACCCAGTCTCTGTGCCTCGGTGCGAGCAGTGCCATGGGCAGATGAGGCTGAGCAACAGCTTTCCAGGCTAGCTCTTTCTGCCTGCCAGCTATCTGCAGACGTTCGCATTTTCAGAGCAGGGCTGCCGGAGGCCCCCTGCACGGACTCCCAAAGCTACGTTTGAAGTTTGAGGGGGCAAGACAAGCAAGCAGCCCCAGTCTCTGTGCCTCGGTGCGAGCAGTGCCATGGGCAGATGAGGCTGAGCAACAGCTTTCCAGGCTAGCTCTTTCTGCCTGCCAGCTATCTGCAGACGTTCGCATTTTCAGAGCAGGGCTGCCGGAGGCCCCCTGCACGGACCCCCAAAGCTACGTTTGAAGTTTGAGGTGGCAAGACAAGCAAGCAGCCCCAGTCTCTGTGCCTCTGTGCGAGCAGTGCCATGGGCAGAGGAGGCTGAGCAACAGCTTTCCAGGCTAGCTCTTTCTGCCTGTGAGCTATCTGCAGACGTTCACATTTTCAGAGCAGGGCTGCCGGAGCCCCCCTGTACGTACCCCCAAAGATACGTTTGAAGTTTGAGGGGGCAAGACAAGCAAGCAGCCCCAGTCTCTGTGCCTCTGTGCGAGCAGTGCCATGGACAGATGAGGCTGAGCAACAGCTTTCCAGGCTAGCTCTTTCTGCCTGCCAGCTATCTGCAGACGTTCGCATTTTCAGAGCAGGGCTGCCGCAGGCGCCCGTCACGGAACCCCAAAGCTACGTTTGAAGTTTGAGGGGGCAAGACAAGCAAGCAGCCCCAGTCTCTGTGCCTCTGTGCGAGCAGTGCCATGGGCAGATGAGGCTGAGCAACAGCTTTCCAGGCTAGCTCTTTCTGCCTGCCAGCTATCTGTAGACGTTTGCATTTTTAGAGCAGGGCTGCCGCAGGCCCCCTGCACGGACCCCCAAAGCTACGTTTGAAGTTTGAGGGGGAAAGACAAGCAAGCAGCCCCAGTCTCTGTGCCTCGGTGCGAGCAGTGCCATGGGCAGATGAGGCTGAGCAACAGCTTTCCAGGCTAGCTCTTTCTGCCTGCCAGTTATCTGCAGACGTTCGCATTTTCAGAGCAGGGCTGCCGGAGGCCCCCTGCACGGACCCCCAAAGCTACGTTTGAAGTTTGAGGGGGCAAGACAAGCAAGCAGCCCCAGTCTCTGTGCCTCGGTGCGAGCAGTGCCATGGGCAGATGAGGCTGAGCAACAGCTTTCCAGGCTAGCTCTTTCTGCCTGCCACCTATCTGCAGACGTTCGCATTTTCAGAGCAGGGCTGCCGGAGGCCCCCTGCACGGAACCCCAAAGCTACGTTTGAAGTTTGAGGGGGAAAGACAAGCAAGCAGCCCCAGTCTCTGTGCCTCTGTGCGAGCAGTGCCATGGGCAGATGAGGCTGAGCAACAGCTTTCCAGGCTAGCTCTTTCTGCCTGCCAGCTATCTGCAGACGTTCGCATTTTCAGAGCAGGGCTGCCGGAGGCCCCCTGCACGGACCCCCAAAGCTACGTTTGAAGTTTGAGGGGGCAAGACAAGCAAGCAGCCCCAGTCTCTGTGCCTCTGTGCGAGCAGTGCCATGGGCAGATGAGGCTGAGCAACAGCTTTCCAGGCTAGCTCTTTCTGCCTGCCACCTATCTGCAGACGTTCGCATTTTCAGAGCAGGGCTGCCACAGGCCCCCTGCACGGACCCCCAAAGCTACGTTTGAAGTTTGAGGGGGCAAGACAAGCAAGCAGCCCCAGTCTCTGTGCCTCTGTGCGAGCAGTGCCATGGGCAGATGAGGCTGAGCAACAGCTTTCCAGGCTAGCTCTTTCTGCCTGTGAGCTATCTGCAGACGTTCACATTTTCAGAGCAGGGCTGCCGGAGCCCCCCTGTACGGACCCCCAAAGATACGTTTGAAGTTTGAGGGGGCAAGACAAGCAAGCAGCCCCAGTCTCTGTGCCTCTGTGCGAGCAGTGCCATGGGCAGATGAGGCTGAGCAACAGCTTTCCAGGCTAGCTCTTTCTGCCTGCCAGCTATCTGCAGACGTTCGCATTTTCAGAGCAGGGCTGCCGGAGGCCCCCTGCACGGAACCCCAAAGCTACGTTTGAAGTTTGAGGGGGAAAGACAAGCAAGCAGCCCCAGTCTCTGTGCCTCTGTGCGAGCAGTGCCATGGGCAGATGAGGCTGAGCAACAGCTTTCCAGGCTAGCTCTTTCTGCCTGCCACCTATCTGCAGACGTTCGCATTTTCAGAGCAGGGCTGCCGGAGGCCCCCTGCACGGACCCCCAAAGCTACGTTTGAAGTTTGAGGGGGCAAGACAAGCAAGCAGCCCCAGTCTCTGTGCCTCTGTGCGAGCAGTGCCATGGGCAGATGAGGCTGAGCAACAGCTTTCCAGGCTAGCTCTTTCTGCCTGCCAGCTATCTGCAGACGTTCGCATTTTCAGAGCAGGGCTGCCGGAGGCCCCCTGCACGGACCCCCAAAGCTACGTTTGAAGTTTGAGGGGGCAAGACAAGCAAGCAGCCCCAGTCTCTGTGCCTCTGTGCGAGCAGTGCCATGGGCAGATGAGGCTGAGCAACAGCTTTCCAGGCTAGTTCTTTCTGCCTGTGAGCTATCTGCAGACGTTCACATTTTCAGAGCAGGGCTGCCGGAGGCCCCCTGTACGGACCCCCAAAGATACGTTTGAAGTTTGAGGGGGCAAGACAAGCAAGCAGCCCCAGTCTCTGTGCCTCTGTGCGAGCAGTGCCATGGGCAGATGACGCTGAGCAACAGCTTTCCAGGCTAGCTCTTTCTGCCTGCCAGCTATCTGCAGACGTTCGCATTTTCAGAGCAGGGCTGCCGGAGGCCCCCTGCACGGAACCCCAAAGCTACGTTTGAAGTTTGAGGGGGAAAGACAAGCAAGCAGCCCCAGTCTCTGTGCCTCGGTGCGAGCAGTGCCATGGGCAGATGAGGCTGAGCAACAGCTTTCCAGGCTAGCTCTTTCTGCCTGCCAGCTATCTGCAGACGTTCGCATTTTCAGAGCAGGGCTGCCGGAGGCGCCCTGCACGGACCCCCAAAGCTACGTTTGAAGTTTGAGGGGGCAAGACAAGCAAGCAGCCCCAGTCTCTGTGCCTCGGTGCGAGCAGTGCCATGGGCAGATGAGGCTGAGCAACAGCTTTCCAGGCTAGCTCTTTCTGCCTGCCAGCTATCTGCAGACGTTCGCATTTTCAGAGCAGGGCTGCCGGAGGCCCCCTGCACGGACCCCCAAAGCTACGTTTGAAGTTTGAGGGGGCAAGACAAGCAAGCAGCCCCAGTCTCTGTGCCTCTGTGCGAGCAGTGCCATGGGCAGAGGAGGCTGAGCAACAGCTTTCCAGGCTAGCTCTTTCTGCCTGTGAGCTATCTGCAGACGTTCACATTTTCAGAGCAGGGCTGCCGGAGCCCCCCTGTACGGACCCCCAAAGATACGTTTGAAGTTTGAGGGGGCAAGACAAGCAAGCAGCCCCAGTCTCTGTGCCTCTGTGCGAGCAGTGCCATGGGCAGATGAGGCTGAGCAACAGCTTTCCAGGCTAGCTCTTTCTGCCTGCCAGCTATCTGCAGACGTTCGCATTTTCAGAGCAGGGCTGCCGGAGGCCCCCTGCACGGAACCCCAAAGCTACGTTTGAAGTTTGAGGGGGCAAGACAAGCAAGCAGCCCCAGTCTCTGTGCCTCTGTGCGAGCAGTGCCATGGGCAGATGAGGCTGAGCAACAGCTTTCCAGGCTAGCTCTTTCTGCCTGCCACCTATCTGCAGACGTTCGCATTTTCAGAGCAGGGCTGCCGGAGGCCCCCTGCACGGACCCCCAAAGCTACGTTTGAAGTTTGAGGGGGCAAGACAAGCAAGCAGCCCCAGTCTCTGTGCCTCTGTGCGAGCAGTGCCATGGGCAGATGAGGCTGAGCAACAGCTTTCCAGGCTAGCTCTTTCTGCCTGCCAGCTATCTGCAGACGTTCGCATTTTCAGAGCAGGGCTGCCGGAGGCCCCCTGCACGGACCCCCAAAGCTACGTTTGAAGTTTGAGGGGGCAAGACAAGCAAGCAGCCCCAGTCTCTGTGCCTCTGTGCGAGCAGTGCCATGGGCAGATGAGGCTGAGCAACAGCTTTCCAGGCTAGCTCTTTCTGCCTGCCAGCTATCTGCAGACGTTCGCATTTTCAGAGCAGGGCTGCCGGAGGCCCCCTGCACGGACCCCCAAAGCTACGTTTGAAGTTTGAGGGGGCAAGACAAGCAAGCAGCCCCAGTCTCTGTGCCTCGGTGCGAGCAGTGCCATGGGCAGATGAGGCTGAGCAACAGCTTTCCAGGCTAGCTCTTTCTGCCTGCCAGCTATCTGCAGACGTTCGCATTTTCAGAGCAGGGCTGCCGGAGGCCCCCTGCACGGACCCCCAAAGCTACGTTTGAAGTTTGAGGGGGCAAGACAAGCAAGCAGCCCCAGTCTCTGTGCCTCGGTGCGAGCAGTGCCATGGGCAGATGAGGCTGAGCAACAGCTTTCCAGGCTAGCTCTTTCTGCCTGTGAGCTATCTGCAGACGTTCACATTTTCAGAGCAGGGCTGCCGGAGCCCCCCTGTACGGACCCCCAAAGATACGTTTGAAGTTTGAGGGGGCAAGACAAGCAAGCAGCCCCAGTCTCTGTGCCTCTGTGCGAGCAGTGCCATGGGCAGATGAGGCTGAGCAACAGCTTTCCAGGCTAGCTCTTTCTGCCTGCCAGCTATCTGCAGACGTTCGCATTTTCAGAGCAGGGCTGCCGGAGGCCCCCTGCACGGAACCCCAAAGCTACGTTTGAAGTTTGAGGGGGAAAGACAAGCAAGCAGCCCCAGTCTCTGTGCCTCGGTGCGAGCAGTGCCATGGGCAGATGAGGCTGAGCAACAGCTTTCCAGGCTAGCTCTTTCTGCCTGCCAGCTATCTGCAGACGTTCGCATTTTCAGAGCAGGGCTGCCGCAGGCCCCCTGCACGGACCCCCAAAGCTACGTTTGAAGTTTGAGGGGGCAAGACAAGCAAGCAGCCCCAGTCTCTGTGCCTCGGTGCGAGCAGTGCCATGGGCAGATGAGGCTGAGCAACAGCTTTCCAGGCTAGCTCTTTCTGCCTGCGAGCTATCTGCAGACGTTCGCATTTTCAGAGCAGGGCTGCCGGAGGCCCCCTGCACGGACCCCCAAAGCTACGTTTGAAGTTTGAGGGGGCAAGACAAGCAAGCAGCCCCAGTCTCTGTGCCTCTGTGCGAGCAGTGCCATGGGCAGAGGAGGCTGAGCAACAGCTTTCCAGGCTAGCTCTTTCTGCCTGTGAGCTATCTGCAGACGTTCACATTTTCAGAGCAGGGCTGCCGGAGCCCCCCTGTACGGACCCCCAAAGATACGTTTGAAGTTTGAGGGGGCAAGACAAGCAAGCAGCCCCAGTCTCTGTGCCTCTGTGCGAGCAGTGCCATGGGCAGATGAGGCTGAGCAACAGCTTTCCAGGCTAGCTCTTTCTGCCTGCCAGCTATCTGCAGACGTTCGCATTTTCAGAGCAGGGCTGCCGGAGGCCCCCTGCACGGAACCCCAAAGCTACGTTTGAAGTTTGAGGGGGAAAGACAAGCAAGCAGCCCCAGTCTCTGTGCCTCTGTGCGAGCAGTGCCATGGGCAGATGAGGCTGAGCAACAGCTTTCCAGGCTAGCTCTTTCTGCCTGCCAGCTATCTGCAGACGTTCGCATTTTCAGAGCAGGGCTGTCGCAGGCCCCCTGCACGGACCCCCAAAGCTACGTTTGAAGTTTGAGGGGGCAAGACAAGCAAGCAGCCCCAGTCTCTGTGCCTCTGTGCGAGCAGTGCCATGGGCAGATGAGGCTGAGCAACAGCTTTCCAGGCTAGCTCTTTCTGCCTGCCAGCTATCTGCAGACGTTCGCATTTTCAGAGCAGGGCTGCCGGAGGCCCCCTGCACGGACCCCCAAAGCTACGTTTGAAGTTTGAGGGGGCAAGACAAGCAAGCAGCCCCAGTCTCTGTGCCTCTGTGCGAGCAGTGCCATGGGCAGATGAGGCTGAGCAACAGCTTTCCAGGCTAGCTCTTTCTGCCTGCGAGCTATCTGCAGACGTTCGCATTTTCAGAGCAGGGCTGCCGGAGGCCCCCTGCACGGAACCCCAAAGCTACGTTTGAAGTTTGAGGGGGCAAGACAAGCAAGCAGCCCCAGTCTCTGTGCCTCTGTGCGAGCAGTGCCATGGGCAGATGAGGCTGAGCAACAGCTTTCCAGGCTAGCTCTTTCTGCCTGCCAGCTATCTGCAGACGTTCGCATTTTCAGAGCAGGGCTGCCGGAGGCCCCCTGCACGGACCCCCAAAGCTACGTTTGAAGTTTGAGGGGGCAAGACAAGCAAGCAGCCCCAGTCTCTGTGCCTCTGTGCGAGCAGTGCCATGGGCAGATGAGGCTGAGCAACAGCTTTCCAGGCTAGCTCTTTCTGCCTGCCAGCTATCTGCAGACGTTCACATTTTCAGAGCAGGGCTGCCGGAGGCCCCCTGCACGGACCCCCAAAGCTACGTTTGAAGTTTGAGGGGGCAAGACAAGCAAGCAGCCCCAGTCTCTGTGCCTCTGTGCGAGCAGTGCCATGGGCAGATGAGGCTGAGCAACAGCTTTCCAGGCTAGCTCTTTCTGCCTGCGAGCTATCTGCAGACGTTCGCATTTTCAGAGCAGGGCTGCCGGAGGTCCCCTGCACGGACCCCCAAAGCTACGTTTGAAGTTTGAGGGGGCAAGACAAGCAAGCAGCCCCAGTCTCTGTGCCTCTGTGCGAGCAGTGCCATGGGCAGATGAGGCTGAGCAACAGCTTTCCAGGCTAGCTCTTTCTGCCTGCCAGCTATCTGCAGACGTTCGCATTTTCAGAGCAGGGCTGCCGGAGGCCCCCTGCACGGACCTCCAAAGCTACGTTTGAAGTTTGAGGGGGCAAGACAAGCAAGCAGCCCCAGTCTCTGTGCCTCTGTGCGAGCAGTGCCATGGGCAGATGAGGCTGAGCAACAGCTTTCCAGGCTAGCTCTTTCTGCCTGCCAGCTATCTGCAGACGTTCGCATTTTCAGAGCAGGGCTGCCGGAGGCCCCCTGCACGAACCCCCAAAGCTACGTTTGAAGTTTGAGGGGGCAAGACAAGCAAGCAGCCCCAGTCTCTGTGCCTCTGTGCGAGCAGTGCCATGGACAGATGAGGCTGAGCAACAGCTTTCCAGGCTAGCTCTTTCTGCCTGCCAGCTATCTGCAGACATTCGCATTTTGGGAGCAGGGCTGCCGCAGGCGCCCGTCACGGACCCCCAAAGCTACGTTTGAAGTTTGAGGGGGCAAGACAAGCAAGCAGCCCCAGTCTCTGTGCCTCTGTGCGAGCAGGGCCATGGGCAGATGAGGCTGAGCAACAGCTTTCCAGGCTAGCTCTTTCTGCCTGCCAGCTATCTGCAGACGTTCGCATTTTCAGAGCAGGGCTGCCGCAGGCCCCCTGCACGGACCCCCAAAGCTACGTTTGAAGTTTGAGGGGGCAAGACAAGCAAGCAGCCCCAGTCTCTGTGCCTCTGTGCGAGCAGTGCCATGGGCAGATGAGGCTGAGCAACAGCTTTCCAGGCTAGCTCTTTCTGCCTGCCACCTATCTGCAGACGTTCGCATTTTCAGAGCAGGGCTGCCGCAGGCCCCCTGCACGGACCCCCAAAGCTACGTTTGAAGTTTGAGGGGGCAAGACAAGCAAGCAGCCCCAGTCTCTGTGCCTCTGTGCGAGCAGTGCCATGGGCAGATGAGGCTGAGCAACAGCTTTCCAGGCTAGCTCTTTCTGCCTGCCAGCTATCTGCAGACGTTCGCATTTTCAGAGCAGGGCTGCCGGAGGCCCCCTGCACGGACCCCCAAAGCTACGTTTGAAGTTTGAGGGGGCAAGACAAGCAAGCAGCCCCAGTCTCTGTGCCTCGGTGCGAGCAGTGCCATGGGCAGATGAGGCTGAGCAACAGCTTTCCAGGCTAGCTCTTTCTGCCTGCCACCTATCTGCAGACGTTCGCATTTTCAGAGCAGGGCTGCCGGAGGCCCCCTGCACGGAACCCCAAAGCTACGTTTGAAGTTTGAGGGGGCAAGACAAGCAAGCAGCCCCAGTCTCTGTGCCTCTGTGCGAGCAGTGCCATGGGCAGATGAGGCTGAGCAACAGCTTTCCAGGCTAGCTCTTTCTGCCTGCCACCTATCTGCAGACGTTCGCATTTTCAGAGCAGGGCTGCCGGAGGCCCCCTGCACGGACCCCCAAAGCTACGTTTGAAGTTTGAGGGGGCAAGACAAGCAAGCAGCCCCAGTCTCTGTGCCTCTGTGCGAGCAGTGCCATGGGCAGATGAGGCTGAGCAACAGCTTTCCAGGCTAGCTCTTTCTGCCTGCCAGCTATCTGCAGACGTTCGCATTTTCAGAGCAGGGCTGCCGGAGGCCCCCTGCACGGACCCCCAAAGCTACGTTTGAAGTTTGAGGGGGCAAGACAAGCAAGCAGCCCCAGTCTCTGTGCCTCTGTGCGAGCAGTGCCATGGGCAGATGAGGCTGAGCAACAGCTTTCCAGGCTAGCTCTTTCTGCCTGCCAGCTATCTGCAGACGTTCGCATTTTCAGAGCGGGGCTGCCGCAGGCCCCCTGCACGGACCCCCAAAGCTACGTTTGAAGTTTGAGGGGGCAAGACAAGCAAGCAGCCCCAGTCTCTGTGCCTCTGTGCGAGCAGTGCCATGGGCAGATGAGGCTGAGCAACAGCTTTCCAGGCTAGCTCTTTCTGCCTGCCAGCTATCTGCAGACGTTCGCATTTTCAGAGCGGGGCTGCCGCAGGCCCCCTGCACGGACCCCCAAAGCTACGTTTGAAGTTTGAGGGGGCAAGACAAGCAAGCAGCCCCAGTCTCTGTGCCTCTGTGCGAGCAGTGCCATGGGCAGATGAGGCTGAGCAACAGCTTTCCAGGCTAGCTCTTTGTGGCTGCGAGCTATCTACAGACGTTCGCATTTTCAGAGCAGGGCTGCCGGAGGCCCCCTGCACGGACCCCCAAAGCTACGTTTGAAGTTTGAGGGGGCAAGACAAGCAAGCAGCCCCAGTCTCTGTGCCTCTGTGCGAGCAGTGCCATGGGCAGATGAGGCTGAGCAACAGCTTTCCAGGCTAGCTCTTTCTGCCTGCCAGCTATCTGCAGACGTTCGCAGAATGGGAGCAGGGCTGCCGCAGGCCCCCTGCACGGACCCCCAAAGCTACGTTTGAAGTTTGAGGGGGAAAGACAAGCAAGCAGCCCCAGTCTCTGTGCCTCTGTGCGAGCAGTGCCATGGGCAGATGAGGCTGAGCAACAGCTTTCCAGGCTAGCTCTTTCTGCCTGCCAGCTATCTGCAGACGTTCGCATTTTCAGAGTAGGGCTGCCGGAGGCCCCCTGCACGGACCCCCAAAGCTACGTTTGAAGTTTGAGGGGGCAAGACAAGCAAGCAGCCCCAGTCTCTGTGCCTCTGTGCGAGCAGTGCCATGGGCAGATGAGGCTGAGCAACAGCTTTCCAGGCTAGCTCTTACTGCCTGCCAGCTATCTGCAGACGTTCGCATTTTCAGAGCAGGGCTGCCGGAGGCCCCCTGCACGGACCCCCAAAGCTACGTTTGAAGTTTCAGGGGGCAAGACAAGCAAGCAGCCCCAGTCTCTGTGCCTCTGTGCGAGCAGTGCCATGGGCAGATGAGGCTGAGCAACAGCTTTCCAGGCTAGCTCTTTCTGCCTGCCAGCTATCTGCAGACGTTCGCATTTTCAGAGCAGGGCTGCCGGAGGCCCCCTGCACGGACCCCCAAAGCTACGTTTGAAGTTTGAGGGGGCAAGACAAGCAAGCAGCCCCAGTCTCTGTGCCTCGGTGCGAACAGTGCCATGGGCAGATGAGGCTGAGCAACAGCTTTCCAGGCTAGCTCTTTCTGCCTGCCAGCTATCTGCAGACGTTCGCATTTTCAGAGCAGGGCTGCCGGAGGCCCCCTGCACGGACCCCCAAAGCTACGTTTGAAGTTTGAGGGGGCAAGACAAGCAAGCAGCCCCAGTCTCTGTGCCTCTGTGCGAGCAGTGCCATGGGCAGATGAGGCTGAGCAACAGCTTTCCAGGCTAGCTCTTTCTGCCTGCCAGCTATCTGCAGACGTTCGCATTTTCAGAGCAGGGCTGCCGGAGGCCCCCTGCACGGACCTCCAAAGCTACGTTTGAAGTTTGAGGGGGCAAGACAAGCAAGCAGCCCCAGTCTCTGTGCCTCTGTGCGAGCAGTGCCATGGGCAGATGAGGCTGAGCAACAGCTTTCCAGGCTAGCTCTTTCTGCCTGCCAGCTATCTGCAGACGTTCGCATTTTCAGAGCAGGGCTGCCGGAGGCCCCCTGCACGAACCCCCAAAGCTACGTTTGAAGTTTGAGGGGGCAAGACAAGCAAGCAGCCCCAGTCTCTGTGCCTCTGTGCGAGCAGTGCCATGGACAGATGAGGCTGAGCAACAGCTTTCCAGGCTAGCTCTTTCTGCCTGCCAGCTATCTGCAGACATTCGCATTTTGGGAGCAGGGCTGCCGCAGGCGCCCGTCACGGACCCCCAAAGCTACGTTTGAAGTTTGAGGGGGCAAGACAAGCAAGCAGCCCCAGTCTCTGTGCCTCTGTGCGAGCAGTGCCATGGGCAGATGAGGCTGAGCAACAGCTTTCCAGGCTAGCTCTTTCTGCCTGCCAGCTATCTGCAGACGTTCGCATTTTCAGAGCAGGGCTGCCGCAGGCGCCCGTCACGGAACCCCAAAGCTACGTTTGAAGTTTGAGGGGGCAAGACAAGCAAGCAGCCCCAGTCTCTGTGCCTCGGTGCGAGCAGTGCCATGGGCAGATGAGGCTGAGCAACAGCTTTCCAGGCTAGCTCTTTCTGCCTGCCAGCTATCTGCAGACGTTCGCATTTTCAGAGCAGGGCTGCCGGAGGCCCCCTGCACGGACCCCCAAAGCTACGTTTGAAGTTTGAGGGGGCAAGACAAGCAAGCAGCCCCAGTCTCTGTGCCTCTGTGCGAGCAGTGCCATGGGCAGATGAGGCTGAGCAACAGCTTTCCAGGCTAGCTCTTTCTGCCTGCCAGCTATCTGCAGACGTTCGCATTTTCAGAGCAGGGCTGCCGGAGGCCCCCTGCACGGAACCCCAAAGCTACGTTTGAAGTTTGAGGGGGCAAGACAAGCAAGCAGCCCCAGTCTCTGTGCCTCTGTGCGAGCAGTGCCATGGGCAGATGAGGCTGAGCAACAGCTTTCCAGGCTAGCTCTTTCTGCCTGCCAGCTATCTGCAGACGTTCGCATTTTCAGAGCAGGGCTGCCGGAGGCCCCCTGCACGGACCCCCAAAGCTACGTTTGAAGTTTGAGGGGGCAAGACAAGCAAGCAGCCCCAGTCTCTGTGCCTCTGTGCGAGCAGTGCCATGGGCAGATGAGGCTGAGCAACAGCTTTCCAGGCTAGCTATTTCTGCCTGCCAGCTATCTGCAGACGTTCGCATTTTCAGAGCAGGGCTGCCGGAGGCCCCCTGCACGGACCCCCAAAGATACGTTTGAAGTTTGAGGGGGCAAGACAAGCAAGCAGCCCCAGTCTCTGTGCCTCTGTGCGAGCAGTGCCATGGGCAGATGAGGCTGAGCAACAGCTTTCCAGGCTAGCTCTTTCTGCCTGCCAGCTATCTGCAGACGTTCGCATTTTCAGAGCAGGGCTGCCGGAGGCCCCCTGCACGAACCCCCAAAGCTACGTTTGAAGTTTGAGGGGGCAAGACAAGCAAGCAGCCCCAGTCTCTGTGCCTCTGTGCGAGCAGTGCCATGGACAGATGAGGCTGAGCAACAGCTTTCCAGGCTAGCTCTTTCTGCCTGCCAGCTATCTGCAGACATTCGCATTTTGGGAGCAGGGCTGCCGCAGGCGCCCGTCACGGACCCCCAAAGCTACGTTTGAAGTTTGAGGGGGCAAGACAAGCAAGCAGCCCCAGTCTCTGTGCCTCTGTGCGAGCAGTGCCATGGGCAGATGAGGCTGAGCAACAGCTTTCCAGGCTAGCTCTTTCTGCCTGCCAGCTATCTGCAGACGTTCGCATTTTCAGAGCAGGGCTGCCGCAGGCGCCCGTCACGGAACCCCAAAGCTACGTTTGAAGTTTGAGGGGGCAAGACAAGCAAGCAGCCCCAGTCTCTGTGCCTCGGTGCGAGCAGTGCCATGGGCAGATGAGGCTGAGCAACAGCTTTCCAGGCTAGCTCTTTCTGCCTGCCAGCTATCTGCAGACGTTCGCATTTTCAGAGCAGGGCTGCCGGAGGCCCCCTGCACGGACCCCCAAAGCTACGTTTGAAGTTTGAGGGGGCAAGACAAGCAAGCAGCCCCAGTCTCTGTGCCTCTGTGCGAGCAGTGCCATGGGCAGATGAGGCTGAGCAACAGCTTTCCAGGCTAGCTCTTTCTGCCTGCCAGCTATCTGCAGACGTTCGCATTTTCAGAGCAGGGCTGCCGGAGGCCCCCTGCACGGAACCCCAAAGCTACGTTTGAAGTTTGAGGGGGCAAGACAAGCAAGCAGCCCCAGTCTCTGTGCCTCTGTGCGAGCAGTGCCATGGGCAGATGAGGCTGAGCAACAGCTTTCCAGGCTAGCTCTTTCTGCCTGCCAGCTATCTGCAGACGTTCGCATTTTCAGAGCAGGGCTGCCGGAGGCCCCCTGCACGGACCCCCAAAGCTACGTTTGAAGTTTGAGGGGGCAAGACAAGCAAGCAGCCCCAGTCTCTGTGCCTCTGTGCGAGCAGTGCCATGGGCAGATGAGGCTGAGCAACAGCTTTCCAGGCTAGCTCTTTCTGCCTGCCAGCTATCTGCAGACGTTCGCATTTTCAGAGCAGGGCTGCCGCAGGCGCCCGTCACGGAACCCCAAAGCTACGTTTGAAGTTTGAGGGGGCAAGACAAGCAAGCAGCCCCAGTCTCTGTGCCTCGGTGCGAGCAGTGCCATGGGCAGATGAGGCTGAGCAACAGCTTTCCAGGCTAGCTCTTTCTGCCTGCCAGCTATCTGCAGACGTTCGCATTTTCAGAGCAGGGCTGCCGGAGGCCCCCTGCACGGACCCCCAAAGCTACGTTTGAAGTTTGAGGGGGCAAGACAAGCAAGCAGCCCCAGTCTCTGTGCCTCTGTGCGAGCAGTGCCATGGGCAGATGAGGCTGAGCAACAGCTTTCCAGGCTAGCTCTTTCTGCCTGCCAGCTATCTGCAGACGTTCGCATTTTCAGAGCAGGGCTGCCGGAGGCCCCCTGCACGGAACCCCAAAGCTACGTTTGAAGTTTGAGGGGGCAAGACAAGCAAGCAGCCCCAGTCTCTGTGCCTCTGTGCGAGCAGTGCCATGGGCAGATGAGGCTGAGCAACAGCTTTCCAGGCTAGCTCTTTCTGCCTGCCAGCTATCTGCAGACGTTCGCATTTTCAGAGCAGGGCTGCCGGAGGCCCCCTGCACGGACCCCCAAAGCTACGTTTGAAGTTTGAGGGGGCAAGACAAGCAAGCAGCCCCAGTCTCTGTGCCTCGGTGCGAGCAGTGCCATGGGCAGATGAGGCTGAGCAACAGCTTTCCAGGCTAGCTATTTCTGCCTGCCAGCTATCTGCAGACGTTCGCATTTTCAGAGCAGGGCTGCCGGAGGCCCCCTGCACGGACCCCCAAAGCTACGTTTGAAGTTTGAGGGGGCAAGACAAGCAAGCAGCCCCAGTCTCTGTGCCTCTGTGCGAGCAGTGCCATGGGCAGATGAGGCTGAGCAACAGCTTTCCAGGCTAGCTCTTTCTGCCTGCCAGCTATCTGCAGACGTTCGCATTTTCAGAGCAGGGCTGCCGGAGGCCCCCTGCACGGACCCCCAAAGCTACGTTTGAAGTTTGAGGGGGCAAGACAAGCAAGCAGCCCCAGTCTCTGTGCCTCTGTGCGAGCAGTGCCATGGGCAGATGAGGCTGAGCAACAGCTTTCCAGGCTAGCTCTTTGTGGCTGCGAGCTATCTACAGACGTTCGCATTTTCAGAGCAGGGCTGCCGGAGGCCCCCTGCACGGACCCCCAAAGCTACGTTTGAAGTTTGAGGGGGCAAGACAAGCAAGCAGCCCCAGTCTCTGTGCCTCGGTGCGAGCAGTGCCATGGGCAGATGAGGCTGAGCAACAGCTTTCCAGGCTAGCTCTTTCTGCCTGCCAGCTATCTGCAGACGTTCGCATTTTCAGAGCAGGGCTGCCGGAGGCCCCCTGCACGGACCCCCAAAGCTACGTTTGAAGTTTGAGGGGGCAAGACAAGCAAGCAGCCCCAGTCTCTGTGCCTCGGTGCGAGCAGTGCCATGGGCAGATGAGGCTGAGCAACAGCTTTCCAGGCTAGCTCTTTCTGCCTGCCAGCTATCTGCAGACGTTCGCATTTTCAGGCAGGGCTGCCGGAGGCCCCCTGCACGGACCCCCAAAGCTACGTTTGAAGTTTGAGGGGGCAAGACAAGCAAGCAGCCCCAGTCTCTGTGCCTCGGTGCGAGCAGTGCCATGGGCAGATGAGGCTGAGCAACAGCTTTCCAGGCTAGCTCTTTCTGCCTGCCAGCTATCTGCAGACGTTCGCATTTTCAGAGCAGGGCTGCCGGAGGCCCCCTGCACGGACCCCCAAAGCTACGTTTGAAGTTTGAGGGGGCAAGACAAGCAAGCAGCCCCAGTCTCTGTGCCTCGGTGCGAGCAGTGCCATGGGCAGATGAGGCTGAGCAACAGCTTTCCAGGCTAGCTCTTTCTGCCTGCCAGCTATCTGCAGACGTTCGCATTTTCAGAGCAGGGCTGCCGGAGGCCCCCTGCACGGACCCCCAAAGCTACGTTTGAAGTTTGAGGGGGCAAGACAAGCAAGCAGCCCCAGTCTCTGTGCCTCGGTGCGAGCAGTGCCATGGGCAGATGAGGCTGAGCAACAGCTTTCCAGGCTAGCTCTTTCTGCCTGCCAGCTATCTGCAGACGTTCGCATTTTCAGAGCAGGGCTGCCGGAGGCCCCCTGCACGGAACCCCAAAGCTACGTTTGAAGTTTGAGGGGGCAAGACAAGCAAGCAGCCCCAGTCTCTGTGCCTCTGTGCGAGCAGTGCCATGGGCAGATGAGGCTGAGCAACAGCTTTCCAGGCTAGCTCTTTCTGCCTGCCAGCTATCTGCAGACGTTCGCATTTTCAGAGCAGGGCTGCCGGAGGCCCCCTGCACGGACCCCCAAAGCTACGTTTGAAGTTTGAGGGGGCAAGACAAGCAAGCAGCCCCAGTCTCTGTGCCTCTGTGCGAGCAGTGCCATGGGCAGATGAGGCTGAGCAACAGCTTTCCAGGCTAGCTATTTCTGCCTGCCAGCTATCTGCAGACGTTCGCATTTTCAGAGCAGGGCTGCCGGAGGCCCCCTGCACGGACCCCCAAAGCTACGTTTGAAGTTTGAGGGGGCAAGACAAGCAAGCAGCCCCAGTCTCTGTGCCTCTGTGCGAGCAGTGCCATGGGCAGATGAGGCTGAGCAACAGCTTTCCAGGCTAGCTCTTTGTGGCTGCGAGCTATCTACAGACGTTCGCATTTTCAGAGCAGGGCTGCCGGAGGCCCCCTGCACGGACCCCCAAAGCTACGTTTGAAGTTTGAGGGGGCAAGACAAGCAAGCAGCCCCAGTCTCTGTGCCTCGGTGCGAGCAGTGCCATGGGCAGATGAGGCTGAGCAACAGCTTTCCAGGCTAGCTCTTTCTGCCTGCCAGCTATCTGCAGACGTTCGCATTTTCAGAGCAGGGCTGCCGGAGGCCCCCTGCACGGACCCCCAAAGCTACGTTTGAAGTTTGAGGGGGCAAGACAAGCAAGCAGCCCCAGTCTCTGTGCCTCGGTGCGAGCAGTGCCATGGGCAGATGAGGCTGAGCAACAGCTTTCCAGGCTAGCTCTTTCTGCCTGCCAGCTATCTGCAGACGTTCGCATTTTCAGGCAGGGCTGCCGGAGGCCCCCTGCACGGACCCCCAAAGCTACGTTTGAAGTTTGAGGGGGCAAGACAAGCAAGCAGCCCCAGTCTCTGTGCCTCTGTGCGATCAGTGCCATGGGCAGATGAGGCTGAGCAACAGCTTTCCAGGCTAGCTCTTTCTGCCTGTGAGCTATCTGCAGACGTTCACATTTTCAGAACAGGGCTGCCGGAGCCCCACTGTACGGACCCCCAAAGATACGTTTGAAGTTTGAGGGGGCAAGACAAGCAAGCAGCCCCAGTCTCTGTGCCTCTGTGCGAGCAGTGCCATGGGCAGATGAGGCTGAGCAACAGCTTTCCAGGCTAGCTCTTTCTGCCTGCCAGCTATCTGCAGACGTTCGCATTTTCAGAGCAGGGCTGCCGGAGGCCCCCTGCACGGAACCCCAAAGCTACGTTTGAAGTTTGAGGGGGCAAGACAAGCAAGCAGCCCCAGTCTCTGTGCCTCGGTGCGAGCAGTGCCATGGGCAGATGAGGCTGAGCAACAGCTTTCCAGGCTAGCTCTTTCTGCCTGCCAGCTATCTGCAGACGTTCGCATTTTCAGAGCAGGGCTGCCGGAGGCCCCCTGCACGGACCCCCAAAGCTACGTTTGAAGTTTGAGGGGGCAAGACAAGCAAGCAGCCCCAGTCTCTGTGCCTCTGTGCGAGCAGTGCCATGGGCAGATGAGGCTGAGCAACAGCTTTCCAGGCTAGCTCTTTCTGCCTGCCAGCTATCTGCAGACGTTCGCATTTTCAGAGCAGGGCTGCCGCAGGCCCCCTGCACGGACCCCCAAAGCTACGTTTGAAGTTTGAGGGGGCAAGACAAGCAAGCAGCCCCAGTCTCTGTGCCTCTGTGCGAGCAGTGCCATGGGCAGATGAGGCTGAGCAACAGCTTTCCAGGCTAGCTCTTTCTGCCTGCCAGCTATCTGCAGACGTTCACATTTTCAGAGCAGGGCTGCCGGAGCCCCCCTGTACGGACCCCCAAAGATACGTTTGAAGTTTGAGGGGGCAAGACAAGCAAGCAGCCCCAGTCTCTGTGCCTCTGTGCGAGCAGTGCCATGGGCAGATGAGGCTGAGCAACAGCTTTCCAGGCTAGCTCTTTCTGCCTGCCAGCTATCTGCAGACGTTCGCATTTTCAGAGCAGGGCTGCCGGAGGCCCCCTGCACGGACCCCCAAAGCTACGTTTGAAGTTTGAGGGGGAAAGACAAGCAAGCAGCCCCAGTCTCTGTGCCTCTGTGCGAGCAGTGCCATGGGCAGATGAGGCTGAGCAACAGCTTTCCAGGCTAGCTCTTTCTGCCTGCCAGCTATCTGCAGACGTTCGCATTTTCAGAGCAGGGCTGCCGGAGGCCCCCTGCACGGACCCCCAAAGCTACGTTTGAAGTTTGAGGGGGCAAGACAAGCAAGCAGCCCCAGTCTCTGTGCCTCTGTGCGAGCAGTGCCATGGGCAGATGAGGCTGAGCAACAGCTTTCCAGGCTAGCTCTTTCTGCCTGCCAGCTATCTGCAGACGTTCGCATTTTCAGAGCAGGGCTGCCGGAGGCCCCCTGCACGGACCCCCAAAGCTACGTTTGAAGTTTGAGGGGGCAAGACAAGCAAGCAGCCCCAGTCTCTGTGCCTCGGTGCGAGCAGTGCCATGGGCAGATGAGGCTGAGCAACAGCTTTCCAGGCTAGCTCTTTCTGCCTGCCAGCTATCTGCAGACGTTCGCATTTTCAGAGCAGGGCTGCCGGAGGCCCCCTGCACGGACCCCCAAAGCTACGTTTGAAGTTTGAGGGGGCAAGACAAGCAAGCAGCCCCAGTCTCTGTGCCTCGGTGCGAGCAGTGCCATGGGCAGATGAGGCTGAGCAACAGCTTTCCAGGCTAGCTCTTTCTGCCTGCCAGCTATCTGCAGACGTTCGCACTTTCAGGCAGGGCTGCCGGAGGCCCCCTGCACGGACCCCCAAAGCTACGTTTGAAGTTTGAGGGGGCAAGACAAGCAAGCAGCCCCAGTCTCTGTGCCTCTGTGCGAGCAGTGCCATGGGCAGATGAGGCTGAGCAACAGCTTTCCAGGCTAGCTCTTTCTGCCTGTGAGCTATCTGCAGACGTTCACATTTTCAGAGCAGGGCTGCCGGAGCCCCCCTGTACGGACCCCGAAAGATACGTTTGAAGTTTGAGGGGGCAAGACAAGCAAGCAGCCCCAGTCTCTGTGCCTCTGTGCGAGCAGTGCCATGGGCAGATGAGGCTGAGCAACAGCTTTCCAGGCTAGCTCTTTCTGCCTGTGAGCTATCTGCAGACGTTCACATTTTCAGAGCAGGGCTGCCGGAGCCCCCCTGTACGGACCCCGAAAGATACGTTTGAAGTTTGAGGGGGCAAGACAAGCAAGCAGCCCCAGTCTCTGTGCCTCTGTGTGAGCAGTGCCATGGGCAGATGAGGCTGAGCAACAGCTTTCCAGGCTAGCTCTTTCTGCCTGCCAGCTATCTGCAGACGTTCGCATTTTGGGAGCAGGGCTGCCGGAGGCCCCCTGCACGGAACCCCAAAGCTACGTTTGAAGTTTGAGGGGGAAAGACAAGCAAGCAGCCCCAGTCTCTGTGCCTCTGTGCGAGCAGTGCCATGGGCAGATGAGGCTGAGCAACAGCTTTCCAGGCTAGCTCTTTCTGCCTGCCAGCTATCTGCAGACGTTCGCATTTTCAGAGCAGGGCTGCCGCAGGCCCCCTGCACGGACCCCCAAAGCTACGTTTGAAGTTTGAGGCGGCAAGACAAGCAAGCAGCCCCAGTCTCTGTGCCTCTGTGCGAGCAGGGCCATGGGCAGATGAGGCTGAGCAACAGCTTTCCAGGCTAGCTCTTTCTGCCTGCCAGCTATCTGCAGACGTTCGCATTTTCAGAGCAGGGCTGCCGGAGGCCCCCTGCACGGACCCCCAAAGCTACTTTTGAAGTTTGAGGGGGCAAGACAAGCAAGCAGCCCCAGTCTCTGTGCCTCTGTGCGAGCAGTGCCATGGGCAGATGAGGCTGAGCAACAGCTTTCCAGGCTAGCTCTTTCTGCCTGCCAGCTATCTGCAGACGTTCGCATTTTCAGAGCAGGGCTGCCGGAGGCCCCCTGCACGGACCCCCAAAGCTACGTTTGAAGTTTGAGGGGGCAAGACAAGCAAGCAGCCCCAGTCTCTGTGCCTCTGTGCGAGCAGTGCCATGGGCAGATGAGGCTGAGCAACAGCTTTCCAGGCTAGCTCTTTCTGCCTGCGAGCTATCTGCAGACGTTCGCATTTTCAGAGCAGGGCTGCCGCAGGCCCCCTGCACGGACCCCCAAAGCTACGTTTGAAGTTTGAGGGGGCAAGACAAGCAAGCAGCCCCAGTCTCTGTGCCTCTGTGCGAGCAGTGCCATGGGCAGATGAGGCTGAGCAACAGCTTTCCAGGCTAGCTCTTTCTGCCTGCCAGCTATCTGCAGACGTTCGCATTTTCAGAGCAGGGCTGCCGGAGGCCCCCTGCACGGACCCCCAAAGATACGTTTGAAGTTTGAGGGGGCAAGACAAGCAAGCAGCCCCAGTCTCTGTGCCTCTGTGCGAGCAGTGCCATGGGCAGATGAGGCTGAGCAACATCTTTCCAGGCTAGCTCTTTCTGCCTGCGAGCTATCTGCAGACGTTCACATTTTCAGAGCAGGGCTGCCGGAGGCCCCCTGCACGGACCCCCAAAGCTACGTTTGAAGTTTGAGGGGGCAAGACAAGCAAGCAGCCCCAGTCTCTGTGCCTCTGTGCGAGCAGTGCCATGGGCAGATGAGGCTGAGCAACAGCTTTCCAGGCTAGCTCTTTCTGCCTGCCAGCTATCTGCAGACGTTCGCATTTTCAGAGCAGGGCTGCCGGAGGCCCCCTGCACGGAACCCCAAAGCTACGTTTGAAGTTTGAGGGGGCAAGACAAGCAAGCAGCCCCAGTCTCTGTGCCTCTGTGCGAGCAGTGCCATGGGCAGATGAGGCTGAGCAACAGCTTTCCAGGCTAGCTCTTTCTGCCTGCCAGCTATCTGCAGACGTTCGCATTTTCAGAGCAGGGCTGCCGGAGGCCCCCTGCACGGACCCCCAAAGCTACGTTTGAAGTTTGAGGGGGCAAGACAAGCAAGCAGCCCCAGTCTCTGTGCCTCTGTGCGAGCAGTGCCATGGGCAGATGAGGCTGAGCAACAGCTTTCCAGGCTAGCTCTTTGTGGCTGCGAGCTATCTACAGACGTTCGTGTTTTCAGAGCAGGGCTGCCGGAGGCCCCCTGCACGGACCCCCAAATCTACGTTTGAAGTTTGAGGGGGCAAGACAAACAAGCAGCCCCAGTCTCTGTGCCTCTGTGCGAGCAGTGCCATGGGCAGATGAGGCTGAGCAATAGCTTTCCAGGCTAGCTCTTTCTGCCTGCCAGCTATCTGCAGACGTTCGCAGTTTGGGAGCAGGGCTGCCGCAGGCCCCCTGCACGGACCCCCAAAGCTACGTTTGAAGTTTGAGGGGGCAAGACAAGCAAGCAGCCCCAGTCTCTGTGCCTCGGTGCGAGCAGTGCCATGGGCAGATGAGGCTGAGCAACAGCTTTCCAGGCTAGCTCTTTCTGCCTGCCAGCTATCTGCAGACGTTCGCATTTTCAGGCAGGGCTGCCGGAGGCCCCCTGCACGGACCCCCAAAGCTACGTTTGAAGTTTGAGGGGGGCAAGACAAGCAAGCAGCCCCAGTCTCTGTGCCTCTGTGCGAGCAGTGCCATGGGCAGATGAGGCTGAGCAACAGCTTTCCAGGCTAGCTCTTTCTGCCTGCCAGCTATCTGCAGACGTTCACATTTTCAGAGCAGGGCTGCCGGAACCCCCCCTGTACGGAACACCAAAGCTACGTTTGAAGTTTGAGGGGGAAAGACAAGCAAGCAGCCCCAGTCTCTGTGCCTCTGTGCGAGCAGTGCCATGGGCAGATGAGGCTGAGCAACAGCTTTCCAGGCTAGCTCTTTCTGCCTGCCAGCTATCTGCAGACGTTCGCATTTTCAGAGCAGGGCTGCCGGAGGCCCCCTGCACGGACCCCCAAAGCTACGTTTGAAGTTTGAGGGGGCAAGACAAGCAAGCAGCCCCAGTCTCTGTGCCTCGGTGCGAGCAGTGCCATGGGCAGATGAGGCTGAGCAACAGCTTTCCAGGCTAGCTCTTTCTGCCTGCCAGCTATCTGCAGACGTTCGCATTTTCAGAGCAGGGCTGCCGGAGGCCCCCTGCACGGACCCCCAAAGATACGTTTGAAGTTTGAGGGGGCAAGACAAGCAAGCAGCCCCAGTCTCTGTGCCTCTGTGCGAGCAGTGCCATGGGCAGATGAGGCTGAGCAACAGCTTTCCAGGCTAGCTCTTTCTGCCTGCCAGCTATCTGCAGACGTTCGCATTTTCAGAGCAGGGCTGCCGGAGGCCCCCTGCACGGACCCCCAAAGCTACGTTTGAAGTTTGAGGGGGCAAGACAAGCAAGCAGCCCCAGTCTCTGTGCCTCTGTGCGAGCAGTGCCATGGGCAGATGAGGCTGAGCAACAGCTTTCCAGGCTAGCTCTTTGTGGCTGCGAGCTATCTACAGACGTTCGTGTTTTCAGAGCAGGGCTGCCGGAGGCCCCCTGCACGGACCCCCAAATCTACGTTTGAAGTTTGAGGGGGCAAGACAAACAAGCAGCCCCAGTCTCTGTGCCTCTGTGCGAGCAGTGCCATGGGCAGATGAGGCTGAGCAATAGCTTTCCAGGCTAGCTCTTTCTGCCTGCGAGCTATCTGCAGACGTTCGCAGTTTGGGAGCAGGGCTGCCGCAGGCCCCCTGCACGGACCCCCAAAGCTACGTTTGAAGTTTGAGGGGGCAAGACAAGCAAGCAGCCCCAGTCTCTGTGCCTCTGTGCGAGCAGTGCCATGGGCAGATGAGGCTGAGCAACAGCTTTCCAGGCTAGCTCTTTCTGCCTGCCAGCTATCTGCAGACGTTCGCATTTTCAGAGCAGGGCTGCCGGAGGCCCCCTGCACGGAACCCCAAAGCTACGTTTGAAGTTTGAGGGGGCAAGACAAGCAAGCAGCCCCAGTCTCTGTGCCTCTGTGCGAGCAGTGCCATGGGCAGATGAGGCTGAGCAACAGCTTTCCAGGCTAGCTCTTTCTGCCTGCCAGCTATCTGCAGACGTTCACATTTTCAGAGCAGGGCTGCCGGAACCCCCCCTGTACGGACCCCCAAAGCTACGTTTGAAGTTTGAGGGGGCAAGACAAGCAAGCAGCCCCAGTCTCTGTGCCTCTGTGCGAGCAGTGCCATGGGCAGATGAGGCTGAGCAACAGCTTTCCAGGCTAGCTCTTTCTGCCTGCCAGCTATCTGCAGACGTTCGCATTTTCAGAGCAGGGCTGCCGGAGGCCCCCTGCACGGACCTCCAAAGCTACGTTTGAAGTTTGAGGGGGCAAGACAGGCAAGCAGCCCCAGTCTCTGTGCCTCTGTGCGAGCAGTGCCATGGACAGATGAGGCTGAGCAATAGCTTTCCAGGCTAGCTCTTTCTGCCTGCGAGCTATCTGCAGACGTTCGCAGTTTGGGAGCAGGGCTGCCGCAGGCCCCCTGCACGGACCCCCAAAGATACGTTTGAAGTTTGAGGGGGCAAGACAGGCAAGCAGCCCCAGTCTCTGTGCCTCTGTGCGAGCAGTGCCATGGGCAGATGAGGCTGAGCAACAGCTTTCCAGGCTAGCTCTTTCTGCCTGCCAGGTATCTGCAGACGTTCGCATTTTCAGAGCAGGGCTGCCGGAGGCCCCCTGCACGGACCTCCAAAGCTACGTTTGAAGTTTGAGGGGGCAAGACAAGCAAGCAGCCCCAGTCTCTGTGCCTCTGTGCGAGCAGTGCCATGGGCAGATGAGGCTGATCAACAGCTTTCCAGGCTAGCTCTTTCTGCCTGCCAGCTATCTGCAGACGTTCGCATTTTCAGAGCAGGGCTGCCGGAGGCCCCCTGCACGGACCCCCAAAGATACGTTTGAAGTTTGAGGGGGCAAGACAGGCAAGCAGCCCCAGTCTCTGTGCCTCTGTGCGAGCAGTGCCATGGGCAGATGAGGCTGAGCAACAGCTTTCCAGGCTAGCTCTTTCTGCCTGCCAGGTATCTGCAGACGTTCGCATTTTCAGAGAAGGGCTGCCGGAGGCCCCCTGCACGGACCTCCAAAGCTACGTTTGAAGTTTGAGGGGGCAAGACAGGCAAGCAGCCCCAGTCTCTGTGCCTCTGTGCGAGCAGTGCCATGGACAGATGAGGCTGAGCAATAGCTTTCCAGGCTAGCTCTTTCTGCCTGCGAGCTATCTGCAGACGTTCGCAGTTTGGGAGCAGGGCTGCCGCAGGCCCCCTGCACGGACCCCCAAAGCTACGTTTGAAGTTTGAGGGGGCAAGACAAGCAAGCAGCCCCAGTCTCTGTGCCTCTGTGCGAGCAGTGCCATGGGCAGATGAGGCTGAGCAACAGCTTTCCAGGCTAGCTCTTTCTGCCTGCCAGCTATCTGCAGACGTTCGCATTTTCAGGCAGGGCTGCCGGAGGCCCCCTGCACGGACCCCCAAAGCTACGTTTGAAGTTTGAGGGGGGCAAGACAAGCAAGCAGCCCCAGTCTCTGTGCCTCTGTGCGAGCAGTGCCATGGGCAGATGAGGCTGAGCAACAGCTTTCCAGGCTAGCTCTTTCTGCCTGCCAGCTATCTGCAGACGTTCACATTTTCAGAGCAGGGCTGCCGGAACCCCCCCTGTACGGACCCCCAAAGCTACGTTTGAAGTTTGAGGGGGCAAGACAAGCAAGCAGCCCCAGTCTCTGTGCCTCTGTGCGAGCAGTGCCATGGGCAGATGAGGCTGAGCAACAGCTTTCCAGGCTAGCTCTTTCTGCCTGCCAGGTATCTGCAGACGTTCGCATTTTCAGAGCAGGGCTGCCGGAGGCCCCCTGCACGGACCTCCAAAGCTACGTTTGAAGTTTGAGGGGGCAAGACAAGCAAGCAGCCCCAGTCTCTGTGCCTCTGTGCGAGCAGTGCCATGGGCAGATGAGGCTGAGCAACAGCTTTCCAGGCTAGCTCTTTCTGCCTGCCACCTATCTGCAGACGTTCGCATTTTCAGAGCAGGGCTGCCGGAGGCCCCCTGCACGGACCCCCAAAGCTACGTTTGAAGTTTGAGGGGGCAAGACAAGCAAGCAGCCCCAGTCTCTGTGCCTCTGTGCGAGCAGTGCCATGGGCAGATGAGGCTGAGCAACAGCTTTCCAGGCTAGCTCTTTCTGCCTGCCAGCTATCTGCAGACGTTCGCATTTTCAGAGCAGGGCTGCCGCAGGCCCCCTGCACGGAACCCCAAAGCTACGTTTGAAGTTTGAGGGGGCAAGACAAGCAAGCAGCCCCAGTCTCTGTGCCTCTGTGCGAGAAGTGCCATGGGCAGATGAGGCTGAGCAACAGCTTTCCAGGCTAGCTCTTTCTGCCTGTGAGCTATCTGCAGACGTTCGCATTTTCAGAGCAGGGCTGCCGGAGGCCCCCTGCACGGACCCCCAAAGCTACGTTTGAAGTTTGAGGGGGCAAGACAAGCAAGCAGCCCCAGTCTCTGTGCCTCTGTGCGAGCAGTGCCATGGGCAGATGAGGCTGAGCAACAGCTTTCCAGGCTAGCTCTTTGTGGCTGCGAGCTATCTACAGACGTTCGTGTTTTCAGAGCAGGGCTGCCGGAGGCCCCCTGCACGGACCCCCAAATCTACGTTTGAAGTTTGAGGGGGCAAGACAAACAAGCAGCCCCAGTCTCTGTGCCTCTGTGCGAGCAGTGCCATGGGCAGATGAGGCTGAGCAACAGCTTTCCAGGCTAGCTCTTTCTGCCTGCGAGCTATCTGCAGACGTTCGCAGTTTGGGAGCAGGGCTGCCGCAGGCCCCCTGCACGGACCCCCAAAGCTACGTTTGAAGTTTGAGGGGGCAAGACAAGCAAGCAGCCCCAGTCTCTGTGCCTCGGTGCGAGCAGTGCCATGGGCAGATGAGGCTGAGCAACAGCTTTCCAGGCTAGCTCTTTCTGCCTGCCAGCTATCTGCAGACGTTCGCATTTTCAGGCAGGGCTGCCGGAGGCCCCCTGCACGGACCCCCAAAGCTACGTTTGAAGTTTGAGGGGGGCAAGACAAGCAAGCAGCCCCAGTCTCTGTGCCTCTGTGCGAGCAGTGCCATGGGCAGATGAGGCTGAGCAACAGCTTTCCAGGCTAGCTCTTTCTGCCTGCCAGCTATCTGCAGACGTGCGCATTTTCAGAGCAGGGCTGCCGGAGGCCCCCTGCACGGACCCCCAAAGCTACGTTTGAAGTTTGAGGGGGCAAGACAAGCAAGCAGCCCCAGTCTCTGTGCCTCTGTGCGAGCAGTGCCATGGGCAGATGAGGCTGAGCAACAGCTTTCCAGGCTAGCTCTTTCTGCCTGCCACCTATCTGCAGACGTTCGCATTTTCAGAGCAGGGCTGCCGGAGGCCCCCTGCACGGACCCCCAAAGCTACGTTTGAAGTTTGAGGGGGCAAGACAAGCAAGCAGCCCCAGTCTCTGTGCCTCTGTGCGAGCAGTGCCATGTGCAGATGAGGCTGAGCAACAGCTTTCCAGGCTAGCTCTTTCTGCCTGCCAGCTATCTGCAGACGTTCGCATTTTCAGAGCAGTGCTGCCGGAGGCCCCCTGCACGGAACCCCAAAGCTACGTTTGAAGTTTGAGGGGGCAAGACAAGCAAGCAGCCCCAGTCTCTGTGCCTCTGTGCGAGCAGTGCCATGGGCAGATGAGGCTGAGCAACAGCTTTCCAGGCTAGCTCTTTCTGCCTGTGAGCTATCTGCAGACGTTCGCATTTTCAGAGCAGGGCTGCCGGAGGCCCCCTGCACAGACCCCCAAAGATACGTTTGAAGTTTGAGGGGGCAAGACAAGCAAGCAGCCCCAGTCTCTGTGCCTCTGTGCGAGCAGTGCCATGGGCAGATGAGGCTGAGCAAGAGCTTTCCAGGCTAGCTCTTTGTGGCTGCGAGCTATCTACAGACGTTCGTGTTTTCAGAGCAGGGCTGCCGGAGGCCCCCTGCACGGACCCCCAAATCTACGTTTGAAGTTTGAGGGGGCAAGACAAACAAGCAGCCCCAGTCTCTGTGCCTCTGTGCGAGCAGTGCCATGGGCAGATGAGGCTGAGCAACAGCTTTCCAGGCTAGCTCTTTCTGCCTGCGAGCTATCTGCAGACGTTCGCAGTTTGGGAGCAGGGCTGCCGCAGGCCCCCTGCACGGACCCCCAAAGCTACGTTTGAAGTTTGAGGGGGCAAGACAAGCAAGCAGCCCCAGTCTCTGTGCCTCGGTGCGAGCAGTGCCATGGGCAGATGAGGCTGAGCAACAGCTTTCCAGGCTAGCTCTTTCTGCCTGCCAGCTATCTGCAGACGTTCGCATTTTCAGGCAGGGCTGCCGGAGGCCCCCTGCACGGACCCCCAAAGCTACGTTTGAAGTTTGAGGGGGGCAAGACAAGCAAGCAGCCCCAGTCTCTGTGCCTCTGTGCGAGCAGTGCCATGGGCAGATGAGGCTGAGCAACAGCTTTCCAGGCTAGCTCTTTCTGCCTGCCAGCTATCTGCAGACGTTCACATTTTCAGAGCAGGGCTGCCGGAACCCCCCCTGTACAGACCCCCAAAGCTACGTTTGAAGTTTGAGGGGGCAAGACAAGCAAGCAGCCCCAGTCTCTGTGCCTCTGTGCGAGCAGGGCCATGGGCAGATGAGGCTGAGCAACAGCTTTCCAGGCTAGCTCTTTCTGCCTGCCACCTATCTGCAGACGTTCGCATTTTCAGAGAAGGGCTGCCGGAGGCCCCCTGCACGGACCTCCAAAGCTACGTTTGAAGTTTGAGGGGGCAAGACAAGCAAGCAGCCCCAGTCTCTGTGCCTCTGTGCGAGCAGTGCCATGGGCAGATAAGGCTGAGCAACAGCTTTCCAGGCTAGCTCTTTCTGCCTGCCAGCTATCTGCAGACGTGCGCATTTTCAGAGCAGGGCTGCCGGAGGCCCCCTGCACGGACCCCCAAAGCTACGTTTGAAGTTTGAGGGGGCAAGACAAGCAAGCAGCCCCAGTCTCTGTGCCTCTGTGCGAGCAGTGCCATGGGCAGATGAGGCTGAGCAACAGCTTTCCAGGCTAGCTCTTTCTGCCTGCCACCTATCTGCAGACGTTCGCATTTTCAGGCAAGGCTGCCGGAGGCCCCCTGCACGGACCCCCAAAGCTACGTTTGAAGTTTGAGGGGGGCAAGACAAGCAAGCAGCCCCAGTCTCTGTGCCTCTGTGCGAGCAGTGCCATGGACAGATGAGGCTGAGCAACAGCTTTCCAGGCTAGCTCTTTCTGCCTGTGAGCTATCTGCAGACGTTCGCATTTTCAGAGCAGGGCTGCCGGAGCCCCCCTGTACGGACCCCCAAAGATACGTTTGAAGTTTGAGGGGGCAAGACAAGCAAGCAGCCCCAGTCTCTGTGCCTCTGTGCGAGCAGTGCCATGGGCAGATGAGGCTGAGCAACAGCTTTCCAGACTAGCTCTTTCTGCCTGCGAGCTATCTGCAGACGTTCGCATTTTCAGAGCAGGGCTGCCGGAGGCCCCCTGCACGGACCCCCAAAGCTACGTTTGAAGTTTGAGGGGGCAAGACAAGCAAGCAGCCCCAGTCTCTGTGCCTCTGTGCGAGCAGTGCCATGTGCAGATGAGGCTGAGCAACAGCTTTCCAGGCTAGCTCTTTCTGCCTGCCAGCTATCTGCAGACGTTCGCATTTTCAGAGCAGGGCTGCCGCAGGCCCCCTGCACGGAACCCCAAAGCTACGTTTGAAGTTTGAGGGGGCAAGACAAGCAAGCAGCCCCAGTCTCTGTGCCTCTGTGCGAGCAGTGCCATGGGCAGATGAGGCTGAGCAACAGCTTTCCAGGCTAGCTCTTTCTGCCTGTGAGCTATCTGCAGACGTTCGCATTTTCAGAGCAGGGCTGCCGGAGGCTCCCTGCACGGACCCCCAAAGCTACGTTTGAAGTTTGAGGGGGCAAGACAAGCAAGCAGCCCCAGTCTCTGTGCCTCTGTGCGAGCAGTGCCATGGGCAGATGAGGCTGAGCAACAGCTTTCCAGGCTAGCTCTTTGTGGCTGCGAGCTATCTACAGACGTTCGTGTTTTCAGAGCAGGGCTGCCGGAGGCCCCCTGCACGGACCCCCAAATCTACGTTTGAAGTTTGAGGGGGCAAGACAAGCAAGCAGCCCCAGTCTCTGTGCCTCTGTGCGAGCAGTGCCATGGGCAGATGAGGCTGAGCAACAGCTTTCCAGGCTAGCTCTTTCTGCCTGCGAGCTATCTGCAGACGTTCGCAGTTTGGGAGCAGGGCTGCCGCAGGCCCCCTGCACGGACCCCCAAAGCTACGTTTGAAGTTTGAGGGGGCAAGACAAGCAAGCAGCCCCAGTCTCTGTGCCTCGGTGCGAGCAGTGCCATGGGCAGATGAGGCTGAGCAACAGCTTTCCAGGCTAGCTCTTTCTGCCTGCCAGCTATCTGCAGACGTTCGCATTTTCAGGCAGGGCTGCCGGAGGCCCCCTGCACGGACCCCCAAAGCTACGTTTGAAGTTTGAGGGGGGCAAGACAAGCAAGCAGCCCCAGTCTCTGTGCCTCTGTGCGAGCAGTGCCATGGGCAGATGAGGCTGAGCAACAGCTTTCCAGGCTAGCTCTTTCTGCCTGTCAGCTATCTGCAGACGTGCGCATTTTCAGAGCAGGGCTGCCGGAGGCCCCCTGCACGGACCCCCAAAGCTACGTTTGAAGTTTGAGGGGGCAAGACAAGCAAGCAGCCCCAGTCTCTGTGCCTCTGTGCGAGCAGTGCCATGGGCAGATGAGGCTGAGCAACAGCTTTCCAGGCTAGCTCTTTCTGCCTGCCAGCTATCTGCAGACGTTCGTGTTTTCAGAGCAGGGCTGCCGGAGGCCCCCTGCACGAACCCCCAAAGCTACGTTTGAAGTTTGAGGGGGCAAGACAAGCAAGCAGCCCCAGTCTCTGTGCCTCTGTGCGAGCAGTGCCATGGGCAGATGAGGCTGAGCAACAGCTTTCCAGGCTAGCTCTTTCTGCCTGCCAGCTATCTGCAGACGTTCGCATTTTCAGAGCAGGGCTGCCGGAGGCCCCCTGCACGGACCCCCAAAGCTACGTTTGAAGTTTGAGGGGGCAAGACAAGCAAGCAGCCCCAGTCTCTGTGCCTCGGTGCGAGCAGTGCCATGGGCAGATGAGGCTGAGCAACAGCTTTCCAGGCTAGCTCTTTCTGCCTGCCACCTATCTGCAGACGTTCGCATTTTCAGAGCAGGGCTGCCGGAGGCCCCCTGCACGGACCCCCAAAGCTACGTTTGAAGTTTGAGGGGGCAAGACAAGCAAGCAGCCCCAGTCTCTGTGCCTCTGTGCGAGCAGTGCCATGTGCAGATGAGGCTGAGCAACAGCTTTCCAGGCTAGCTCTTTCTGCCTGTGAGCTATCTGCAGACGTTCGCATTTTCAGAGCAGGGCTGCCGCAGGCCCCCTGCACGGAACCCCAAAGCTACGTTTGAAGTTTGAGGGGGCAAGACAAGCAAGCAGCCCCAGTCTCTGTGCCTCTGTGCGAGCAGTGCCATGGGCAGATGAGGCTGAGCAACAGCTTTCCAGGCTAGCTCTTTCTGCCTGTGAGCTATCTGCAGACGTTCGCATTTTCAGAGCAGGGCTGCCGGAGGCCCCCTGCACGGACCCCCAAAGCTACGTTTGAAGTTTGAGGGGGCAAGACAAGCAAGCAGCCCCAGTCTCTGTGCCTCTGTGCGAGCAGTGCCATGGGCAGATGAGGCTGAGCAACAGCTTTCCAGGCTAGCTCTTTGTGGCTGCGAGCTATCTACAGACGTTCGTGTTTTCAGAGCAGGGCTGCCGGAGGCCCCCTGCACGGACCCCCAAATCTACGTTTGAAGTTTGAGGGGGCAAGACAAACAAGCAGCCCCAGTCTCTGTGCCTCTGTGCGAGCAGTGCCATGGGCAGATGAGGCTGAGCAACAGCTTTCCAGGCTAGCTCTTTCTGCCTGCGAGCTATCTGCAGACGTTCGCAGTTTGGGAGCAGGGCTGCCGCAGGCCCCCTGCACGGACCCCCAAAGCTACGTTTGAAGTTTGAGGGGGCAAGACAAGCAAGCAGCCCCAGTCTCTGTGCCTCGGTGCGAGCAGTGCCATGGGCAGATGAGGCTGAGCAACAGCTTTCCAGGCTAGCTCTTTCTGCCTGCCAGCTATCTGCAGACGTTCGCATTTTCAGGCAGGGCTGCCGGAGGCCCCCTGCACGGACCCCCAAAGCTACGTTTGAAGTTTGAGGGGGGCAAGACAAGCAAGCAGCCCCAGTCTCTGTGCCTCTGTGCGAGCAGTGCCATGGGCAGATGAGGCTGAGCAACAGCTTTCCAGGCTAGCTCTTTCTGCCTGCGAGCTATCTGCAGACGTTCACATTTTCAGAGCAGGGCTGCCGGAACCCCCCCTGTACGGACCCCCAAAGCTACGTTTGAAGTTTGAGGGGGCAAGACAAGCAAGCAGCCCCAGTCTCTGTGCCTCTGTGCGAGCAGTGCCATGGGCAGATGAGGCTGAGCAACAGCTTTCCAGGCTAGCTCTTTCTGCCTGCGAGCTATCTGCAGACGTTCGCATTTTCAGAGAAGGGCTGCCGGAGGCCCCCTGCACGGACCTCCAAAGCTACGTTTGAAGTTTGAGGGGGCAAGACAAGCAAGCAGCCCCAGTCTCTGTGCCTCTGTGCGAGCAGTGCCATGGGCAGATGAGGCTGAGCAACAGCTTTCCAGGCTAGCTCTTTGTGGCTGCGAGCTATCTGCAGACGTGCGCATTTTCAGAGCAGGGCTACCGGAGGCCCCCTGCACGGACCCCCAAAGCTACGTTTGAAGTTTGAGGGGGCAAGACAAGCAAGCAGCCCCAGTCTCTGTGCCTCTGTGCGAGCAGTGCCATGGGCAGATGAGGCTGAGCAACAGCTTTCCAGGCTAGCTCTTTCTGCCTGCCACCTATCTGCAGACGTTCGCATTTTCAGAGCAGGGCTGCCGGAGGCCCCCTGCACGGACCCCCAAAGCTACGTTTGAAGTTTGAGGGGGCAAGACAAGCAAGCAGCCCCAGTCTCTGTGCCTCGGTGCGAGCAGTGCCATGGGCAGATGAGGCTGAGCAACAGCTTTCCAGGCTAGCTCTTTCTGCCTGCGAGCTATCTGCAGACGTTCGCATTTTCAGAGCAGGGCTGCCGGAGGCCCCCTGCACGGATCACCAAAGCTACGTTTGAAGTTTGAGGGGGCAAGACAAGCAAGCAGCCCCAGTCTCTGTGCCTCTGTGCGAGCAGTGCCATGGGCAGATGAGGCTGAGCAACAGCTTTCCAGGCTAGCTCTTTCTGCCTGCCAGCTATCTGCAGACGTTCGCATTTTCAGAGCAGGGCTGCCGCAGGCCCCCTGCACGGACCCCCAAAGCTACGTTTGAAGTTTGAGGGGGCAAGACAAGCAAGCAGCCCCAGTCTCTGTGCCTCGGTGCGAGCAGTGCCATGGGCAGATGAGGCTGAGCAACAGCTTTCCAGGCTAGCTCTTTCTGCCTGCCAGCTATCTGCAGACGTTCGCATTTTCAGAGCAGGGCTGCCGGAGGCCCCCTGCACGGACCCCCAAAGATACGTTTGAAGTTTGAGGGGGCAAGACAAGCAAGCAGCCCCAGTCTCTGTGCCTCTGTGCGAGCAGTGCCATGGGCAGATGAGGCTGAGCAACAGCTTTCCAGGCTAGCTCTTTCTGCCTGCGAGCTATCTGCAGACGTTCACATTTTCAGAGCAGGGCTGCCGGAGCCCCTAGTACGGACCCCCAAAGATACGTTTGAAGTTTGAGGGGGCAAGACAAGCAAGCAGCCCCAGTCTCTGTGCCTCTGTGCGAGCAGTGCCATGGGCAGATGAGGCTGAGCAATAGCTTTCCAGGCTAGCTCTTTCTGCCTGACCGCTATCTCAGACGTTCGCATTTTCAGAGCAGGGCTGCCGGAGGCCCCCTGTACGGACCCCCAAAGATACGTTTGAAGTTTGAGGGGGCAAGACAAGCAAGCAGCCCCAGTCTCTGTGCCTCTGTGCGAGCAGTGCCATGGGCAGATGAGGCTGAGCAACAGCTTTCCAGGCTAGCTCTTTCTGCCTGCCAGCTATCTGCAGACGTTCGCATTTTCAGAGCAGGGCTGCCGGAGGCCCCCTGCACGGACCCCCAAAGCTACGTTTGAAGTTTGAGGGGGCAAGACAAGCAAGCAGCCCCAGTCTCTGTGCCTCTGTGCGAGCAGTGCCATGGGCAGATGAGGCTGAGCAACAGCTTTCCAGGCTAGCTCTTTCTGCCTGCCAGCTATCTGCAGACGTTCGCATTTTCAGAGCAGGGCTGCCGCAGGCCCCCTGCACGGACCCCCAGAGCTACGTTTGAAGTTTGAGGGGGCAAGACAAGCAAGCAGCCCCAGTCTCTGTGCCTCTGTGCGAGCAGTGCCATGGGCAGATGAGGCTGAGCAACAGCTTTCCAGGCTAGCTCTTTCTGCCTGCGAGCTATCTGCAGACGTTCGCATTTTCAGAGAAGGGCTGCCGGAGGCCCCCTGCACGGACCCCCAAAGCTACGTTTGAAGTTTGAGGGGGCAAGACAAGCAAGCAGCCCCAGTCTCTGTGCCTCGGTGCGAGCAGTGCCATGGGCAGATGAGGCTGAGCAACAGCTTTCCAGGCTAGCTCTTTCTGCCTGCCAGCTATCTGCAGACGTTCGCATTTTCAGGCAGGGCTGCCGGAGGCCCCCTGCACGGACCCCCAAAGCTACGTTTGAAGTTTGAGGGGGCAAGACAAGCAAGCAGCCCCAGTCTCTGTGCCTCTGTGCGAGCAGTGCCATGGGCAGATGAGGCTGAGCAACAGCTTTCCAGGCTAGCTCTTTCTGCCTGCCAGCTATCTGCAGACGTTCGCATTTTCAGAGCAGGGCTGCCGGAGGCCCCCTGCACGGACCCCCAAAGCTACGTTTGAATTTGAGGGGGCAAGACAAGCAAGCAGCCCCAGTCTCTGTGCCTCTGTGCGAGCAGGGCCATGGGCAGATGAGGCTGAGCAACAGCTTTCCAGGCTAGCTCTTTCTGCCTGCCACCAATCTGCAGACGTTCGCATTTTCAGAGCAGGGCTGCCGGAGGCCCCCTGCACGGACCTCCAAAGCTACGTTTGAAGTTTGAGGGGGCAAGACAAGCAAGCAGCCCCAGTCTCTGTGCCTCTGTGCGAGCAGTGCCATGGGCAGATGAGGCTGAGCAACAGCTTTCCAGGCTAGCTCTTTCTGCCTGCCAGCTATCTGCAGACGTTCGCATTTTCAGAGCAGGGCTGCCGGAGGCCCCCTGCACGGACCCCCAAAGCTACGTTTGAAGTTTGAGGGGGCAAGACAAGCAAACAGCCCCAGTCTCTGTGCCTCTGTGCGAGCAGTGCCATGGGCAGATGAGGCTGAGCAACAGCTTTCCAGGCTAGCTGTTTCTGCCTGCCACCTATCTGCAGACGTTCGCATTTTCAGAGCAGGGCTGCCGCAGGCCCCCTGCACGGAACCCCAAAGCTACGTTTGAAGTTTGAGGGGGAAAGACATGCAAGCAGCCCCAGTCTCTGTGCCTCTGTGCGAGCAGTGCCATGGGCAGATGAGGCTGAGCAACAGCTTTCCAGGCTAGCTCTTTCTGCCTGCCAGCTATCTGCAGACGTTCGCATTTTCAGAGCAGGGCTGCCGGAGGCCCCCTGCACGGACCCCCAAAGCTACGTTTGAAGTTTGAGGGGGCAAGACAAGCAAGCAGCCCCAGTCTCTGTGCCTCTGTGCGAGCAGTGCCATGGGCAGATGAGGCTGAGCAACAGCTTTCCAGGCTAGCTCTTTCTGCCTGCCAGCTATCTGCAGACGTTCGCATTTTCAGAGCAGGGCTGCCGGAGGCCCCCTGCACGGACCCCCAAAGCTACGTTTGAAGTTCGAGAGGGCAAGACAAGCAAGCAGCCCCAGTCTCTGTGCCTCTGTGCGAGCAGTGCCATGGGCAGATGAGGCTGAGCAACAGCTTTCCAGGCTAGCTCTTTCTGCCTGCGAGCTATCTGCAGACGTTCGCATTTTGGGAGCAGGGCTGCCGGAGGCCCCCTGCACGGACCCCCAAAGCTACGTTTGAAGTTTGAGGGGGCAAGACAAGCAAGCAGCCCCAGTCTCTGTGCCCCTGTGCGAGCAGTGCCATGGGCAGATGAGGCTGAGCAACAGCTTTCCAGGCTAGCTCTTTCTGCCTGCCAGCTACCTGCAGACGTTCGCATTTTCAGAGCAGGGCTGCCGCAGGCCCCCTGCACGGACCCCCAAAGCTACGTTTGAAGTTTGAGGGGGCAAGACAAGCAAGCAGCCCCAGTCTCTGTGCCTCTGTGCGAGCAGTGCCATGGGCAGATGAGGCTGAGCAACAGCTTTCCAGGCTAGCTCTTTCTGCCTGCCAGCTATCTGCAGACGTTCGCATTTTCAGAGCAGGGCTGCCGGAGGCCCCCTGCACGGACCCCCAAAGCTACGTTTGAAGTTTGAGGGGGCAAGACAAGCAAGCAGCCCCAGTCTCTGTGCCTCTGTGCGAGCAGTGCCATGGGCAGATGAGGCTGAGCAACAGCTTTCCAGGCTAGCTGTTTCTGCCTGCGAGCTATCTGCAGACGTTCGCATTTTCAGAGCAGGGCTGCCGGAGGCCCCCTGCACGGACCCCCAAAGCTACGTTTGAAGTTTGAGGGGGCAAGACAAGCAAGCAGCCCCAGTCTCTGTGCCTCTGTGCGAGCAGTGCCATGGGCAGATGAGGCTGAGCAACAGCTTTCCAGGCTAGCTCTTTCTGCCTGTGAGCTATCTGCAGACGTTCGTGTTTTCAGAGCAGGGCTGCCGGAGGCCCCTTGCACGAACCCCCAAAGCTACGTTTGAAGTTTGAGGTGGCAAGACAAGCAAGCAGCCCCAGTCTCTGTGCCTCTGTGCGAGCAGTGCCATGGGCAGATGAGGCTGAGCAACAGCTTTCCAGGCTAGCTCTTTCTTCCTGCCAGCTATCTGCAGACGTTCGCATTTTCAGAGCAGGGCTGCCGCAGGCCCCCTGCACGGACCCCCAAAGCTACGTTTGAAGTTTGAGGGGGCAAGACAAGCAAGCAGCCCCAGTCTCTGTGCCTCTGTGCGAGCAGGGCCATGGGCAGATGAGGCTGAGCAACAGCTTTCCAGGCTAGCTCTTTCTGCCTGCCAGCTATCTGCAGACGTTCGCATTTTCAGAGCAGGGCTGCCGCAGGCCCCCTGCACGGACCCCCAAATCTACGTTTGAAGTTTGAGGGGGCAAGACAAGCAAGCAGCCCCAGTCTCTGTGCCTCGGTGCGAGCAGTGCCATGGGCAGATGAGGCTGAGCAACAGCTTTCCAGGCTAGCTCTTTCTGCCTGCCAGCTATCTGCAGACGTTCGCATTTTCAGAGCAGGGCTGCCGGAGGCCCCCTGCACGGACCTCCAAAGCTACGTTTGAAGTTTGAGGGGGCAAGACAAGCAAGCAGCCCCAGTCTCTGTGCCTCTGTGCGAGCAGTGCCATGGGCAGATGAGGCTGAGCAACAGCTTTCCAGGCTAGCTCTTTCTGCCTGCCAGCTATCTGCAGACGTTCGCATTTTCAGAGCAGGGCTGCCGCAGGCCCCCTGCACGGACCTCCAAAGCTACGTTTGAAGTTTGAGGGGGCAAGACAAGCAAGCAGCCCCAGTCTCTGTGCCTCTGTGCGAGCAGTGCCATGGGCAGATGAGGCTGAGCAACAGCTTTCCAGGCTAGCTCTTTCTGCCTGCCACCTATCTGCAGACGTTCGCATTTTCAGAGCAGGGCTGCCGCAGGCCCCCTGCACGGAACCCCAAAGCTACGTTTGAAGTTTGAGGGGGCAAGACAAGCAAGCAGCCCCAGTCTCTGTGCCTCTGTGCGAGCAGTGCCATGGGCAGATGAGGCTGAGCAACAGCTTTCCAGGCTAGCTCTTTCTGCCTGCCAGCTATCTGCAGACGTTCGTATTTTGGGAGCACGGCTGCCGGAGGCCCCCTGCACGGACCCCCAAAGCTACGTTTGAAGTTTGAGGGGGCAAGACAAGCAAGCAGCCCCAGTCTCTGTGCCTCTGTGCGAGCAGTGCCATGGGCAGATGAGGCTGAGCAACAGCTTTCCAGGCTAGCTCTTTCTGCCTGCCAGCTATCTGCAGACGTTCGCATTTTCAGAGCAGGGCTGCCGGAGGCCCCCTGCACGGACCCCCAAAGCTACGTTTGAAGTTCGAGAGGGCAAGACAAGCAAGCAGCCCCAGTCTCTGTGCCTCTGTGCGAGCAGTGCCATGGGCAGATGAGGCTGAGCAACAGCTTTCCAGGCTAGCTCTTTCTGCCTGCGAGCTGTCTGCAGACGTTCGCATTTTCAGAGCAGGGCTGCCGGAGGCCCCCTGCACGGACCCCCAAAGCTACGTTTGAAGTTTGAGGGGGCAAGACAAGCAAGCAGCCCCAGTCTCTGTGCCTCTGTGCGAGCAGTGCCATGGGCAGATGAGGCTGAGCAACAGCTTTCCAGGCTAGCTCTTTCTGCCTGCCAGCTATCTGCAGACGTTCGCATTTTCAGAGCAGGGCTGCCGCAGGCCCCCTGCACGGACCCCCAAAGCTACGTTTGAAGTTTGAGGGGGCAAGACAAGCAAGCAGCCCCAGTCTCTGTGTCTCTGTGCGAGCAGTGCCATGGGCAGATGAGGCTGAGCAACAGCTTTCCAGGCTAGCTCTTTCTGCCTGCCAGCTATCTGCAGACGTTCGCATTTTCAGAGCAGGGCTGCCGCAGGCCCCCTGCACGGACCCCCAAAGCTACGTTTGAAGTTTGAGGGGGCAAGACAAGCAAGCAGCCCCAGTCTCTGTGCCTCTGTGCGAGCAGGGCCATGGGCAGATGAGGCTGAGCAACAGCTTTCCAGGCTAGCTCTTTCTGCCTGCGAGCTATCTGCAGACGTTCGCATTTTCAGAGAAGGGCTGCCGGAGGCCCCCTGCACGGACCCCCAAAGCTACGTTTGAAGTTTGAGGGGGCAAGACAAGCAAGCAGCCCCAGTCTCTGTGCCTCTGTGCGAGCAGTGCCATGGGCAGATGAGGCTGAGCAACAGCTTTCCAGGCTAGCTCTTTCTGCCTGCCAGCTATCTGCAGACGTTCGCATTTTCAGGCAGGGCTGCCGGAGGCCCCCTGCACGGACCCCCAAAGCTACGTTTGAAGTTTGAGGGGGCAAGACAAGCAAGCAGCCCCAGTCTCTGTGCCTCTGTGCGAGCAGTGCCATGGGCAGATGAGGCTGAGCAACAGCTTTCCAGGCTAGCTCTTTCTGCCTGCGAGCTATCTGCAGACGTTCACATTTTCAGAGCAGGGCTGCCGGAGCCCCTAGTACGGACCCCCAAAGATACGTTTGAAGTTTGAGGGGGCAAGACAAGCAAGCAGCCCCAGTCTCTGTGCCTCTGTGCGAGCAGTGCCATGGGCAGATGAGGCTGAGCAATAGCTTTCCAGGCTAGCTCTTTCTGCCTGACCGCTATCTCAGACGTTCGCATTTTCAGAGCAGGGCTGCCGGAGGCCCCCTGTACGGACCCCCAAAGATACGTTTGAAGTTTGAGGGGGCAAGACAAGCAAGCAGCCCCAGTCTCTGTGCCTCTGTGCGAGCAGTGCCATGGGCAGATGAGGCTGAGCAACAGCTTTCCAGGCTAGCTCTTTCTGCCTGCCAGCTATCTGCAGACGTTCGCATTTTCAGAGCAGGGCTGCCGGAGGCCCCCTGCACGGACCCCCAAAGCTACGTTTGAAGTTTGAGGGGGCAAGACAAGCAAGCAGCCCCAGTCTCTGTGCCTCTGTGCGAGCAGTGCCATGGGCAGATGAGGCTGAGCAACAGCTTTCCAGGCTAGCTCTTTCTGCCTGCCAGCTATCTGCAGACGTTCGCATTTTCAGAGCAGGGCTGCCGCAGGCCCCCTGCACGGACCCCCAGAGCTACGTTTGAAGTTTGAGGGGGCAAGACAAGCAAGCAGCCCCAGTCTCTGTGCCTCTGTGCGAGCAGTGCCATGGGCAGATGAGGCTGAGCAACAGCTTTCCAGGCTAGCTCTTTCTGCCTGCGAGCTATCTGCAGACGTTCGCATTTTCAGAGAAGGGCTGCCGGAGGCCCCCTGCACGGACCCCCAAAGCTACGTTTGAAGTTTGAGGGGGCAAGACAAGCAAGCAGCCCCAGTCTCTGTGCCTCGGTGCGAGCAGTGCCATGGGCAGATGAGGCTGAGCAACAGCTTTCCAGGCTAGCTCTTTCTGCCTGCCAGCTATCTGCAGACGTTCGCATTTTCAGGCAGGGCTGCCGGAGGCCCCCTGCACGGACCCCCAAAGCTACGTTTGAAGTTTGAGGGGGCAAGACAAGCAAGCAGCCCCAGTCTCTGTGCCTCTGTGCGAGCAGTGCCATGGGCAGATGAGGCTGAGCAACAGCTTTCCAGGCTAGCTCTTTCTGCCTGCCAGCTATCTGCAGACGTTCGCATTTTCAGAGCAGGGCTGCCGGAGGCCCCCTGCACGGACCCCCAAAGCTACGTTTGAATTTGAGGGGGCAAGACAAGCAAGCAGCCCCAGTCTCTGTGCCTCTGTGCGAGCAGGGCCATGGGCAGATGAGGCTGAGCAACAGCTTTCCAGGCTAGCTCTTTCTGCCTGCCAGCTATCTGCAGACATTCGCATTTTCAGAGCAGGGCTGCCGGAGGCCCCCTGCACGGACCTCCAAAGCTACGTTTGAAGTTTGAGGGGGCAAGACAAGCAAGCAGCCCCAGTCTCTGTGCCTCTGTGCGAGCAGTGCCATGGGCAGATGAGGCTGAGCAACAGCTTTCCAGGCTAGCTCTTTCTGCCTGCCAGCTATCTGCAGACGTTCGCATTTTCAGAGCAGGGCTGCCGGAGGCCCCCTGCACGGACCCCCAAAGCTACGTTTGAAGTTTGAGGGGGCAAGACAAGCAAACAGCCCCAGTCTCTGTGCCTCTGTGCGAGCAGTGCCATGGGCAGATGAGGCTGAGCAACAGCTTTCCAGGCTAGCTGTTTCTGCCTGCCACCTATCTGCAGACGTTCGCATTTTCAGAGCAGGGCTGCCGCAGGCCCCCTGCACGGAACCCCAAAGCTACGTTTGAAGTTTGAGGGGGAAAGACATGCAAGCAGCCCCAGTCTCTGTGCCTCTGTGCGAGCAGTGCCATGGGCAGATGAGGCTGAGCAACAGCTTTCCAGGCTAGCTCTTTCTGCCTGCCAGCTATCTGCAGACGTTCGCATTTTCAGAGCAGGGCTGCCGGAGGCCCCCTGCACGGACCCCCAAAGCTACGTTTGAAGTTTGAGGGGGCAAGACAAGCAAGCAGCCCCAGTCTCTGTGCCTCTGTGCGAGCAGTGCCATGGGCAGATGAGGCTGAGCAACAGCTTTCCAGGCTAGCTCTTTCTGCCTGCCAGCTATCTGCAGACGTTCGCATTTTCAGAGCAGGGCTGCCGGAGGCCCCCTGCACGGACCCCCAAAGCTACGTTTGAAGTTCGAGAGGGCAAGACAAGCAAGCAGCCCCAGTCTCTGTGCCTCTGTGCGAGCAGTGCCATGGGCAGATGAGGCTGAGCAACAGCTTTCCAGGCTAGCTCTTTCTGCCTGCGAGCTATCTGCAGACGTTCGCATTTTGGGAGCAGGGCTGCCGGAGGCCCCCTGCACGGACCCCCAAAGCTACGTTTGAAGTTTGAGGGGGCAAGACAAGCAAGCAGCCCCAGTCTCTGTGCCCCTGTGCGAGCAGTGCCATGGGCAGATGAGGCTGAGCAACAGCTTTCCAGGCTAGCTCTTTCTGCCTGCCAGCTACCTGCAGACGTTCGCATTTTCAGAGCAGGGCTGCCGCAGGCCCCCTGCACGGACCCCCAAAGCTACGTTTGAAGTTTGAGGGGGCAAGACAAGCAAGCAGCCCCAGTCTCTGTGCCTCTGTGCGAGCAGTGCCATGGGCAGATGAGGCTGAGCAACAGCTTTCCAGGCTAGCTCTTTCTGCCTGCCAGCTATCTGCAGACGTTCGCATTTTCAGAGCAGGGCTGCCGGAGGCCCCCTGCACGGACCCCCAAAGCTACGTTTGAAGTTTGAGGGGGCAAGACAAGCAAGCAGCCCCAGTCTCTGTGCCTCTGTGCGAGCAGTGCCATGGGCAGATGAGGCTGAGCAACAGCTTTCCAGGCTAGCTGTTTCTGCCTGCGAGCTATCTGCAGACGTTCGCATTTTCAGAGCAGGGCTGCCGGAGGCCCCCTGCACGGACCCCCAAAGCTACGTTTGAAGTTTGAGGGGGCAAGACAAGCAAGCAGCCCCAGTCTCTGTGCCTCTGTGCGAGCAGTGCCATGGGCAGATGAGGCTGAGCAACAGCTTTCCAGGCTAGCTCTTTCTGCCTGTGAGCTATCTGCAGACGTTCGTGTTTTCAGAGCAGGGCTGCCGGAGGCCCCTTGCACGAACCCCCAAAGCTACGTTTGAAGTTTGAGGTGGCAAGACAAGCAAGCAGCCCCAGTCTCTGTGCCTCTGTGCGAGCAGTGCCATGGGCAGATGAGGCTGAGCAACAGCTTTCCAGGCTAGCTCTTTCTTCCTGCCAGCTATCTGCAGACGTTCGCATTTTCAGAGCAGGGCTGCCGCAGGCCCCCTGCACGGACCCCCAAAGCTACGTTTGAAGTTTGAGGGGGCAAGACAAGCAAGCAGCCCCAGTCTCTGTGCCTCTGTGCGAGCAGGGCCATGGGCAGATGAGGCTGAGCAACAGCTTTCCAGGCTAGCTCTTTCTGCCTGCCAGCTATCTGCAGACGTTCGCATTTTCAGAGCAGGGCTGCCGCAGGCCCCCTGCACGGACCCCCAAATCTACGTTTGAAGTTTGAGGGGGCAAGACAAGCAAGCAGCCCCAGTCTCTGTGCCTCGGTGCGAGCAGTGCCATGGGCAGATGAGGCTGAGCAACAGCTTTCCAGGCTAGCTCTTTCTGCCTGCCAGCTATCTGCAGACGTTCGCATTTTCAGAGCAGGGCTGCCGGAGGCCCCCTGCACGGACCTCCAAAGCTACGTTTGAAGTTTGAGGGGGCAAGACAAGCAAGCAGCCCCAGTCTCTGTGCCTCTGTGCGAGCAGTGCCATGGGCAGATGAGGCTGAGCAACAGCTTTCCAGGCTAGCTCTTTCTGCCTGCCAGCTATCTGCAGACGTTCGCATTTTCAGAGCAGGGCTGCCGCAGGCCCCCTGCACGGACCTCCAAAGCTACGTTTGAAGTTTGAGGGGGCAAGACAAGCAAGCAGCCCCAGTCTCTGTGCCTCTGTGCGAGCAGTGCCATGGGCAGATGAGGCTGAGCAACAGCTTTCCAGGCTAGCTCTTTCTGCCTGCCACCTATCTGCAGACGTTCGCATTTTCAGAGCAGGGCTGCCGCAGGCCCCCTGCACGGAACCCCAAAGCTACGTTTGAAGTTTGAGGGGGCAAGACAAGCAAGCAGCCCCAGTCTCTGTGCCTCTGTGCGAGCAGTGCCATGGGCAGATGAGGCTGAGCAACAGCTTTCCAGGCTAGCTCTTTCTGCCTGCCAGCTATCTGCAGACGTTCGTATTTTGGGAGCACGGCTGCCGGAGGCCCCCTGCACGGACCCCCAAAGCTACGTTTGAAGTTTGAGGGGGCAAGACAAGCAAGCAGCCCCAGTCTCTGTGCCTCTGTGCGAGCAGTGCCATGGGCAGATGAGGCTGAGCAACAGCTTTCCAGGCTAGCTCTTTCTGCCTGCCAGCTATCTGCAGACGTTCGCATTTTCAGAGCAGGGCTGCCGGAGGCCCCCTGCACGGACCCCCAAAGCTACGTTTGAAGTTCGAGAGGGCAAGACAAGCAAGCAGCCCCAGTCTCTGTGCCTCTGTGCGAGCAGTGCCATGGGCAGATGAGGCTGAGCAACAGCTTTCCAGGCTAGCTCTTTCTGCCTGCGAGCTGTCTGCAGACGTTCGCATTTTCAGAACAGGGCTGCCGGAGGCCCCCTGCACGGACCCCCAAAGCTACGTTTGAAGTTTGAGGGGGCAAGACAAGCAAGCAGCCCCAGTCTCTGTGCCTCTGTGCGAGCAGTGCCATGGGCAGATGAGGCTGAGCAACAGCTTTCCAGGCTAGCTCTTTCTGCCTGCCAGCTATCTGCAGACGTTCGCATTTTCAGAGCAGGGCTGCCGCAGGCCCCCTGCACGGACCCCCAAAGCTACGTTTGAAGTTTGAGGGGGCAAGACAAGCAAGCAGCCCCAGTCTCTGTGTCTCTGTGCGAGCAGTGCCATGGGCAGATGAGGCTGAGCAACAGCTTTCCAGGCTAGCTCTTTCTGCCTGCCAGCTATCTGCAGACGTTCGCATTTTCAGAGCAGGGCTGCCGCAGGCCCCCTGCACGGACCCCCAAAGCTACGTTTGAAGTTTGAGGGGGCAAGACAAGCAAGCAGCCCCAGTCTCTGTGCCTCTGTGCGAGCAGGGCCATGGGCAGATGAGGCTGAGCAACAGCTTTCCAGGCTAGCTCTTTCTGCCTGCGAGCTATCTGCAGACGTTCGCATTTTCAGAGAAGGGCTGCCGGAGGCCCCCTGCACGGACCCCCAAAGCTACGTTTGAAGTTTGAGGGGGCAAGACAAGCAAGCAGCCCCAGTCTCTGTGCCTCTGTGCGAGCAGTGCCATGGGCAGATGAGGCTGAGCAACAGCTTTCCAGGCTAGCTCTTTCTGCCTGCCAGCTATCTGCAGACGTTCGCATTTTCAGGCAGGGCTGCCGGAGGCCCCCTGCACGGACCCCCAAAGCTACGTTTGAAGTTTGAGGGGGCAAGACAAGCAAGCAGCCCCAGTCTCTGTGCCTCTGTGCGAGCAGTGCCATGGGCAGATGAGGCTGAGCAACAGCTTTCCAGGCTAGCTCTTTCTGCCTGCGAGCTATCTGCAGACGTTCACATTTTCAGAGCAGGGCTGCCGGAGCCCCTAGTACGGACCCCCAAAGATACGTTTGAAGTTTGAGGGGGCAAGACAAGCAAGCAGCCCCAGTCTCTGTGCCTCTGTGCGAGCAGTGCCATGGGCAGATGAGGCTGAGCAATAGCTTTCCAGGCTAGCTCTTTCTGCCTGCCAGCTATCTGCAGACGTTCGCATTTTCAGAGAAGGACTGCCGGAGGCCCCCTGCACGGACCCCCAAAGCTACGTTTGAAGTTTGAGGGGGCAAGACAAGCAAGCAGCCCCAGTCTCTGTGCCTCTGTGCGAGCAGTGCCATGGGCAGATGAGGCTGAGCAACAGCTTTCCAGGCTAGCTCTTTCTGCCTGCCAGCTATCTGCAGACGTTCGCATTTTCAGAGCAGGGCTGCCGGATGCCCCCTGCACGGACCCCCAAAGCTACGTTTGAAGTTTGAGGGGGCAAGACAAGCAAGCAGCCCCAGTCTCTGTGCCTCTGTGCGAGCAGTGCCATGGGCAGATGAGGCTGAGCAACAGCTTTCCAGGCTAGCTCTTTCTGCCTGCCAGCTATCTGCAGACGTTCGCATTTTCAGAGCAGGGCTGCCGGAGGCCCCCTGCACGGACCCCCAAAGGTACGTTTGAAGTTTGAGGGGGCAAGACAAGCAAGCAGCCCCAGTCTCTGTGCCTCTGTGCGAGCAGTGCCATGGGCAGATGAGGCTGAGCAACAGCTTTCCAGGCTAGCTCTTTCTGCCTGCCAGCTATCTGCAGACGTTCGCATTTTCAGAGCAGGGCTGCCGGAGGCCCCCTGCACGGACCCCCAAAGCTACGTTTGAAGTTTGAGGGGGCAAGACAAGCAAGCAGCCCCAGTCTCTGTGCCTCTGTGCGAGCAGTGCCATGGGCAGATGAGGCTGAGCAACAGCTTTCCAGGCTAGCTCTTTCTGCCTGCCAGCTATCTGCAGACGTTCGCATTTTCAGAGCAGGGCTGCCGGAGGCCCCCTGCACGGACCCCCAAAGCTACGTTTGAAGTTTGAGGGGGCAAGACAAGCAAGCAGCCCCAGTCTCTGTGCTTCTGTGCGAGCAGGGCCATGGGCAGATGAGGCTGATCAACAGCTTTCCAGGCTAGCTCTTTCTGCCTGCCAGCTATCTGCAGACGTTCGCATTTTCAGAGCAGGGCTGCCGGAGGCCCCCTGCACGGACCCCCAAAGCTACGTTTGAAGTTTGAGGGGGCAAGACAAGCAAGCAGCCCCAGTCTCTGTGCCTCTGTGCGAGCAGTGCCATGGGCAGATGAGGCTGAGCAACAGCTTTCCAGGCTAGCTCTTTCTGCCTGTGAGCTATCTGCAGACGTTCGTGTTTTCAGAGCAGGGCTGCCGCAGGCCCCTTGCACGAACTCCCAAAGCTACGTTTGAAGTTTGAGGTGGCAAGACAAGCAAGCAGCCCCAGTCTCTGTGCCTCTGTGCGAGCAGTGCCATGGGCAGATGAGGCTGAGCAACAGCTTTCCAGGCTAGCTCTTTCTTCCTGCCAGCTATCTGCAGACGTTCGCATTTTCAGAGAAGGGCTGCCGCAGGCCCCCTGCACGGACCCCCAAAGCTACGTTTGAAGTTTGAGGGGGCAAGACAAGCAAGCAGCCCCAGTCTCTGTGCCTCTGTGCGAGCAGGGCCATGGGCAGATGAGGCTGAGCAACAGCTTTCCAGGCTAGCTCTTTCTGCCTGCCAGCTATCTGCAGACGTTCGCATTTTCAGAGCAGGGCTGCCGCAGGCCCCCTGCACGGACCCCCAAATCTACGTTTGAAGTTTGAGGGGGCAAGACAAGCAAGCAGCCCCAGTCTCTGTGCCTCGGTGCGAGCAGTGCCATGGGCAGATGAGGCTGAGCAACAGCTTTCCAGGCTAGCTCTTTCTGCCTGCCAGCTATCTGCAGACGTTCGCATTTTCAGAGCAGGGCTGCCGGAGGCCCCCTGCACGGACCTCCAAAGCTACGTTTGAAGTTTGAGGGGGCAAGACAAGCAAGCAGCCCCAGTCTCTGTGCCTCTGTGCGAGCAGGGCCATGGGCAGATGAGGCTGAGCAACAGCTTTCCAGGCTAGCTCTTTCTGCCTGCCAGCTATCTGCAGACGTTCGCATTTTCAGAGCAGGGCTGCCGCAGGCCCCCTGCACGGACCCCCAAATCTACGTTTGAAGTTTGAGGGGGCAAGACAAGCAAGCAGCCCCAGTCTCTGTGCCTCTGTGCGAGCAGTGCCATGGGCAGATGAGGCTGAGCAACAGCTTTCCAGGCTAGCTCTTTCTGCCTGCCAGCTATCTGCAGACGTTCGCATTTTCAGAGCAGGGCTGCCGGAGGCCCCCTGCACGGACCTCCAAAGCTACGTTTGAAGTTTGAGGGGGCAAGACAAGCAAGCAGCCCCAGTCTCTGTGCCTCTGTGCGAGCAGTGCCATGGGCAGATGAGGCTGAGCAACAGCTTTCCAGGCTAGCTCTTTCTGCCTGCCACCTATCTGCAGACGTTCGCATTTTCAGAGCAGGGCTGCCGCAGGCCCCCTGCACGGAACCCCAAAGCTACGTTTGAAGTTTGAGGGGGAAAGACAAGCAAGCAGCCCCAGTCTCTGTGCCTCTGTGCGAGCAGTGCCATGGGCAGATGAGGCTGAGCAACAGCTTTCCAGGCTAGCTCTTTCTGCCTGCGAGCTGTCTGCAGACGTTCGCATTTTCAGAGCAGGGCTGCCGGAGGCCCCCTGCACGGACCCCCAAAGCTACGTTTGAAGTTTGAGGGGGCAAGACAAGCAAGCAGCCCCAGTCTCTGTGCCTCTGTGCGAGCAGTGCCATGGGCAGATGAGGCTGAGCAACAGCTTTCCAGGCTAGCTCTTTCTGCCTGCCAGCTATCTGCAGACGTTCGCATTTTCAGAGCAGGGCTGCCGCAGGCCCCCTGCACGGACCCCCAAAGCTACGTTTGAAGTTTGAGGGGGCAAGACAAGCAAGCAGCCCCAGTCTCTGTGTCTCTGTGCGAGCAGTGCCATGGGCAGATGAGGCTGAGCAACAGCTTTCCAGGCTAGCTCTTTCTGCCTGCGAGCTATCTGCAGACGTTCGCATTTTCAGAGAAGGGCTGCCGGAGGCCCCCTGCACGGACCCCCAAAGCTACGTTTGAAGTTTGAGGGGGCAAGACAAGCAAGCAGCCCCAGTCTCTGTGCCTCTGTGCGAGCAGTGCCATGGGCAGATGAGGCTGAGCAACAGCTTTCCAGGCTAGCTCTTTCTGCCTGCCAGCTATCTGCAGACGTTCGCATTTTCAGGCAGGGCTGCCGGAGGCCCCCTGCACGGACCCCCAAAGCTACGTTTGAAGTTTGAGGGGGCAAGACAAGCAAGCAGCCCCAGTCTCTGTGCCTCGGTGCGAGCAGTGCCATGGGCAGATGAGGCTGAGCAACAGCTTTCCAGGCTAGCTCTTTCTGCCTGCGAGCTATCTGCAGACGTTCACATTTTCAGAGCAGGGCTGCCGGAGCCCCTAGTACGGACCCCCAAAGATACGTTTGAAGTTTGAGGGGGCAAGACAAGCAAGCAGCCCCAGTCTCTGTGCCTCTGTGCGAGCAGTGCCATGGCCAGATGAGGCTGAGCAATAGCTTTCCAGGCTAGCTCTTTCTGCCTGCCCGCTATCTGCAGACGTTCGCATTTTCAGAGAAGGACTGCCGGAGGCCCCCTGCACGGACCCCCAAAGCTACGTTTGAAGTTTGAGGGGGCAAGACAAGCAAGCAGCCCCAGTCTCTGTGCCTCTATGCGAGCAGTGCCATGGGCAGATGAGGCTGAGCAACAGCTTTCCAGGCTAGCTCTTTCTGCCTGCCAGCTATCTGCAGACGTTCGCATTTTCAGAGCAGGGCTGCCGGATGTCCCCTGCACGGACCCCCAAAGCTACGTTTGAAGTTTGAGGGGGCAAGACAAGCAAGCAGCCCCAGTCTCTGTGCCTCTGTGCGAGCAGTGCCATGGGCAGATGAGGCTGAGCAACAGCTTTCCAGGCTAGCTCTTTCTGCCTGCCAGCTATCTGCAGACGTTCACATTTTCAGAGAAGGGCTGCCGGAGGCCCCCTGCACGGACCCCCAAAGCTACGTTTGAAGTTTGAGGGGGCAAGACAAGCAAGCAGCCCCAGTCTCTGTGCCTCTGTGCGAGCAGTGCCATGGGCAGATGAGGCTGAGCAACAGCTTTCCAGGCTAGCTCTTTCTGCCTGCGAGCTATCTGCAGACGTTCGCATTTTCAGAGCAGGGCTGCCGGAGGCCCCCTGCACGGACCCCCAAAGCTACGTTTGAAGTTTGAGGGGGCAAGACAAGCAAGCAGCCCCAGTCTCTGTGCCTCTGTGCGAGCAGTGCCATGGGCAGATGAGGCTGAGCAACAGCTTTCCAGGCTAGCTCTTTCTGCCTGCCAGCTATCTGCAGACGTTCGCATTTTCAGAGCAGGGCTGCCGCAGGCCCCCTGCACGGACCCCCAAAGCTACGTTTGAAGTTTGAGGGGGCAAGACAAGCAAGCAGCCCCAGTCTCTGTGCCTCTGTGCGAGCAGTGCCATGGGCAGATGAGGCTGAGCAACAGCTTTCCAGGCTAGCTCTTTCTGCCTGCCAGCTATCTGCAGACGTTCGCATTTTCAGAGCAGGGCTGCCGGAGGCCCCCTGCACGGACCCCCAAAGCTACGTTTGAAGTTTGAGGGGGGCAAGACAAGCAAGCAGCCCCAATCTCTGTGCTTCTGTGCGAGCAGGGCCATGGGCAGATGAGGCTGATCAACAGCTTTCCAGGCTAGCTCTTTCTGCCTGCCAGCTATCTGCAGACGTTCGCATTTTCAGAGCAGGGCTGCCGGAGGCCCCCTGCACGGACCCCCAAAGCTACGTTTGAAGTTTGAGGGGGCAAGACAAGCAAGCAGCCCCAGTCTCTGTGCCTCTGTGCGAGCAGTGCCATGGGCAGATGAGGCTGAGCAACAGCTTTCCAGGCTAGCTCTTTCTGCCTGCCAGCTATCTGCAGACGTTCGCATTTTCAGAGCAGGGCTGCCGGATGTCCCCTGCACGGACCCCCAAAGCTACGTTTGAAGTTTGAGGGGGCAAGACAAGCAAGCAGCCCCAGTCTCTGTGCCTCTGTGCGAGCAGTGCCATGGGCAGATGAGGCTGAGCAACAGCTTTCCAGGCTAGCTCTTTCTGCCTGCGAGCTATCTGCAGACGTTCACATTTTCAGAGAAGGGCTGCCGGAGGCCCCCTGCACGGACCCCCAAAGCTACGTTTGAAGTTTGAGGGGGCAAGACAAGCAAGCAGCCCCAGTCTCTGTGCCTCGGTGCGAGCAGTGCCATGGGCAGATGAGGCTGAGCAACAGCTTTCCAGGCTAGCTCTTTCTGCCTGCCAGCTATCTGCAGACGTTCGCATTTTCAGAGCAGGGCTGCCGGAGGCCCCCTGCACGGACCCCCAAAGCTACGTTTGAAGTTTGAGGGGGCAAGACAAGCAAGCAGCCCCAGTCTCTGTGCCTCTGTGCGAGCAGTGCCATGGGCAGATGAGGCTGAGCAACAGCTTTCCAGGCTAGCTCTTTCTGCCTGCCAGCTATCTGCAGACGTTCGCATTTTCAGAGCAGGGCTGCCGGAGGCCCACTGCACGGACCCCCAAAGCTACGTTTGAAGTTTGAGGGGGGCAAGACAAGCAAGCAGCCCCAGTCTCTGTGCTTCTGTGCGAGCAGGGCCATGGGCAGATGAGGCTGAGCAACAGCTTTCCAGGCTAGCTCTTTCTGCCTGCCAGCTATCTGCAGACGTTCGCATTTTCAGAGCAGGGCTGCCGGAGGCCCCCTGCACGGACCCCCAAAGCTACGTTTGAAGTTTGAGGGGGCAAGACAAGCAAGCAGCCCCAGTCTCTGTGCCTCTGTGCGAGCAGTGCCATGGGCAGATGAGGCTGAGCAACAGCTTTCCAGGCTAGCTCTTTCTGCCTGCGAGCTATCTGCAGACGTTCGCATTTTCAGAGCAGGGCTGCCGGAGGCCCCCTGCACGGACCCCCAAAGGTACGTTTGAAGTTTGAGGGGGCAAGACAAGCAAGCAGCCCCAGTCTCTGTGCCTCGGTGCGAGCAGTGCCATGGACAGATGAGGCTGAGCAACAGCTTTCCGGGCTAGCTCTTTCTGCCTGCCAGCTATCTGCAGACGTTCGCATTTTCAGAGCAGGGCTGCCGGAGGCCCCCTGCACGGACCCCCAAAGCTACGTTTGAAGTTTGAGGGGGCAAGACAAGCAAGCAGCCCCAGTCTCTGTGCCTCTGTGCGAGCAGTGCCATGGGCAGATGAGGCTGAGCAACAGCTTTCCAGGCTAGCTCTTTCTGCCTGCGAGCTGTCTGCAGACGTTCGCATTTTCAGAGCAGGGCTGCCGGAGGCCCCCTGCACGGACCCCCAAAGCTACGTTTGAAGTTTGAGGGGGGCAAGACAAGCAAGCAGCCCCAGTCTCTGTGCTTCTGTGCGAGCAGGGCCATGGGCAGATGAGGCTGAGCAACAGCTTTCCAGGCTAGCTCTTTCTGCCTCCCATCTATCTGCAGACGTTCGCATTTTCAGAGCAGGGCTGCCGGAGGCCCCCTGCACGGACCCCCAAAGCTACGTTTGAAGTTTGAGGGGGCAAGACAAGCAAGCAGCCCCAGTCTCTGTGCCTCTGTGCGAGCAGTGCCATGGGCAGATGAGGCTGAGCAACAGCTTTCCAGGCTAGCTCTTTCTGCCTGCGAGCTATCTGCAGACGTTCGCATTTTCAGAGCAGGGCTGCCGGAGGCCCCCTGCACGGACCCCCAAAGCTACGTTTGAAGTTTGAGGGGGCAAGACAAGCAAGCAGCCCCAGTCTCTGTGCCTCGGTGCGAGCAGTGCCATGGACAGATGAGGCTGAGCAACAGCTTTCCGGGCTAGCTCTTTCTGCCTGCCAGCTATCTGCAGACATTCGCATTTTGGGAGCAGGGATGCTGCAGGCGCCCGTCACGGACCCCCAAAGCTACGTTTGAAGTTTGAGGGGGCAAGACAAGCAAGCAGCCCCAGTCTCTTTGCCTCTGTGCGAGCAGTGCCATGGGCAGATGAGGCTGAGCAACAGCTTTCCAGGCTAGCTCTTTCTGCCTGCCAGCTATCTGCAGACGTTCGCATTTTCAGAGCAGGGCTGCCGGAGGCCCCCTGCACGGACCCCCAAAGCTACGTTTGAAGTTTGAGGGGGCAAGACAAGCAAGCAGCCCCAGTCTCTGTGCCTCTGTGCGAGCAGGGCCATGGGCAGATGAGGCTGAGCAACAGCTTTCCAGGCTAGCTCTTTCTGCCTGCCAGCTATCTGCAGACGTTCGCATTTTCAGAGCAGGGCTGCCGGAGGCCCCCTGCACGGACCCCCAAAGCTACGTTTGAAGTTTGAGGGGGCAAGACAAGCAAACAGCCCCAGTCTCTGTGCCTCGGTGCGAGCAGTGCCATGGGCAGATGAGGCTGAGCAACAGCTTTCCAGGCTAGCTCTTTCTGCCTGCCACCTATCTGCAGACGTTCGCATTTTCAGAGCAGGGCTGCCGCAGGCCCCCTGCACGGAACCCCAAAGCTACGTTTGAAGTTTGAGGGGGCAAGACATGCAAGCAGCCCCAGTCTCTGTGCCTCTGTGCGAGCAGTGCCATGGGCAGATGAGGCTGAGCAACAGCTTTCCAGGCTAGCTCTTTCTGCCTGCCAGCTATCTGCAGACGTTCGCATTTTCAGAGCAGGGCTGCCGGAGGCCCCCTGCACGGACCCCCAAAGGTACGTTTGAAGTTTGAGGGGGCAAGACAAGCAAGCAGCCCCAGTCTCTGTGCCTCTGTGCGAGCAGTGCCATGGGCAGATGAGGCTGAGCAACAGCTTTCCAGGCTAGCTCTTTCTGCCTGCCAGCTATCTGCAGACGTTCGCATTTTCAGAGCAGGGCTGCCGGAGGCCCCCTGCACGGACCCCCAAAGCTACGTTTGAAGTTCGAGGGGGCAAGACAAGCAAGCAGCCCCAGTCTCTGTGCCTCTGTGCGAGCAGTGCCATGGGCAGATGAGGCTGAGCAACAGCTTTCCAGGCTAGCTCTTTCTGCCTGCGAGCTGTCTGCAGACGTTCGCATTTTCAGAGCAGGGCTGCCGGAGGCCCCCTGCACGGACCCCCAAAGCTACGTTTGAAGTTTGAGGGGGCAAGACAAGCAAGCAGCCCCAGTCTCTGTGCCTCTGTGCGAGCAGTGCCATGGGCAGATGAGGCTGAGCAACAGCTTTCCAGGCTAGCTCTTTCTGCCTCCCATCTATCTGCAGACGTTCGCATTTTCAGAGCAGGGCTGCCGGAGGCCCCCTGCACGGACCCCCAAAGCTACGTTTGAAGTTTGAGGGGGCAAGACAAGCAAGCAGCCCCAGTCTCTGTGCCCCTGTGCGAGCAGTGCCATGGGCAGATGAGGCTGAGCAACAGCTTTCCAGGCTAGCTCTTTCTGCCTGCCAGCTATCTGCAGACGTTCGCATTTTCAGAGCAGGGCTGCCGCAGGCCCCCTGCACGGACCCCCAAAGCTACGTTTGAAGTTTGAGGGGGAAGACAAGCAAGCAGCCCCAGTCTCTGTGCCTCTGTGCGAGCAGTGCCATGGGCAGATGAGGCTGAGCAACAGCTTTCCAGGCTAGCTCTTTCTGCCTGCCAGCTATCTGCAGACGTTCGCATTTTCAGAGCAGGGCTGCCTGAGGCCCCCTGCACGGACCCCCAAAGCTACGTTTGAAGTTTGAGGGGGCAAGACAAGCAAGCAGCCCCAGTCTCTGTGCCTCTGTGCGAGCAGTGCCATGGGCAGATGAGGCTGAGCAACAGCTTTCCAGGCTAGCTCTTTCTGCCTGTGAGCTATCTGCAGACGTTCGTGTTTTCAGAGCAGGGCTGCCGGAGGCCCCTTGCACGAACCCCCAAAGCTACGTTTGAAGTTTGAGGTGGCAAGACAAGCAAGCAGCCCCAGTCTCTGTGCCTCTGTGCGAGCAGTGCCATGGGCAGATGAGGCTGAGCAACAGCTTTCCAGACTAGCTCTTTCTGCCTGCGAGCTATCTGCAGACGTTCGCATTTTCAGAGCAGGGCTGCCGCAGGCCCCCTGCACGGACCCCCAAAGCTACGTTTGAAGTTTGAGGGGGCAAGACAAGCAAGCAGCCCCAGTCTCTGTGCCTCTGTGCGAGCAGGGCCATGGGCAGATGAGGCTGAGCAACAGCTTTCCAGGCTAGCTCTTTCTGCCTGCCAGCTATCTGCAGACGTTCGCATTTTCAGAGCAGGGCTGCCGGAGGCCCCCTGCACGGACCCCCAAATCTACGTTTGAAGTTTGAGGGGGCAAGACAAGCAAGCAGCCCCAGTCTCTGTGCCTCTGTGCGAGCAGTGCCATGGGCAGATGAGGCTGAGCAACAGCTTTCCAGGCTAGCTCTTTCTGCCTGCCAGCTATCTGCAGACGTTCGCATTTTCAGAGCAGGGCTGCCGGAGGCCCCCTGCACGGACCTCCAAAGCTACGTTTGAAGTTTGAGGGGGCAAGACAAGCAAGCAGCCCCAGTCTCTGTGCCTCTGTGCGAGCAGTGCCATGGGCAGATGAGGCTGAGCAACAGCTTTCCAGGCTAGCTCTTTCTGCCTGCCAGCTATCTGCAGACGTTCGCATTTTCAGAGCAGGGCTGCCGGAGGCCCCCTGCACGGACCCCCAAAGCTACGTTTGAAGTTTGAGGGGGCAAGACAAGCAAGCAGCCCCAGTCTCTGTGCCTCGGTGCGAGCAGTGCCATGGGCAGATGAGGCTGAGCAACAGCTTTCCAGGCTAGCTCTTTCTGCCTGCCACCTATCTGCAGACGTTCGCATTTTCAGAGCAGGGCTGCCGCAGGCCCCCTGCACGGAACCCCAAAGCTACGTTTGAAGTTTGAGGGGGCAAGACAAGCAAGCAGCCCCAGTGTCTGTGTCTCTGTGCGAGCAGTGCCATGGGCAGATGAGGCTGAGCAACAGCTTTCCAGGCTAGCTCTTTCTGCCTGCCAGCTATCTGCAGACGTTCGCATTTTCAGAGCAGGGCTGCCGGAGGCCCCCTGCACGGACCCCCAAAGCTACGTTTACAGTTTGAAGGCGCAAGACAAGCAAGCAGCCCCAGTCTCTGTGCCTCTGTGCGAGCAGTGCCATGGGCAGATGAGGCTGAGCAACAGCTTTCCAGGCTAGCTCTTTCTGCCTGTGAGCTATCTGCAGACGTTCGCATTTTCAGAGCAGGGCTGCCGCAGGCTCCCTGCACGGACCCCCAAAGCTACGTTTGAAGTTTGAGGGGGCAAGACAAGCAAGCAGCCCCAGTCTCTGTGCCTCTGTGCGAGCAGTGCCATGGGCAGATGAGGCTGAGCAACAGCTTTCCAGGCTAGCTCTTTCTGCCTGTGAGCTATCTGCAGACGTTCGTGTTTTCAGAGCAGGGCTGCCGGAGGCCCCTTGCACGAACCCCCAAAGCTACGTTTGAAGTTTGAGGTGGCAAGACAAGCAAGCAGCCCCAGTCTCTGTGCCTCTGTGCGAGCAGTGCCATGGGCAGATGAGGCTGAGCAACAGCTTTCCAGGCTAGCTCTTTCTGCCTGCCACCTATCTGCAGACGTTCGCATTTTGGGAGCAGAGCTGCCGCAGGCCCCCTGCACGGAACCCCAAAGCTACGTTTGAAGTTTGAGGGGGAAAGACATGCAAGCAGCCCCAGTCTCTGTGCCTCTGTGCGAGCAGTGCCATGGGCAGATGAGGCTGAGCAACAGCTTTCCAGGCTAGCTCTTTCTGCCTGCCAGCTATCTGCAGACGTTCGCATTTTCAGAGCAGGGCTGCCGGAGGCCCCCTGCACGGACCCCCAAAGCTACGTTTGAAGTTTGAGGGGGCAAGACAAGCAAGCAGCCCCAGTCTCTGTGCCTCTGTGCGAGCAGTGCCATGGGCAGATGAGGCTGAGCAACAGCTTTCCAGGCTAGCTCTTTCTGCCTGCCAGCTATCTGCAGACGTTCGCATTTTCAGAGCAGGGCTGCCGGAGGCCCCCTGCACGGACCCCCAAAGCTACGTTTGAAGTTCGAGAGGGCAAGACAAGCAAGCAGCCCCAGTCTCTGTGCCTCTGTGCGAGCAGTGCCATGGGCAGATGAGGCTGAGCAACAGCTTTCCAGGCTAGCTCTTTCTGCCTGCCAGCTATCTGCAGACGTTCGCATTTTCAGAGCAGGGCTGCCGGAGGCCCCCTGCACGGACCCCCAAAGGTACGTTTGAAGTTTGAGGGGGCAAGACAAGCAAGCAGCCCCAGTCTCTGTGCCTCTGTGCGAGCAGTGCCATGGGCAGATGAGGCTGAGCAACAGCTTTCCAGGCTAGCTCTTTCTGCCTGCCAGCTATCTGCAGACGTTCGCATTTTCAGAGCAGGGCTGCCGCAGGCCCCCTGCACGGACCCCCAAAGCTACGTTTGAAGTTCGAGAGGGCAAGACAAGCAAGCAGCCCCAGTCTCTGTGCCTCTGTGCGAGCAGTGCCATGGGCAGATGAGGCTGAGCAACAGCTTTCCAGGCTAGCTCTTTCTGTCTGCGAGCTGTCTGCAGACGTTCGCATTTTCAGAGAAGGGCTGCCGGAGGCCCCCTGCACGGACCCCCAAAGCTACGTTTGAAGTTTGAGGGGGCAAGACAAGCAAGCAGCCCCAGTCTCTGTGCCTCTGTGCGAGCAGTGCCATGGGCAGATGAGGCTGAGCAACAGCTTTCCAGGCTAGCTCTTTCTGCCTGCCAGCTATCTGCAGACGTTCGCATTTTCAGAGCAGGGCTGCCGGAGGCCCCCTGCACGGACCCCCAAAGCTACGTTTGAAGTTTGAGGGGGCAAGACAAGCAAGCAGCCCCAGTCTCTGTGCCCCTGTGCGAGCAGTGCCATGGGCAGATGAGGCTGAGCAACAGCTTTCCAGGCTAGCTCTTTCTGCCTGCCAGCTATCTGCAGACGTTCGCATTTTCAGAGCAGGGCTGCCGGAGGCCCCCTGCACAGACCCCCAAAGGTACGTTTGAAGTTTGAGGGGGCAAGACAAGCAAGCAGCCCCAGTCTCTGTGCCTCTGTGCGAGCAGTGCCATGGGCAGATGAGGCTGAGCAACAGCTTTCCAGGCTAGCTCTTTCTGCCTGCCAGCTATCTGCAGACGTTCGCATTTTCAGAGCAGGGCTGCCGGAGGCCCCCTGCACGGACCCCCAAAGCTACGTTTGAAGTTCGAGAGGGCAAGACAAGCAAGCAGCCCCAGTCTCTGTGCCTCTGTGCGAGCAGTGCCATGGGCAGATGAGGCTGAGCAACAGCTTTCCGGGCTAGCTCTTTCTGCCTGCGAGCTGTCTGCAGACGTTCGCATTTTCAGAGAAGGGCTACCGGAGGCCCCCTGCACGGACCCCCAAAGCTACGTTTGAAGTTTGAGGGGGCAAGACAAGCAAGCAGCCCCAGTCTCTGTGCCTCTGTGCGAGCAGTGCCATGGGCAGATGAGGCTGAGCAACAGCTTTCCAGGCTAGCTCTTTCTGCCTGCCAGCTATCTGCAGACGTTCGCATTTTCAGAGCAGGGCTGCCGGAGGCCCCCTGCACGGACCCCCAAAGCTACGTTTGAAGTTTGAGGGGGCAAGACAAGCAAGCAGCCCCAGTCTCTGTGCCCCTGTGCGAGCAGTGCCATGGGCAGATGAGGCTGAGCAACAGCTTTCCAGGCTAGCTCTTTCTGCCTGCCAGCTATCTGCAGACGTTCGCATTTTCAGAGCAGGGCTGCCGCAGGCCCCCTGCACGGACCCCCAAAGCTACGTTTGAAGTTTGAGGGGGCAAGACAAGCAAGCAGCCCCAGTCTCTGTGCCTCTGTGCGAGCAGGGCCATGGGCAGATGAGGCTGAGCAACAGCTTTCCAGGCTAGCTCTTTCTGCCTGCCACCTATCTGCAGACGTTCGCATTTTCAGAGCAGGGCTGCCGGAGGCCCCCTGCACGGACCCCCAAAGCTACGTTTGAAGTTTGAGGGGGCAAGACAAGCAAGCAGCCCCAGTCTCTGTGCCTCTGTGCGAGCAGTGCCATGGGCAGATGAGGCTGAGCAACAGCTTTCCAGGCTAGCTCTTTCTGCCTGCCACCTATCTGCAGACGTTCGCATTTTCAGAGCAGGGCTGCCGCAGGCCCCCTGCACGGAACCCCAAAGCTACGTTTGAAGTTTGAGGGGGAAAGACAAGCAAGCAGCCCCAGTCTCTGTGTCTCTGTGCGAGCAGTGCCATGGGCAGATGAGGCTGAGCAACAGCTTTCCAGGCTAGCTCTTTCTGCCTGCCAGCTATCTGCAGACGTTCGCATTTTCAGAGCAGGGCTGCCGCAGGCCCCCTGCACGGACCCCCAAAGCTACGTTTACAGTTTGAAGGGGCAAGACAAGCAAGCAGCCCCAGTCTCTGTGCCTCTGTGCGAGCAGTGCCATGGGCAGATGAGGCTGAGCAACAGCTTTCCAGGCTAGCTCTTTCTGCCTGCCAGCTATCTGCAGACGTTCGCATTTTCAGAGCAGGGCTGCCGCAGGCCCCCTGCACGGACCCCCAAAGCTACGTTTGAAGTTTGAGGGGGCAAGACAAGCAAGCAGCCCCAGTCTCTGTGCCTCTGTGCGAGCAGTGCCATGGGCAGATGAGGCTGAGCAACAGCTTTCCAGGCTAGCTCTTTCTGCCTGTGAGCTATCTGCAGACGTTCGTGTTTTCAGAGCAGGGCTGCCGGAGGCCCCTTGCACGAACCCCCAAAGCTACGTTTGAAGTTTGAGGTGGCAAGACAAGCAAGCAGCCCCAGTCTCTGTGCCTCTGTGCGAGCAGTGCCATGGGCAGATGAGGCTGAGCAACAGCTTTCCAGACTAGCTCTTTCTGCCTGCGAGCTATCTGCAGACGTTCGCATTTTCAGAGCAGGGCTGCCGCAGGCCCCCTGCACGGACCTCCAAAGCTACGTTTGAATTTTGAGGGGGCAAGACAAGCAAGCAGCCCCAGTCTCTGTGCCTCTGTGCGAGCAGGGCCATGGGCAGATGAGGCTGAGCAACAGCTTTCCAGGCTAGCTCTTTCTGCCTGCCACCTATCTGCAGACGTTCGCATTTTCAGAGCAGGGCTGCCGCAGGCCCCCTGCACGGACCCCCAAATCTACGTTTGAAGTTTGAGGGGGCAAGACAAGCAAGCAGCCCCAGTCTCTGTGCCTCGGTGCGAGCAGTGCCATGGGCAGATGAGGCTGAGCAACAGCTTTCCAGGCTAGCTCTTTCTGCCTGCCAGCTATCTGCAGACGTTCGCATTTTCAGAGCAGGGCTGCCGGAGGCCCCCTGCACGGACCCCCAAAGCTACGTTTGAAGTTTGAGGGGGCAAGACAAGCAAGCAGCCCCAGTCTCTGTGCCTCTGTGCGAGCAGTGCCATGGGCAGATGAGGCTGAGCAACAGCTTTCCAGACTAGCTCTTTCTGCCTGCGAGCTATCTGCAGACGTTCGCATTTTCAGAGCAGGGCTGCCGCAGGCCCCCTGCACGGACCTCCAAAGCTACGTTTGAATTTTGAGGGGGCAAGACAAGCAAGCAGCCCCAGTCTCTGTGCCTCTGTGCGAGCAGGGCCATGGGCAGATGAGGCTGAGCAACAGCTTTCCAGGCTAGCTCTTTCTGCCTGCCAGCTATCTGCAGACGTTCGCATTTTCAGAGCAGGGCTGCCGCAGGCCCCCTGCACGGACCCCCAAATCTACGTTTGAAGTTTGAGGGGGCAAGACAAGCAAGCAGCCCCAGTCTCTGTGCCTCGGTGCGAGCAGTGCCATGGGCAGATGAGGCTGAGCAACAGCTTTCCAGGCTAGCTCTTTCTGCCTGTCAGCTATCTGCAGACGTTCGCATTTTCAGAGCAGGGCTGCCGGAGGCCCCCTGCACGGACCCCCAAAGCTACGTTTGAAGTTTGAGGGGGCAAGACAAGCAAGCAGCCCCAGTCTCTGTGCCTCTGTGCGAGCAGTGCCATGGGCAGATGAGGCTGAGCAACAGCTTTCCAGGCTAGCTCTTTCTGCCTGCCAGCTATCTGCAGACGTTCGCATTTTCAGAGCAGGGCTGCCGGAGGCCCCCTGCACGGACCCCCAAAGATACGTTTGAAGTTTGAGGGGGCAAGACAAGCAAGCAGCCCCAGTCTCTGTGCCTCTGTGCGAGCAGTGCCATGGGCAGATGAGGCTGAGCAACAGCTTTCCAGGCTAGCTCTTTCTGCCTGCCAGCTATCTGCAGACGTTCGCATTTTCAGAGAAGGGCTGCCGGAGGCCCCCTGCACGGACCCCCAAAGATACGTTTGAAGTTTGAGGGGGCAAGACAAGCAAGCAGCCCCAGTCTCTGTGCCTCTGTGCGAGCAGTGCCATGGGCAGATGAGGCTGAGCAACAGCTTTCCAGGCTAGCTCTTTCTGCCTGCCAGCTATCTGCAGACGTTCGCATTTTCAGAGAAGGGCTGCCGGAGGCCCCCTGCACGGGCCCCCAAAGATACGTTTGAAGTTTGAGGGGGCAAGACAAGCAAGCAGCCCCAGTCTCTGTGCCTCGGTGCGAGCAGTGCCATGGGCAGATGAGGCTGAGCAACAGCTTTCCAGGCTAGCTCTTTCTGCCTGCCAGCTATCTGCAAACGTTCGCAGTTTGGGAGCAGGGCTGCCGGAGGCCCCCTGCACGGACCCCCAAAGCTACGTTTGAAGTTTGAGGGGGCAAGACAAGCAAGCAGCCCCAGTCTCTGTGCCTCTGTGCGAGCAGTGCCATGGGCAGATGAGGCTGAGCAACAGCTTTCCAGGCTAGCTCTTTCTGCCTGCCAGCTATCTGCAGACGTTCGCATTTTCAGAGCAGGGCTGCCGGAGGCCCCCTGCACGGACCCCCAAAGCTACGTTTGAAGTTTGAGGGGGCAAGACAAGCAAGCAGCCCCAGTCTCTGTGCCTCCGTGCGAGCAGTGCCATGGGCAGATGAGGCTGAGCAACAGCTTTCCAGGCTAGCTCTTTCTGCCTGCCACCTATCTGCAGACGTTCACATTTTCAGAGCAGGGCTGCCGCAGGCCCCCTGCACGGAACCCCAAAGCTACGTTTGAAGTTTGAGGGGGCAAGACAAGCAAGCAGCCCCAGTCTCTGTGCCTCTGTGCGAGCAGTGCCATGGGCAGATGAGGCTGAGCAACAGCTTTCCAGGCTAGCTCTTTCTGCCTGTCAGCTATCTGCGGACGTTCGCATTTTCAGAGCAGGGCTGCCGGAGGCCCCCTGCACGGACCCCCAAAGCTACGTTTGAAGTTTGAGGGGGCAAGACAAGCAAGCAGCCCCAGTCTCTGTGCCTCTGTGCGAGCAGTGCCATGGGCAGATGAGGCTGAGCAACAGCTTTCCAGGCTAGGTCTTTCTGCCTGCCACCTATCTGCAGACGTTCGCATTTTCAGAGCAGGGCTGCCGGAGGCCCCCTGCACGGACCCCCAAAGCTACGTTTGAAGTTTGAGGGGGCAAGACAAGCAAGCAGCCCCAGTCTCTGTGCCTCTGTGCGAGCAGTGCCATGGGCAGATGAGGCTGAGCAACAGCTTTCCAGGCTAGCTCTTTCTGCCTGCCAGCTATCTGCAGACGTTCGCATTTTCAGAGCAGGGCTGCCGGAGGCCCCCTGCACGGACCCCCAAAGCTACGTTTGAAGTTTGAGGGGGCAAGACAAGCAAGCAGCCCCAGTCTCTGTGCCTCCGTGCGAGCAGTGCCATGGGCAGATGAGGCTGAGCAACAGCTTTCCAGGCTAGCTCTTTCTGCCTGCCACCTATCTGCAGACGTTCACATTTTCAGAGCAGGGCTGCCGCAGGCCCCCTGCACGGAACCCCAAAGCTACGTTTGAAGTTTGAGGGGGCAAGACAAGCAAGCAGCCCCAGTCTCTGTGCCTCTGTGCGAGCAGTGCCATGGGCAGATGAGGCTGAGCAACAGCTTTCCAGGCTAGCTCTTTCTGCCTGTCAGCTATCTGCAGACGTTCGCATTTTCAGAGCAGGGCTGCCGGAGGCCCCCTGCACGGACCCCCAAAGCTACGTTTGAAGTTTGAGGGGGCAAGACAAGCAAGCAGCCCCAGTCTCTGTGCCTCTGTGCGAGCAGTGCCATGGGCAGATGAGGCTGAGCAACAGCTTTCCAGGCTAGCTCTTTCTGCCTGCCACCTATCTGCAGACGTTCGCATTTTCAGAGCAGGGCTGCCGCAGGCCCCCTGCACGGACCCCCAAAGCTACGTTTGAAGTTTGAGGGGGCAAGACAAGCAAGCAGCCCCAGTCTCTGTGCCTCTGTGCGAGCAGTGCCATGGGCAGATGAGGCTGAGCAACAGCTTTCCAGGCTAGCTCTTTCTGCCTGCCAGCTATCTGCAGACGTTCGCATTTTCAGAGCAGGGCTGCCGCAGGCCCCCTGCACGGACCCCCAAAGCTACGTTTGAAGTTTGAGGGGGCAAGACAAGCAAGCAGCCCCAGTCTCTGTGTCTCTGTGCGAGCAGTGCCATGGGCAGATGAGGCTGAGCAACAGCTTTCCAGGCTAGCTCTTTCTGCCTGCCAGCTATCTGCAGACGTTCGCATTTTCAGAGCAGGGCTGCCGGAGGCCCCCTGCACGGACCCCCAAAGCTACGTTTGAAGTTTGAGGGGGCAAGACAAGCAAGCAGCCCCAGTCTCTGTGCCTCTGTGCGAGCAGTGCCATGGGCAGATGAGGCTGAGCAACAGCTTTCCAGGCTAGCTCTTTCTGCCTGCCAGCTATCTGCAGACGTTCGCATTTTCAGAGCAGGGCTGCCGGAGGCCCCCTGCACGGACCCCCAAAGCTACATTTGAAGTTTGAGGGGGCAAGACAAGCAAGCAGCCCCAGTCTCTGTGCCTCGGTGCGAGCAGTGCCATGGGCAGATGAGGCTGAGCAACAGCTTTCCAGGCTAGCTCTTTCTGCCTGCGAGCTATCTGCAGACGTTCGCATTTTCAGAGCAGGACTGCGAATGGAGCCCAACAGGGACCCCCTATCCCCGCTCTACGTTTGAGGTTTACCGCCCCCCAATGCTGTCCTGCTCTCTGTCCCTTTCCTCTCTCTGTTATTCTGTCCTGTTCCCTGTGTCTGTTTTTTAATTCCTCCCTCTCTGTCCCTCAGCCCAGTGCTTTTTTTTCCCTTCTTCTTCTTTGCTGCCCAGCCGAGGCTTTTCCCCCTGCGTGTCTGTTCTGCTCCCCTGTCTGTTATTTTTGCCTGTCTTTCACTTTATCCTACCTCCCTGTCCCCTTTTTCTCTCTCATTATCACCTTGTCTCGCTCCCTGTCCCTGTCTTTCTCTGACAATTTGTCCTGCTCCTTGTCCTTCTCTCCATTTGCTGTTATTTCCCGTTCTTCTTCTGACCTTTCCTTCCTTCTTTTTCTATCCTACTGCCCCAGTGCCTCTTTTGCCACCGCTGTCCTGCTCCCTGGCCCTTGTTTCCTCTCACTGTTCCTCTGTCCTGCTTCCTGTCCCCGGTTTTTCTCTTTCTCTATCCTGCTGCCTGTCTGGTCTTTTCTTAGTGTACATCCCTGTCCAGCCGGCTCTCCCTTTTTGCCTTTCTCTCCTTCTCTGTCCTGCTTCCCGGCCCGTTCTTGTCTTCCTCTCTCTCTGTCCTCTAGCCCCTTGCTGGTTTGTGTTGGGATTCCAACCCTAACCACCCCCTTCTTCGTCTGACCCTTTCTTTGTTTCTTAGTACCTTTTTTCCTGTTGCCTGTCCTTTTTCTCTCTCTGTCAGTGTGTCCTGCACTGCGTGGGACGGGGGTGGGAGGCTGAAAAACGGTGGGAAGCTGATGGGGGGGGATTCAGGCTGGAAAGAGGTAGGAGGTTGCAAAGGGGTTGGAAGCTGAATGAAGTAGAGGCCAGAAAAATGAGAGGTGGGGGCTGACGAGGGGTGGGAGGCTGGAGGTGTGGCCAAGGAGGGGGGAGTAGAGGCCAGCAGTAAAAGGAGGCCGGGAAGGGGTGGGAGGCTGCAGAGGGGAGGGAGGCCAAAGTCAAGAGTAGAGGTCAGCAAAAAAAGGAGGCCGGGAAGGGGTGGGAGGCTGCAGAGGGCTGGGAGGCCATGGGCGAGAGTAGAGGTCAGGAAGAAAAAGGAGGCCGGGAAGGGGTGGGAGGCTGCAGAGGGGTGGGAGGCAATGGGCGAGAGTAGAGGCCAGGAAGAAAAAGGAGGTAGGGAAGGGGTGGGAGGCTGCAGAGTGGTGGGAGGCCGGGGGCAAGAGTAGAGGCCAGAAAAAAAAGGAGGACGGGAAGGGGTGGGAGGCTGCAGAGAGGTGGGAGGCCAAGGGCGACAGTAGAGGCCAGAAAAAAAAGGAGGCCGGGAAGGGGTGGGAGGCTGCAGAGGGGTGGGAGGCCAGGGGCGAGAGTAGAGGGTACAAAAAAAAGGAGGCCGGGAAGGGGTGGGAGGCTGCAGAGGGGTTGGAGGCCAGGGGCGAGAGTAGAGGCCAGGAAAAATAGGAGGCCGGAAAAGGGTGGGAGGCTGCAGAGGGGTGGGAGGCCAGGGGCGAGAGTAGAGGCCAGAAAAAAAAGGAGGCCGGAAAGAGGTGGGAGGCTGCAGAGGGGTGGGAGGCCGGGGGTAAGAGTAGAGGCCAGGAAAAAAAGGCGGCCGGGAAGGGGTGGGAGGCTGAAGAGGGGAGGGAGGCCAGAGTCAAGAGTAGAGGTCAGCAAAAAAAGGAGGCCGGGAAGGGGTGGGAGGCTGCAGAGGGGAGGGAGGCAATGGGCGAGAGTAGAGGCCAGGAAGAAAAAAGGTGCCAGGAAGGGGTGGGAGGCTGCAGAGGGGTGGGAGGCCCGGGGGGGAGAGTAGAGGCCAGGAAGAAAAAAGAGGCCGGGAAGGGGTGGGAGGCTGCAGAATGGTGGGAGGCCTGGGGGGAGAGTAGAGGCCAGGAAAAAAAGGAGGCCGGGAAGGGGTGGGAGGCTGCAGAGAGGTGGGAGGCTGGGGGCAAAAGTAGAGGCCAGAAAAAAAAGGAGGCCGGGAAGGGGTGGGAGGCTGCAGAGAGGTGGGAGGCCAAGGGCGACAGTAGAGGCCAGATAAAAAAGGAGGCCGGAAAGGGGTGGGAGGCTGCAGAGGGGTGGGAGGCCGGGGGTAAGGGTAGAGGCCAGGAAAAAAAGGAGACCGGGAAGTGGTGGGAGGCTGCAGAGGGGAGGGAGGCTGGGGGCGAGAGTAGAGGCCAGGAAAAATAGGAGGCCGGAAAAGGGTGGGAGGCTGCAGAGGGGTGGGAGGCCAGGGGTAAGAGTAGAGGCCAGGAAAAAAAGGAGGCCGGAAAGGGGTGGGAGGCTGCAGAGGGGTGGGAGGCAATGGGCCAGAGTAGAGGCCAGGAAGAAAAAGAAGGACAGGAAGGGGTGGGAGTCTGCAGAGGGTTGGGAGGCAATGAGCGAGAGTAAAGGTTAGGAAATAAAGGAGGCCGGGAAGGGGTGGGAGGCCGGTGAGATGCGAGTAGGGGCCAGAAAGTCCCTGTTCTTCTCGCTTCTTCCCTGTATTTATCTTTCTTTTCTGCCTTCTTTATTCCTCTAATTCAAGTTCTATCTCAATCCCTGTGTTCTCCTTCCACTCATCATATTCTAGCCTTTTCTCTGTCCTATTCTTGCATATAGTGTGCAGTGGAGGATTCTTGTCTAGGAAGCGACGTCTCGTATGAGCTCTAAGACACCCACATGCATTTTGGTGCTGGGCACCACTGACGCACAGGAGCAGTGCCATGGGCAGATGAGGCTGAGCAACAGCTTTCCAGGCTAGCTCTTTCTGCCTGCCAGCTATCTGCAGACGTTCGCATTTTCAGAGCAGGGCTGCCGGAGGCCCCCTGCACGGACCCCCAAAGCTACGTTTGAAGTTTGAGGGGGCAAGACAAGCAAGCAGCCCCAGTCTCTGTGCCTCTGTGCGAGCAGTGCCATGGGCAGATGAGGCTGAGCAACAGCTTTCCAGGCTAGCTCTTTCTGCCTGCCACCTATCTGCAGACGTTCGCATTTTCAGAGCAGGGCTGCAGGAGGCCCCCTGCACGGACCCCCAAAGCTACGTTTGAAGTTTGAGGGGGCAAGACAAGCAAGCAGCCCCAGTCTCTGTGCCTCTGTGCGAGCAGTGCCATGGGCAGATGAGGCTGAGCAACAGCTTTCCAGGCTAGCTCTTTCTGCCTGCCAGCTATCTGCAGACGTTCGCATTTTCAGAGCAGGGCTGCCGCAGGCCCCCTGCACGGACCCCCAAAGCTACGTTTGAAGTTTGAGGGGGCAAGACAAGCAAGCAGCCCCAGTCTCTGTGCCTCTGTGCGAGCAGTGCCATGGGCAGATGAGGCTGAGCAACAGCTTTCCAGGCTAGCTCTTTCTGCCTGCCAGCTATCTGCAGACGTTCGCATTTTCAGAGCAGGGCTGCCGGAGGCCCCCTGCACGGACCCCCAAAGCTACGTTTGAAGTTTGAGGGGGCAAGACAAGCAAGCAGCCCCAGTCTCTGTGCCTCTGTGCGAGCAGTGCCATGGGCAGATGAGGCTGAGCAACAGCTTTCCAGGCTAGCTCTTTCTGCCTGCCAGCTATCTGCAGACGTTCGCATTTTCAGAGCAGGGCTGCCGGAGGCCCCCTGCACGGACCCCCAAAGCTACGTTTGAAGTTTGAGGGGGCAAGACAAGCAAGCAGCCCCAGTCTCTGTGCCTCTGTGAGAGGAGTGCCATGGGCAGATGAGGCTGAGCAACAGCTTTCCAGGCTAGCTCTTTCTGCCTGCCAGCTGTCTGCAGACGTTCGCATTTTCAGAGCAGGGCTGCCGGAGGCCCGCTGCACGGACCCCCAAAGCTACGTTTGAAGTTTGAGGGGGCAAGACAAGCAAGCAGCCCCAGTCTCTGTGCCTCTGTGCGAGCAGTGCCATGGGCAGATGAGGCTGAGCAACAGCTTTCCAGGCTAGCTCTTTCTGCCTGCCACCTATCTGCAGACGTTCGCATTTTCAGAGCAGGGCTGCCGGAGGCCCCTTGCACGGACTCCCAAAGCTACGTTTGAAGTTTGAGGGGGCAAGACAAGCAAGCAGCCCCAGTCTCTGTGCCTCTGTGCGAGCAGTGCCATGGGCAGATGAGGCTGAGCAACAGCTTTCCAGGCTAGCTCTTTCTGGCTGCCATCTATCTGCAGACGTTCGCATTTTGGGAGCAGGGCTGCCGGAGGCCCCCTGCACGGACTCCCAAAGCTACGTTTGAAGTTTGAGGGGGCAAGACAAGCAAGCAGCCCCAGTCTCTGTGCCTCTGTGCGAGCAGTGCCATGGGCAGATGAGGCTGAGCAACAGCTTTCCAGGCTAGCTCTTTCTGCCTGCCAGCTATCTGCAGACGTTCGCATTTTCAGAGCAGGGCTGCCGGAGGCCCCCTGCACGGACCCCCAAAGCTACGTTTGAAGTTTGAGGGGGCAAGACAAGCAAGCAGCCCCAGTCTCTGTGCCTCTGTGCGAGCAGGGCCATGGGCAGATGAGGCTGAGCAACAGCTTTCCAGGCTAGCTCTTTCTGCCTGCGAGCTATCTGCAGACGTTCGCATTTTCAGAGCAGGGCTGCCGGAGGCCCCCTGCACGGACCCCCAAAGCTACGTTTAGAGTTTGAGGGGGCAAGACAAGCAAGCAGCCCCAGTCTCTGTGCCTCTGTGCGAGCAGTGCCATGGGCAGATGAGGCTGAGCAACAGCTTTCCAGGCTAGCTCTTTCTGCCTGCCACCTATCTGCAGACGTTCGCATTTTCAGAGCAGGGCTGCCGGAGGCCCCCTGCACGGACCCCCAAAGCTACGTTTGAAGTTTGAAGGGGCAAGACATGCAAGCAGCCCCAGTCTCTGTGCCTCTGTGAGAGGAGTGCCATGGGCAGATGAGGCTGAGCAACAGCTTTCCAGGCTAGCTCTTTCTGCCTGCCTCCTGTCTGCAGACGTTCGCATTTTCAGAGCAGGGCTGCCGGAGGCCCCCTGCACGGACCCCCAAAGCTACGTTTGAAGTTTGAGGGGGCAAGACAAGCAAGCAGCCCCAGTCTCTGTGCCTCTGTGCGAGCAGTGCCATGGGCAGATGAGGCTGAGCAACAGCTTTCCAGGCTAGCTCTTTCTGCCTGCCAGCTATCTGCAGACGTTCGCATTTTCAGAGCAGGGCTGCAGGAGGCCCCCTGCACGGACCCCCAAAGCTACGTTTGAAGTTTGAGGGGGCAAGACAAGCAAGCAGCCCCAGTCTCTGTGCCTCTGTGCGAGCAGTGCCATGGGCAGATGAGGCTGAGCAACAGCTTTCCAGGCTAGCTCTTTCTGCCTGCCAGCTATCTGCAGACGTTCGCATTTTCAGAGCAGGGCTGCCGCAGGCCCCCTGCACGGACCCCCAAAGCTACGTTTGAAGTTTGAGGGGGCAAGACAAGCAAGCAGCCCCAGTCTCTGTGCCTCTGTGCGAGCAGTGCCATGGGCAGATGAGGCTGAGCAACAGCTTTCCAGGCTAGCTCTTTCTGCCTGCCAGCTATCTGCAGACGTTCGCATTTTCAGAGCAGGGCTGCCGGAGGCCCCCTGCACGGACCCCCAAAGCTACGTTTGAAGTTTGAGGGGGCAAGACAAGCAAGCAGCCCCAGTCTCTGTGCCTCTGTGCGAGCAGTGCCATGGGCAGATGAGGCTGAGCAACAGCTTTCCAGGCTAGCTCTTTCTGCCTGCCAGCTATCTGCAGACGTTCGCAGTTTGGGAGCAGGGCTGCCGGAGGCCCCCTGCACGGACCCCCAAAGCTACGTTTGAAGTTTGAGGGGGCAAGACAAGCAAGCAGCCCCAGTCTCTGTGCCTCTGTGAGAGGAGTGCCATGGGCAGATGAGGCTGAGCAACAGCTTTCCAGGCTAGCTCTTTCTGCCTGCCAGCTGTCTGCAGACGTTCGCATTTTCAGAGCAGGGCTGCCGGAGGCCCCCTGCACGGACCCCCAAAGCTACGTTTGAAGTTTGAGGGGGCAAGACAAGCAAGCAGCCCCAGTCTCTGTGCCTCTGTGAGAGGAGTGCCATGGGCAGATGAGGCTGAGCAACAGCTTTCCAGGCTAGCTCTTTCTGCCTGCCAGCTGTCTGCAGACGTTCGCATTTTCAGAGCAGGGCTGCCGGAGGCCCGCTGCACGGACCCCCAAAGCTACGTTTGAAGTTTGAGGGGGCAAGACAAGCAAGCAGCCCCAGTCTCTGTGCCTCTGTGCGAGCAGTGCCATGGGCAGATGAGGCTGAGCAACAGCTTTCCAGGCTAGCTCTTTCTGCCTGCCACCTATCTGCAGACGTTCGCATTTTCAGAGCAGGGCTGCCGGAGGCCCCTTGCACGGACTCCCAAAGCTACGTTTGAAGTTTGAGGGGGCAAGACAAGCAAGCAGCCCCAGTCTCTGTGCCTCTGTGCGAGCAGTGCCATGGGCAGATGAGGCTGAGCAACAGCTTTCCAGGCTAGCTCTTTCTGGCTGCCATCTATCTGCAGACGTTCGCATTTTGGGAGCAGGGCTGCCGGAGGCCCCCTGCACGGACTCCCAAAGCTACGTTTGAAGTTTGAGGGGGCAAGACAAGCAAGCAGCCCCAGTCTCTGTGCCTCTGTGCGAGCAGTGCCATGGGCAGATGAGGCTGAGCAACAGCTTTCCAGGCTAGCTCTTTCTGCCTGCCAGCTATCTGCAGACGTTCGCATTTTCAGAGCAGGGCTGCCGGAGGCCCCCTGCACGGACCCCCAAAGCTACGTTTGAAGTTTGAGGGGGCAAGACAAGCAAGCAGCCCCAGTCTCTGTGCCTCTGTGCGAGCAGGGCCATGGGCAGATGAGGCTGAGCAACAGCTTTCCAGGCTAGCTCTTTCTGCCTGCGAGCTATCTGCAGACGTTCGCATTTTCAGAGCAGGGCTGCCGGAGGCCCCCTGCACGGACCCCCAAAGCTACGTTTAGAGTTTGAGGGGGCAAGACAAGCAAGCAGCCCCAGTCTCTGTGCCTCTGTGCGAGCAGTGCCATGGGCAGATGAGGCTGAGCAACAGCTTTCCAGGCTAGCTCTTTCTGCCTGCCACCTATCTGCAGACGTTCGCATTTTCAGAGCAGGGCTGCCGGAGGCCCCCTGCACGGACCCCCAAAGCTACGTTTGAAGTTTGAAGGGGCAAGACAAGCAAGCAGCCCCAGTCTCTGTGCCTCTGTGAGAGGAGTGCCATGGGCAGATGAGGCTGAGCAACAGCTTTCCAGGCTAGCTCTTTCTACCTGCCACCTGTCTGCAGACGTTCGCATTTTCAGAGCAGGGCTGCCGGAGGCCCCCTGCACGGACCCCCAAAGCTACGTTTGAAGTTTGAGGGGGCAAGACAAGCAAGCAGCCCCAGTCTCTGTGCCTCTGTGCGAGCAGTGCCATGGGCAGATGAGGCTGAGCAACAGCTTTCCAGGCTAGCTCTTTCTGCCTGCCAGCTATCTGCAGACGTTCGCATTTTCAGAGCAGGGCTGCAGGAGGCCCCCTGCACGGACCCCCAAAGCTACGTTTGAAGTTTGAGGGGGCAAGACAAGCAAGCAGCCCCAGTCTCTGTGCCTCTGTGCGAGCAGTGCCATGGGCAGATGAGGCTGAGCAACAGCTTTCCAGGCTAGCTCTTTCTGCCTGCCAGCTATCTGCAGACGTTCGCATTTTGGGAGCAGGGCTGCCGCAGGCCCCCTGCACGGACCCCCAAAGCTACGTTTGAAGTTTGAGGGGGCAAGACAAGCAAGCAGCCCCAGTCTCTGTGCCTCTGTGCGAGCAGTGCCATGGGCAGATGAGGCTGAGCAACAGCTTTCCAGGCTAGCTCTTTCTGCCTGCCAGCTATCTGCAGACGTTCGCATTTTCAGAGCAGGGCTGCCGGAGGCCCCCTGCACGGACCCCCAAAGCTACGTTTGAAGTTTGAGGGGGCAAGACAAGCAAGCAGCCCCAGTCTCTGTGCCTCTGTGCGAGCAGTGCCATGGGCAGATGAGGCTGAGCAACAGCTTTCCAGGCTAGCTCTTTCTGCCTGCCAGCTATCTGCAGACGTTCGCAGTTTGGGAGCAGGGCTGCCGGAGGCCCCCTGCACGGACTCCCAAAGCTACGTTTGAAGTTTGAGGGGGCAAGACAAGCAAGCAGCCCCAGTCTCTGTGCCTCTGTGCGAGCAGTGCCATGGGCAGATGAGGCTGAGCAACAGCTTTCCAGGCTAGCTCTTTCTGCCTGCCAGCTATCTGCAGACGTTCGCATTTTCAGAGCAGGGCTGCCGGAGGCCCCCTGCACGGACCCCCAAAGCTACGTTTGAAGTTTGAGGGGGCAAGACAAGCAAGCAGCCCCAGTCTCTGTGCCTCTGTGCGAGCAGTGCCATGGGCAGATGAGGCTGAGCAACAGCTTTCCAGGCTAGCTCTTTCTGCCTGCCAGCTATCTGCAGACGTTCGCATTTTCAGAGCAGGGCTGCCGGAGGCCCCCTGCACGGACCCCCAAAGCTACGTTTGAAGTTTGAGGGGGCAAGACAAGCAAGCAGCCCCAGTCTCTGTGCCTCTGTGCGAGCAGTGCCATGGGCAGATGAGGCTGAGCAACAGCTTTCCAGGCTAGCTCTTTCTGCCTGCCAGCTATCTGCAGACGTTCGCATTTTCAGAGCAGGGCTGCCGGAGGCCCCCTGCACGGACCCCCAAAGCTACGTTTGAAGTTTGAGGGGGCAAGACAAGCAAGCAGCCCCAGTCTCTGTGCCTCTGTGCGAGCAGTGCCATGGGCAGATGAGGCTGAGCAACAGCTTTCCAGGCTAGCTCTTTCTGCCTGCCACCTATCTGCAGACGTTCGCATTTTCAGAGCAGGGCTGCCGGAGGCCCCCTGCACGGACCCCCAAAGCTACGTTTGAAGTTTGAGGGGGCAAGACAAGCAAGCAGCCCCAGTCTCTGTGCCTCTGTGCGAGCAGTGCCATGGGCAGATGAGGCTGAGCAACAGCTTTCCAGGCTAGCTCTTTCTGCCTGCCACCTATCTGCAGACGTTCGCATTTTCAGAGCAGGGCTGCCGGAGGCCCCTTGCACGGACTCCCAAAGCTACGTTTGAAGTTTGAGGGGGCAAGACAAGCAAGCAGCCCCAGTCTCTGTGCCTCTGTGCGAGCAGTGCCATGGGCAGATGAGGCTGAGCAACAGCTTTCCAGGCTAGCTCTTTCTGCCTGCCAGCTGTCTGCAGACGTTCGCATTTTCAGAGCAGGGCTGCCGGAGGCCCCCTGCACGGACTCCCAAAGCTACGTTTGAAGTTTGAGGGGGCAAGACAAGCAAGCAGCCCCAGTCTCTGTGCCTCTGTGCGAGCAGTGCCATGGGCAGATGAGGCTGAGCAACAGCTTTCCAGGCTAGCTCTTTCTGCCTGCCAGCTATCTGCAGACGTTCGCATTTTCAGAGCAGGGCTGCCGGAGGCCCCCTGCACGGACCCCCAAAGCTACGTTTGAAGTTTGAGGGGGCAAGACAAGCAAGCAGCCCCAGTCTCTGTGCCTCTGTGCGAGCAGGGCCATGGGCAGATGAGGCTGAGCAACAGCTTTCCAGGCTAGCTCTTTCTGCCTGCGAGCTATCTGCAGACGTTCGCATTTTCAGAGCAGGGCTGCCGGAGGCCCCCTGCACGGACCCCCAAAGCTACGTTTAGAGTTTGAGGGGGCAAGACAAGCAAGCAGCCCCAGTCTCTGTGCCTCTGTGCGAGCAGTGCCATGGGCAGATGAGGCTGAGCAACAGCTTTCCAGGCTAGCTCTTTCTGCCTGCCACCTATCTGCAGACGTTCGCATTTTCAGAGCAGGGCTGCCGGAGGCCCCCTGCACGGACCCCCAAAGCTACGTTTGAAGTTTGAAGGGGCAAGACAAGCAAGCAGCCCCAGTCTCTGTGCCTCTGTGAGAGGAGTGCCATGGGCAGATGAGGCTGAGCAACAGCTTTCCAGGCTAGCTCTTTCTGCCTGCCACCTGTCTGCAGACGTTCGCATTTTCAGAGCAGGGCTGCCGGAGGCCCCCTGCACGGACCCCCAAAGCTACGTTTGAAGTTTGAGGGGGCAAGACAAGCAAGCAGCCCCAGTCTCTGTGCCTCTGTGCGAGCAGTGCCATGGGCAGATGAGGCTGAGCAACAGCTTTCCAGGCTAGCTCTTTCTGCCTGCCAGCTATCTGCAGACGTTCGCATTTTCAGAGCAGGGCTGCCGGAGGCCCCCTGCACGGACCCCCAAAGCTACGTTTGAAGTTTGAGGGGGCAAGACAAGCAAGCAGCCCCAGTCTCTGTGCCTCTGTGCGAGCAGTGCCATGGGCAGATGAGGCTGAGCAACAGCTTTCCAGGCTAGCTCTTTCTGCCTGCCAGCTATCTGCAGACGTTCGCATTTTCAGAGCAGGGCTGCCGGAGGCCCCCTGCACGGACCCCCAAAGCTACGTTTGAAGTTTGAGGGGGCAAGACAAGCAAGCAGCCCCAGTCTCTGTGCCTCTGTGCGAGCAGTGCCATGGGCAGATGAGGCTGAGCAACAGCTTTCCAGGCTAGCTCTTTCTGCCTGCCACCTATCTGCAGACGTTCGCATTTTCAGAGCAGGGCTGCCGGAGGCCCGCTGCACGGACCCCCAAAGCTACGTTTGAAGTTTGAGGGGGCAAGACAAGCAAGCAGCCCCAGTCTCTGTGCCTCTGTGCGAGCAGGGCCATGGGCAGATGAGGCTGAGCAACAGCTTTCCAGGCTAGCTCTTTCTGCCTGCGAGCTATCTGCAGACGTTCGCATTTTCAGAGCAGGGCTGCCGGAGGCCCCCTGCACGGACCCCCAAAGCTACGTTTAGAGTTTGAGGGGGCAAGACAAGCAAGCAGCCCCAGTCTCTGTGCCTCTGTGCGAGCAGTGCCATGGGCAGATGAGGCTGAGCAACAGCTTTCCAGGCTAGCTCTTTCTGCCTGCCACCTATCTGCAGACGTTCGCATTTTCAGAGCAGGGCTGCCGGAGGCCCCCTGCACGGACCCCCAAAGCTACGTTTGAAGTTTGAAGGGGCAAGACAAGCAAGCAGCCCCAGTCTCTGTGCCTCTGTGAGAGGAGTGCCATGGGCAGATGAGGCTGAGCAACAGCTTTCCAGGCTAGCTCTTTCTGCCTGCCACCTGTCTGCAGACGTTCGCATTTTCAGAGCAGGGCTGCCGGAGGCCCCCTGCACGGACCCCCAAAGCTACGTTTGAAGTTTGAGGGGGCAAGACAAGCAAGCAGCCCCAGTCTCTGTGCCTCTGTGCGAGCAGTGCCATGGGCAGATGAGGCTGAGCAACAGCTTTCCAGGCTAGCTCTTTCTGCCTGCCAGCTATCTGCAGACGTTCGCATTTTCAGAGCAGGGCTGCAGGAGGCCCCCTGCACGGACCCCCAAAGCTACGTTTGAAGTTTGAGGGGGCAAGACAAGAAAGCAGCCCCAGTCTCTGTGCCTCTGTGCGAGCAGTGCCATGGGCAGATGAGGCTGAGCAACAGCTTTCCAGGCTAGCTCTTTCTGCCTGCCAGCTATCTGCAGACGTTCGCATTTTCAGAGCAGGGCTGCCGGAGGCCCCCTGCACGGACCCCCAAAGCTACGTTTGAAGTTTGAGGGGGCAAGACAAGCAAGCAGCCCCAGTCTCTGTGCCTCTGTGCGAGCAGTGCCATGGGCAGATGAGGCTGAGCAACAGCTTTCCAGGCTAGCTCTTTCTGCCTGCCAGCTATCTGCAGACGTTCGCATTTTCAGAGCAGGGCTGCCGGAGGCGCCCTGCACGGACCCCCAAAGCTACGTTTGAAGTTTGAGGGGGCAAGACAAGCAAGCAGCCCCAGTCTCTGTGCCTCTGTGCGAGCAGTGCCATGGGCAGATGAGGCTGAGCAACAGCTTTCCAGGCTAGCTCTTTCTGCCTGCCAGCTATCTGCAGACGTTCGCGTTTTCAGAGCAGGGCTGCCGGAGGCCCCCTGCACGGACCCCCAAAGCTACGTTTGAAGTTTGAGGGGGCAAGACAAGCAAGCAGCCCCAGTCTCTGTGCCTCTGTGCGAGCAGTGCCATGGGCAGATGAGGCTGAGCAACAGCTTTCCAGGCTAGCTCTTTCTGCCTGCCAGCTATCTGCAGACGTTCGCATTTTCAGAGCAGGGCTGCCGGAGGCCCCCTGCACGGACCCCCAAAGCTACGTTTGAAGTTTGAGGGGGCAAGACAAGCAAGCAGCCCCAGTCTCTGTGCCTCTGTGCGAGCAGTGCCATGGGCAGATGAGGCTGAGCAACAGCTTTCCAGGCTAGCTCTTTCTGCCTGCCAGCTATCTGCAGACGTTCGCATTTTCAGAGCAGGGCTGCCGGAGGCCCCCTGCACGGACCCCCAAAGCTACGTTTGAAGTTTGAGGGGGCAAGACAAGCAAGCAGCCCCAGTCTCTGTGCCTCTGTGCGAGCAGTGCCATGGGCAGATGAGGCTGAGCAACAGCTTTCCAGGCTAGCTCTTTCTGCCTGCCAGCTATCTGCAGACGTTCGCATTTTCAGAGCAGGGCTGCCGGAGGCCCCCTGCACGGACCCCCAAAGCTACGTTTGAAGTTTGAGGGGGCAAGACAAGCAAGCAGCCCCAGTCTCTGTGCCTCTGTGCGAGCAGTGCCATGGGCAGATGAGGCTGAGCAACAGCTTTCCAGGCTAGCTCTTTCTGCCTGCCAGCTATCTGCAGACGTTCGCATTTTCAGAGCAGGGCTGCCGGAGGCCCCCTGCACGGACCCCCAAAGCTACGTTTGAAGTTTGAGGGGGTAAGACAAGCAAGCAGCCCCAGTCTCTGTGCCTCTGTGCTAGCAGTGCCATGGGCAGATGAGGCTGAGCAACAGCTTTCCAGGCTAGCTCTTTCTGGCTGCCAGCTATCTGCAGACGTTCGCATTTTCAGAGCAGGGCTGCCGGAGGCCCCCTGCACGGACCCCCAGAGCTACGTTTGAAGTTTGAGGGGGCAAGACAAGCAAGCAGCCCCAGTCTCTGTGCCTCTGTGAGAGGAGTGCCATGGGCAGATGAGGCTGAGCAACAGCTTTCCAGGCTAGCTCTTTCTGCCTGCCAGCTGTCTGCAGACGTTCGCATTTTCAGAGCAGGGCTGCCGGAGGCCCCCTGCACGGACCCCCAAAGCTACGTTTGAAGTTTGAGGGGGCAAGACAAGCAAGCAGCCCCAGTCTCTGTGCCTCTGTGCGAGCAGTGCCATGGGCAGATGAGGCTGAGCAACAGCTTTCCAGGCTAGCTCTTTCTGCCTGCCAGCTATCTGCAGACGTTCGCAGTTTGGGAGCAGGGCTGCCGGAGGCCCCCTGCACGGACTCCCAAAGCTACGTTTGAAGTTTGAGGGGGCAAGACAAGCAAGCAGCCCCAGTCTCTGTGCCTCTGTGCGAGCAGTGCCATGGGCAGATGAGGCTGAACAACAGCTTTCCAGGCTAGCTCTTTCTGCCTGCCAGCTATCTGCAGACGTTCGCATTTTCAGAGCAGGGCTGCCGGAGGCCCCCTGCACGGACCCCCAAAGCTACGTTTGAAGTTTGAGGGGGCAAGACAAGCAAGCAGCCCCAGTCTCTGTGCCTCTGTGCGAGCAGTGCCATGGGCAGATGAGGCTGAGCAACAGCTTTCCAGGCTAGCTCTTTCTGCCTGCCAGCTATCTGCAGACGTTCGCATTTTCAGAGCAGGGCTGCCGGAGGCCCCCTGCACGGACCCCCAAAGCTACGTTTGAAGTTTGAGGGGGCAAGACAAGCAAGCAGCCCCAGTCTCTGTGCCTCTGTGCGAGCAGTGCCATGGGCAGATGAGGCTGAGCAACAGCTTTCCAGGCTAGCTCTTTCTGCCTGCCAGCTATCTGCAGACGTTCGCATTTTCAGAGCAGGGCTGCCGGAGGCCCCCTGCACGGACCCCCAAAGCTACGTTTGAAGTTTGAGGGGGCAAGACAAGCAAGCAGCCCCAGTCTCTGTGCCTCTGTGAGAGGAGTGCCATGGGCAGATGAGGCTGAGCAACAGCTTTCCAGGCTAGCTCTTTCTGCCTGCCAGCTGTCTGCACACGTTTCCATTTTCAGAGCAGGGCTGCCGGAGGCCCGCTGCACGGACCCCCAAAGCTACGTTTGAAGTTTGAGGGGGCAAGACAAGCAAGCAGCCCCAGTCTCTGTGCCTCTGTGCGAGCAGTGCCATGGGCAGATGAGGCTGAGCAACAGCTTTCCAGGCTAGCTCTTTCTGCCTGCCACCTATCTGCAGACGTTCGCATTTTCAGAGCAGGGCTGCCGGAGGCCCCCTGCACGGACTCCCAAAGCTACGTTTGAAGTTTGAGGGGGCAAGACAAGCAAGCAGCCCCAGTCTCTGTGCCTCTGTGCGAGCAGTGCCATGGGCAGATGAGGCTGAGCAACAGCTTTCCAGGCTAGCTCTTTCTGCCTGCCAGCTATCTGCAGACGTTCGCATTTTCAGAGCAGGGCTGCCGGAGGCCCCCTGCACGGACTCCCAAAGCTACGTTTGAAGTTTGAGGGGGCAAGACAAGCAAGCAGCCCCAGTCTCTGTGCCTCTGTGCGAGCAGTGCCATGGGCAGATGAGGCTGAGCAACAGCTTTCCAGGCTAGCTCTTTCTGCCTGCCAGCTATCTGCAGACGTTCGCATTTTCAGAGCAGGGCTGCCGGAGGCCCCCTGCACGGACCCCCAAAGCTACGTTTGAAGTTTGAGGGGGCAAGACAAGCAAGCAGCCCCAGTCTCTGTGCCTCTGTGCGAGCAGGGCCATGGGCAGATGAGGCTGAGCAACAGCTTTCCAGGCTAGCTCTTTCTGCCTGCCAGCTATCTGCAGACGTTCGCATTTTCAGAGCAGGGCTGCCGGAGGCCCCCTGCACGGACCCCCAAAGCTACGTTTAGAGTTTGAGGGGGCAAGACAAGCAAGCAGCCCCAGTCTCTGTGCCTCTGTGCGAGCAGTGCCATGGGCAGATGAGGCTGAGCAACAGCTTTCCAGGCTAGCTCTTTCTGCCTGCCACCTATCTGCAGACGTTCGCATTTTCAGAGCAGGGCTGCCGGAGGCCCCCTGCACGGACCCCCAAAGCTACGTTTGAAGTTTGAAGGGGCAAGACAAGCAAGCAGCCCCAGTCTCTGTGCCTCTGTGAGAGGAGTGCCATGGGCAGATGAGGCTGAGCAACAGCTTTCCAGGCTAGCTCTTTCTGCCTGCCAGCTGTCTGCAGACGTTCGCATTTTCAGAGCAGGGCTGCCGGAGGCCCCCTGCACGGACCCCCAAAGCTACGTTTGAAGTTTGAGGGGGCAAGACAAGCAAGCAGCCCCAGTCTCTGTGCCTCTGTGCGAGCAGTGCCATGGGCAGATGAGGCTGAGCAACAGCTTTCCAGGCTAGCTCTTTCTGCCTGCCAGCTATCTGCAGACGTTCGCATTTTCAGAGCAGGGCTGCCGCAGGCCCCCTGCACGGACCCCCAAAGCTACGTTTGAAGTTTGAGGGGGCAAGACAAGCAAGCAGCCCCAGTCTCTGTGCCTCTGTGCGAGCAGTGCCATGGGCAGATGAGGCTGAGCAACAGCTTTCCAGGCTAGCTCTTTCTGCCTGCCAGCTATCTGCAGACGTTCGCATTTTCAGAGCAGGGCTGCCGGAGGCCCCCTGCACGGACCCCCAAAGCTACGTTTGAAGTTTGAGGGGGCAAGACAAGCAAGCAGCCCCAGTCTCTGTGCCTCTGTTCGATCAGTGCCATGGGCAGATGAGGCTGAGCAACAGCTTTCCAGGCTAGCTCTTTCTGCCTGCCAGCTATCTGCAGACGTTCGCATTTTCAGAGCAGGGCTGCCGCAGGCCCCCTGCACGGACCCCCAAAGCTACGTTTGAAGTTTGAGGGGGCAAGACAAGCAAGCAGACCCAGTCTCTGTGCCTCTGTGCGAGCAGTGCCATGGGCAGATGAGGCTGAGCAACAGCTTTCCAGGCTAGCTCTTTCTGCCTGCCAGCTATCTGCAGACGTTCGCATTTTCAGAGCAGGGCTGCCGGAGGCCCCCTGCACGGACCCCCAAAGCTACGTTTGAAGTTTTAGGGGGCAAGACAAGCAAGCAGCCCCAGTCTCTGTGCCTCTGTGCGAGCAGTGCCATGGGCAGATGAGGCTGAGCAACAGCTTTCCAGGCTAGCTCTTTCTGCCTGCCAGCTATCTGCAGACGTTCGCATTTTCAGAGCAGGGCTGCCGGAGGCCCCCTGCACGGACCCCCAAAGCTACGTTTGAAGTTTGAGGGGGCAAGACAAGCAAGCAGCCCCAGTCTCTGTGCCTCTGTGAGAGGAGTGCCATGGGCAGATGAGGCTGAGCAACAGCTTTCCAGGCTAGCTCTTTCTGCCTGCCAGCTGTCTGCAGACGTTCGCATTTTCAGAGCAGGGCTGCCGGAGGCCCCCTGCACGGACTCCCAAAGCTACGTTTGAAGTTTGAGGGGGCAAGACAAGCAAGCAGCCCCAGTCTCTGTGCCTCTGTGCGAGCAGTGCCATGGGCAGATGAGGCTGAGCAACAGCTTTCCAGGCTAGCTCTTTCTGCCTGCCAGCTATCTGCAGACGTTCGCATTTTCAGAGCAGGGCTGCCGGAGGCCCCCTGCACGGACCCCCAAAGTTACGTTTGAAGTTTGAGGGGGCAAGACAAGCAAGCAGCCCCAGTCTCTGTGCCTCTGTGCGAGCAGTGCCATGGGCAGATGAGGCTGAGCAACAGCTTTCCAGGCTAGCTCTTTCTGCCTGCCAGCTATCTGCAGACGTTCGCATTTTCAGAGCAGGGCTGCCGGAGGCCCCCTGCACGGACCCCCAAAGCTACGTTTGAAGTTTGAGGGGGCAAGACAAGCAAGCAGCCCCAGTCTCTGTGCCTCTGTGCGAGCAGGGCCATGGGCAGATGAGGCTGAGCAACAGCTTTCCAGGCTAGCTCTTTCTGCCTGCGAGCTATCTGCAGACGTTCGCATTTTCAGAGCAGGGCTGCCGGAGGCCCCCTGCACGGACCCCCAAAGCTACGTTTACAGTTTGAGGGGGCAAGACAAGCAAGCAGCCCCAGTCTCTGTGCCTCTGTGCGAGCAGTGCCATGGGCAGATGAGGCTGAGCAACAGCTTTCCAGGCTAGCTCTTTCTGCCTGCCACCTATCTGCAGACGTTCGCATTTTCAGAGCAGGGCTGCCGGAGGCCCCCTGCACGGACTCCCAAAGCTACGTTTGAAGTTTGAGGGGGCAAGACAAGCAAGCAGCCCCAGTCTCTGTGCCTCTGTGCGAGCAGTGCCATGGGCAGATGAGGCTGAGCAACAGCTTTCCAGGCTAGCTCTTTCTGCCTGCCAGCTATCTGCAGACGTTCGCATTTTCAGAGCAGGGCTGCCGGAGGCCCCCTGCACGGACCCCCAAAGCTACGTTTGAAGTTTGAGGGGGCAAGACAAGCAAGCAGCCCCAGTCTCTGTGCCTCTGTGCGAGCAGGGCCATGGGCAGATGAGGCTGAGCAACAGCTTTCCAGGCTAGCTCTTTCTGCCTGCGAGCTATCTGCAGACGTTCGCATTTTCAGAGCAGGGCTGCCGGAGGCCCCCTGCACGGACCCCCAAAGCTACGTTTACAGTTTGAGGGGGCAAGACAAGCAAGCAGCCCCAGTCTCTGTGCCTCTGTGCGAGCAGTGCCATGGGCAGATGAGGCTGAGCAACAGCTTTCCAGGCTAGCTCTTTCTGCCTGCCACCTATCTGCAGACGTTCGCATTTTCAGAGCAGGGCTGCCGGAGGCCCCCTGCACGGACCCCCAAAGCTACGTTTGAAGTTTGAGGGGGCAAGACAAGCAAGCAGCCCCAGTCTCTGTGCCTCTGTGAGAGGAGTGCCATGGGCAGATGAGGCTGAGCAACAGCTTTCCAGGCTAGCTCTTTCTGCCTGCCAGCTGTCTGCAGACGTTCGCATTTTCAGAGCAGGGCTGCCGGAGGCCCCCTGCACGGACCCCCAAAGCTACGTTTGAAGTTTGAGGGGGCAAGACAAGCAAGCAGCCCCAGTCTCTGTGCCTCTGTGCGAGCAGTGCCATGGGCAGATGAGGCTGAGCAACAGCTTTCCAGGCTAGCTCTTTCTGCCTGCCAGCTATCTGCAGACGTTCGCATTTTCAGAGCAGGGCTGCCGGAGGCCCCCTGCACGGACCCCCAAAGCTACGTTTGAAGTTTGAGGGGGCAAGACAAGCAAGCAGCCCCAGTCTCTGTGCCTCTGTGCGAGCAGTGCCATGGGAAGATGAGGCTGAGCAACAGCTTTCCAGGCTAGCTCTTTCTGCCTGCGAGCTATCTGCAGACGTTCGCATTTTCAGAGCAGGGCTGCCGCAGGCCCCCTGCACGGACCCCCAAAGCTACGTTTACAGTTTGAGGGGGCAAGACAAGCAAGCAGCCCCAGTCTCTGTGCCTCTGTGCGAGCAGTGCCATGGGCAGATGAGGCTGAGCAACAGCTTTCCAGGCTAGCTCTTTCTGCCTGCCACCTATCTGCAGACGTTCGCATTTTCAGAGCAGGGCTGCCGGAGGCCCCCTGCACGGACTCCCAAAGCTACCTTTGAAGTATGAGGGGGCAAGACAAGCAAGCAGCCCCAGTCTCTGTGCCTCTGTGAGAGGAGTGCCATGGGCAGATGAGGCTGAGCAACAGCTTTCCAGGCTAGCTCTTTCTGCCTGCCAGCTGTCTGCAGACGTTCGCATTTTCAGAGCAGGGCTGCCGGAGGCCCCCTGCACGGACCCCCAAAGCTACGTTTGAAGTTTGAGGGGGCAAGACAAGCAAGCAGCCCCAGTCTCTGTGCCTCTGTGCGAGCAGTGCCATGGGCAGATGAGGCTGAGCAACAGCTTTCCAGGCTAGCTCTTTCTGCCTGCCAGCTATCTGCAGACGTTCGCATTTTCAGAGCAGGGCTGCCGGAGGCCCCCTGCACGGACCCCCAAAGTTACGTTTGAAGTTTGAGGGGGCAAGACAAGCAAGCAGCCCCAGTCTCTGTGCCTCTGTGCGAGCAGTGCCATGGGCAGATGAGGCTGAGCAACAGCTTTCCAGGCTAGCTCTTTCTGCCTGCCAGCTATCTGCAGACGTTCGCATTTTGGGAGCAGGGCTGCCGGAGGCCCCCTGCACGGACCCCCAAAGCTACGTTTGAAGTTTGAGGGGGCAAGACAAGCAAGCAGCCCCAGTCTCTGTGCCTCTGTGCGAGCAGGGCCATGGGCAGATGAGGCTGAGCAACAGCTTTCCAGGCTAGCTCTTTCTACCTGCGAGCTATCTGCAGACGTTCGCATTTTCAGAGCAGGGCTGCCGGAGGCCCCCTGCACGGACCCCCAAAGCTACGTTTACAGTTTGAGGGGGCAAGACAAGCAAGCAGCCCCAGTCTCTGTGCCTCTGTGCGAGCAGTGCCATGGGCAGATGAGGCTGAGCAACAGCTTTCCAGGCTAGCTCTTTCTGCCTGCCACCTATCTGCAGACGTTCGCATTTTCAGAGCAGGGCTGCCGGAGGCCCCCTACACGGACTCCCAAAGCTACGTTTGAAGTTTGAGGGGGCAAGACAAGCAAGCAGCCCCAGTCTCTGTGCCTCTGTGCGAGCAGTGCCATGGGCAGATGAGGCTGAGCAACAGCTTTCCAGGCTAGCTCTTTCTGCCTGCCAGCTATCTGCAGACGTTCGCATTTTGGGAGCAGGGCTGCCGGAGGCCCCCTGCACGGACTCCCAAAGCTACGTTTGAAGTTTGAGGGGGCAAGACAAGCAAGCAGCCCCAGTCTCTGTGCCTCTGTGCGAGCAGTGCCATGGGCAGATGAGGCTGAGCAACAGCTTTCCAGGCTAGCTCTTTCTGCCTGCCACCTATCTGCAGACGTTCGCATTTTCAGAGCAGGGCTGCCGGAGGCCCCCTGCACGGACTCCCAAAGCTACCTTTGAAGTATGAGGGGGCAAGACAAGCAAGCAGCCCCAGTCTCTGTGCCTCTGTGCGAGCAGTGCCATGGGCAGATGAGGCTGAGCAACAGCTTTCCAGGCTAGCTCTTTCTGCCTGCCAGCTATCTGCAGACGTTCGCATTTTGGGAGCAGGGCTGCCGGAGGCCCCCTGCACGGACTCCCAAAGCTACGTTTGAAGTTTGAGGGGGCAAGACAAGCAAGCAGCCCCAGTCTCTGTGCCTCTGTGCGAGCAGTGCCATGGGCAGATGAGGCTGAGCAACAGCTTTCCAGGCTAGCTCTTTCTGCCTGCCAGCTATCTGCAGACGTTCGCATTTTCAGAGCAGGGCTGCCGGAGGCCCCCTGCACGGACCCCCAAAGCTACGTTTGAAGTTTGAGGGGGCAAGACAAGCAAGCAGCCCCAGTCTCTGTGCCTCTGTGCGAGCAGGGCCATGGGCAGATGAGGCTGAGCAACAGCTTTCCAGGCTAGCTCTTTCTGCCTGCCAGCTATCTGCAGACGTTCGCATTTTCAGAGCAGGGCTGCCGGAGGCCCCCTGCACGGACCCCCAAAGCTACGTTTGAAGTTTGAGGGGGCAAGACAAGCAAGCAGCCCCAGTCTCTGTGCCTCTGTGAGAGGAGTGCCATGGGCAGATGAGGCTGAGCAACAGCTTTCCAGGCTAGCTCTTTCTGCCTGCCAGCTGTCTGCAGACGTTCGCATTTTCAGAGCAGGGCTGCCGGAGGCCCCCTGCACGGACCCCCAAAGCTACGTTTGAAGTTTGAGGGGGCAAGACAAGCAAGCAGCCCCAGTCTCTGTGCCTCTGTGCGAGCAGTGCCATGGGCAGATGAGGCTGAGCAACAGCTTTCCAGGCTAGCTCTTTCTGCCTGCGAGCTATCTGCAGACGTTCGCATTTTCAGAGCAGGGCTGCCGGAGGCCCCCTGCACGGACCCCCAAAGTTACGTTTGAAGTTTGAGGGGGCAAGACAAGCAAGCAGCCCCAGTCTCTGTGCCTCTGTGCGAGCAGTGCCATGGGCAGATGAGGCTGAGCAACATCTTTCCAGGCTAGCTCTTTCTGCCTGCCAGCTATCTGCAGACGTTCGCATTTTCAGAGCAGGGCTGCCGGAGGCCCCCTGCACGGACCCCCAAAGCTACGTTTGAAGTTTGAGGGGGCAAGACAAGCAAGCAGCCCCAGTCTCTGTGCCTCTGTGCGAGCAGGGCCATGGGCAGATGAGGCTGAGCAACAGCTTTCCAGGCTAGCTCTTTCTGCCTGCGAGCTATCTGCAGACGTTCGCATTTTCAGAGCAGGGCTGCCGGAGGCCCCCTGCACGGACCCCCAAAGCTACGTTTACAGTTTGAGGGGGCAAGACAAGCAAGCAGCCCCAGTCTCTGTGCCTCTGTGCGAGCAGTGCCATGGGCAGATGAGGCTGAGCAACAGCTTTCCAGGCTAGCTCTTTCTGCCTGCCACCTATCTGCAGACGTTCGCATTTTCAGAGCAGGGCTGCCGGAGGCCCCCTACACGGACTCCCAAAGCTACCTTTGAAGTATGAGGGGGCAAGACAAGCAAGCAGCCCCAGTCTCTGTGCCTCTGTGCGAGCAGTGCCATGGGCAGATGAGGCTGAGCAACAGCTTTCCAGGCTAGCTCTTTCTGGCTGCCATCTATCTGCAGACGTTCGCATTTTGGGAGCAGGGCTGCCGGAGGCCCCCTGCACGGACTCCCAAAGCTACGTTTGAAGTTTGAGGGGGCAAGACAAGCAAGCAGCCCCAGTCTCTGTGCCTCTGTGCGAGCAGTGCCATGGGCAGATGAGGCTGAGCAACAGCTTTCCAGGCTAGCTCTTTCTGCCTGCCAGCTATCTGCAGACGTTCGCATTTTCAGAGCAGGGCTGCCGGAGGCCCCCTGCACGGACCCCCAAAGCTACGTTTGAAGTTTGAGGGGGCAAGACAAGCAAGCAGCCCCAGTCTCTGTGCCTCTGTGCGAGCAGGGCCATGGGCAGATGAGGCTGAGCAACAGCTTTCCAGGCTAGCTCTTTCTGCCTGCGAGCTATCTGCAGACGTTCGCATTTTCAGAGCAGGGCTGCCGCAGGCCCCCTGCACGGACCCCCAAAGCTACGTTTACAGTTTGAGGGGGCAAGACAAGCAAGCAGCCCCAGTCTCTGTGCCTCGGTGCGAGCAGTGCCATGGGCAGATGAGGCTGAGCAACAGCTTTCCAGGCTAGCTCTTTCTGCCTGCCACCTATCTGCAGACGTTCGCATTTTCAGAGCAGGGCTGCCGGAGGCCCCCTGCACGGACTCCCAAAGCTACCTTTGAAGTATGAGGGGGCAAGACAAGCAAGCAGCCCCAGTCTCTGTGCCTCTGTGAGAGGAGTGCCATGGGCAGATGAGGCTGAGCAACAGCTTTCCAGGCTAGCTCTTTCTGCCTGCCAGCTGTCTGCAGACGTTCGCATTTTCAGAGCAGGGCTGCCAGAGGCCCCCTGCACGGACCCCCAAAGCTACGTTTGAAGTTTGAGGGGGCAAGACAAGCAAGCAGCCCCAGTCTCTGTGCCTCTGTGCGAGCAGTGCCATGGGCAGATGAGGCTGAGCAACAGCTTTCCAGGCTAGCTCTTTCTGCCTGCCAGCTATCTGCAGACGTTCGCATTTTCAGAGCAGGGCTGCCGGAGGCCCCCTGCACGGACCCCCAAAGTTACGTTTGAAGTTTGAGGGGGCAAGACAAGCAAGCAGCCCCAGTCTCTGTGCCTCTGTGCGAGCAGTGCCATGGGCAGATGAGGCTGAGCAACAGCTTTCCAGGCTAGCTCTTTCTGCCTGCCAGCTATCTGCAGACGTTCGCATTTTGGGAGCAGGGCTGCCGGAGGCCCCCTGCACGGACCCCCAAAGCTACGTTTGAAGTTTGAGGGGGCAAGACAAGCAAGCAGCCCCAGTCTCTGTGCCTCTGTGCGAGCAGTGCCATGGGCAGATGAGGCTGAGCAACAGCTTTCCAGGCTAGCTCTTTCTGCCTGCGAGCTATCTGCAGACGTTCGCATTTTCAGAGCAGGGCTGCCGGAGGCCCCCTGCACGGACCCCCAAAGTTACGTTTGAAGTTTGAGGGGGCAAGACAAGCAAGCAGCCCCAGTCTCTGTGCCTCTGTGCGAGCAGTGCCATGGGCAGATGAGGCTGAGCAACATCTTTCCAGGCTAGCTCTTTCTGCCTGCCAGCTATCTGCAGACGTTCGCATTTTCAGAGCAGGGCTGCCGGAGGCCCCCTGCACGGACCCCCAAAGCTACGTTTGAAGTTTGAGGGGGCAAGACAAGCAAGCAGCCCCAGTCTCTGTGCCTCTGTGCGAGCAGGGCCATGGGCAGATGAGGCTGAGCAACAGCTTTCCAGGCTAGCTCTTTCTGCCTGCGAGCTATCTGCAGACGTTCGCATTTTCAGAGCAGGGCTGCCGGAGGCCCCCTGCACGGACCCCCAAAGCTACGTTTACAGTTTGAGGGGGCAAGACAAGCAAGCAGCCCCAGTCTCTGTGCCTCTGTGCGAGCAGTGCCATGGGCAGATGAGGCTGAGCAACAGCTTTCCAGGCTAGCTCTTTCTGCCTGCCACCTATCTGCAGACGTTCGCATTTTCAGAGCAGGGCTGCCGGAGGCCCCCTACACGGACTCCCAAAGCTACCTTTGAAGTATGAGGGGGCAAGACAAGCAAGCAGCCCCAGTCTCTGTGCCTCTGTGCGAGCAGTGCCATGGGCAGATGAGGCTGAGCAACAGCTTTCCAGGCTAGCTCTTTCTGGCTGCCATCTATCTGCAGACGTTCGCATTTTGGGAGCAGGGCTGCCGGAGGCCCCCTGCACGGACTCCCAAAGCTACGTTTGAAGTTTGAGGGGGCAAGACAAGCAAGCAGCCCCAGTCTCTGTGCCTCTGTGCGAGCAGTGCCATGGGCAGATGAGGCTGAGCAACAGCTTTCCAGGCTAGCTCTTTCTGCCTGCCAGCTATCTGCAGACGTTCGCATTTTCAGAGCAGGGCTGCCGGAGGCCCCCTGCACGGACCCCCAAAGCTACGTTTGAAGTTTGAGGGGGCAAGACAAGCAAGCAGCCCCAGTCTCTGTGCCTCTGTGCGAGCAGGGCCATGGGCAGATGAGGCTGAGCAACAGCTTTCCAGGCTAGCTCTTTCTGCCTGCGAGCTATCTGCAGACGTTCGCATTTTCAGAGCAGGGCTGCCGCAGGCCCCCTGCACGGACCCCCAAAGCTACGTTTACAGTTTGAGGGGGCAAGACAAGCAAGCAGCCCCAGTCTCTGTGCCTCTGTGCGAGCAGTGCCATGGGCAGATGAGGCTGAGCAACAGCTTTCCAGGCTAGCTCTTTCTGCCTGCCACCTATCTGCAGACGTTCGCATTTTCAGAGCAGGGCTGCCGGAGGCCCCCTGCACGGACTCCCAAAGCTACCTTTGAAGTATGAGGGGGCAAGACAAGCAAGCAGCCCCAGTCTCTGTGCCTCTGTGAGAGGAGTGCCATGGGCAGATGAGGCTGAGCAACAGCTTTCCAGGCTAGCTCTTTCTGCCTGCCAGCTGTCTGCAGACGTTCGCATTTTCAGAGCAGGGCTGCCGGAGGCCCCCTGCACGGACCCCCAAAGCTACGTTTGAAGTTTGAGGGGGCAAGACAAGCAAGCAGCCCCAGTCTCTGTGCCTCTGTGCGAGCAGTGCCATGGGCAGATGAGGCTGAGCAACAGCTTTCCAGGCTAGCTCTTTCTGCCTGCCAGCTATCTGCAGACGTTCGCATTTTCAGAGCAGGGCTGCCGGAGGCCCCCTGCACGGAACCCCAAAGTTACGTTTGAAGTTTGAGGGGGCAAGACAAGCAAGCAGCCCCAGTCTCTGTGCCTCTGTGCGAGCAGTGCCATGGGCAGATGAGGCTGAGCAACAGCTTTCCAGGCTAGCTCTTTCTGCCTGCCAGCTATCTGCAGACGTTCGCATTTTGGGAGCAGGGCTGCCGGAGGCCCCCTGCACGGACCCCCAAAGCTACGTTTGAAGTTTGAGGGGGCAAGACAAGCAAGCAGCCCCAGTCTCTGTGCCTCTGTGCGAGCAGGGCCATGGGCAGATGAGGCTGAGCAACAGCTTTCCAGGCTAGCTCTTTCTGCCTGCCAGCTATCTGCAGACGTTCGCATTTTCAGAGCAGGGCTGCCGGAGGCCCCCTGCACGGACCCCCAAAGCTACGTTTACAGTTTGAGGGGGCAAGACAAGCAAGCAGCCCCAGTCTCTGTGCCTCTGTGCGAGCAGTGCCATGGGCAGATGAGGCTGAGCAACAGCTTTCCAGGCTAGCTCTTTCTGCCTGCCACCTATCTGCAGACGTTCGCATTTTCAGAGCAGGGCTGCCGGAGGCCCCCTACACGGACTCCCAAAGCTACGTTTGAAGTTTGAGGGGGCAAGACAAGCAAGCAGCCCCAGTCTCTGTGCCTCTGTGCGAGCAGTGCCATGGGCAGATGAGGCTGAGCAACAGCTTTCCAGGCTAGCTCTTTCTGGCTGCCATCTATCTGCAGACGTTCGCATTTTCAGAGCAGGGCTGCCGGAGGCCCCCTGCACGGACTCCCAAAGCTACGTTTGAAGTTTGAGGGGGCAAGACAAGCAAGCAGCCCCAGTCTCTGTGCCTCTGTGCGAGCAGTGCCATGGGCAGATGAGGCTGAGCAACAGCTTTCCAGGCTAGCTCTTTCTGCCTGCCACCTATCTGCAGACGTTCGCATTTTCAGAGCAGGGCTGCCGGAGGCCCCCTGCACGGACTCCCAAAGCTACCTTTGAAGTATGAGGGGGCAAGACAAGCAAGCAGCCCCAGTCTCTGTGCCTCTGTGCGAGCAGTGCCATGGGCAGATGAGGCTGAGCAACAGCTTTCCAGGCTAGCTCTTTCTGCCTGCCAGCTATCTGCAGACGTTCGCATTTTGGGAGCAGGGCTGCCGGAGGCCCCCTGCACGGACTCCCAAAGCTACGTTTGAAGTTTGAGGGGGCAAGACAAGCAAGCAGCCCCAGTCTCTGTGCCTCTGTGCGAGCAGTGCCATGGGCAGATGAGGCTGAGCAACAGCTTTCCAGGCTAGCTCTTTCTGCCTGCCAGCTATCTGCAGACGTTCGCATTTTCAGAGCAGGGCTGCCGGAGGCCCCCTGCACGGACCCCCAAAGCTACGTTTGAAGTTTGAGGGGGCAAGACAAGCAAGCAGCCCCAGTCTCTGTGCCTCTGTGCGAGCAGGGCCATGGGCAGATGAGGCTGAGCAACAGCTTTCCAGGCTAGCTCTTTCTGCCTGCCAGCTATCTGCAGACGTTCGCATTTTCAGAGCAGGGCTGCCGGAGGCCCCCTGCACGGACCCCCAAAGCTACGTTTGAAGTTTGAGGGGGCAAGACAAGCAAGCAGCCCCAGTCTCTGTGCCTCTGTGAGAGGAGTGCCATGGGCAGATGAGGCTGAGCAACAGCTTTCCAGGCTAGCTCTTTCTGCCTGCCAGCTGTCTGCAGACGTTCGCATTTTCAGAGCAGGGCTGCCGCAGGCCCCCTGCACGGACCCCCAAAGCTACGTTTGAAGTTTGAGGGGGCAAGACAAGCAAGCAGCCCCAGTCTCTGTGCCTCTGTGCGAGCAGTGCCATGGGCAGATGAGGCTGAGCAACAGCTTTCCAGGCTAGCTCTTTCTGCCTGCGAGCTATCTGCAGACGTTCGCATTTTCAGAGCAGGGCTGCCGGAGGCCCCCTGCACGGACCCCCAAAGTTACGTTTGAAGTTTGAGGGGGCAAGACAAGCAAGCAGCCCCAGTCTCTGTGCCTCTGTGCGAGCAGTGCCATGGGCAGATGAGGCTGAGCAACAGCTTTCCAGGCTAGCTCTTTCTGGCTGCCATCTATCTGCAGACGTTCGCATTTTGGGAGCAGGGCTGCCGGAGGCCCCCTGCACGGACTCCCAAAGCTACGTTTGAAGTTTGAGGGGGCAAGACAAGCAAGCAGCCCCAGTCTCTGTGCCTCTGTGCGAGCAGTGCCATGGGCAGATGAGGCTGAGCAACAGCTTTCCAGGCTAGCTCTTTCTGCCTGCCAGCTATCTGCAGACGTTCGCATTTTCAGAGCAGGGCTGCCGGAGGCCCCCTGCACGGACCCCCAAAGCTACGTTTGAAGTTTGAGGGGGCAAGACAAGCAAGCAGCCCCAGTCTCTGTGCCTCTGTGCGAGCAGGGCCATGGGCAGATGAGGCTGAGCAACAGCTTTCCAGGCTAGCTCTTTCTGCCTGCGAGCTATCTGCAGACGTTCGCATTTTCAGAGCAGGGCTGCCGCAGGCCCCCTGCACGGACCCCCAAAGCTACGTTTACAGTTTGAGGGGGCAAGACAAGCAAGCAGCCCCAGTCTCTGTGCCTCTGTGCGAGCAGTGCCATGGGCAGATGAGGCTGAGCAACAGCTTTCCAGGCTAGCTCTTTCTGCCTGCCACCTATCTGCAGACGTTCGCATTTTCAGAGCAGGGCTGCCGGAGGCCCCCTGCACGGACTCCCAAAGCTACCTTTGAAGTATGAGGGGGCAAGACAAGCAAGCAGCCCCAGTCTCTGTGCCTCTGTGAGAGGAGTGCCATGGGCAGATGAGGCTGAGCAACAGCTTTCCAGGCTAGCTCTTTCTGCCTGCCAGCTGTCTGCAGACGTTCGCATTTTCAGAGCAGGGCTGCCGGAGGCCCCCTGCACGGACCCCCAAAGCTACGTTTGAAGTTTGAGGGGGCAAGACAAGCAAGCAGCCCCAGTCTCTGTGCCTCTGTGCGAGCAGTGCCATGGGCAGATGAGGCTGAGCAACAGCTTTCCAGGCTAGCTCTTTCTGCCTGCCAGCTATCTGCAGACGTTCGCATTTTCAGAGCAGGGCTGCCGGAGGCCCCCTGCACGGACCCCCAAAGTTACGTTTGAAGTTTGAGGGGGCAAGACAAGCAAGCAGCCCCAGTCTCTGTGCCTCTGTGCGAGCAGTGCCATGGGCAGATGAGGCTGAGCAACAGCTTTCCAGGCTAGCTCTTTCTGCCTGCCAGCTATCTGCAGACGTTCGCATTTTGGGAGCAGGGCTGCCGGAGGCCCCCTGCACGGACCCCCAAAGCTACGTTTGAAGTTTGAGGGGGCAAGACAAGCAAGCAGCCCCAGTCTCTGTGCCTCTGTGCGAGCAGGGCCATGGGCAGATGAGGCTGAGCAACAGCTTTCCAGGCTAGCTCTTTCTGCCTGCGAGCTATCTGCAGACGTTCGCATTTTCAGAGCAGGGCTGCCGGAGGCCCCCTGCACGGACCCCCAAAGCTACGTTTACAGTTTGAGGGGGCAAGACAAGCAAGCAGCCCCAGTCTCTGTGCCTCTGTGCGAGCAGTGCCATGGGCAGATGAGGCTGAGCAACAGCTTTCCAGGCTAGCTCTTTCTGCCTGCCACCTATCTGCAGACGTTCGCATTTTCAGAGCAGGGCTGCCGGAGGCCCCCTACACGGACTCCCAAAGCTACGTTTGAAGTTTGAGGGGGCAAGACAAGCAAGCAGCCCCAGTCTCTGTGCCTCTGTGCGAGCAGTGCCATGGGCAGATGAGGCTGAGCAACAGCTTTCCAGGCTAGCTCTTTCTGGCTGCCATCTATCTGCAGACGTTCGCATTTTGGGAGCAGGGCTGCCGGAGGCCCCCTGCACGGACTCCCAAAGCTACGTTTGAAGTTTGAGGGGGCAAGACAAGCAAGCAGCCCCAGTCTCTGTGCCTCTGTGCGAGCAGTGCCATGGGCAGATGAGGCTGAGCAACAGCTTTCCAGGCTAGCTCTTTCTGCCTGCCACCTATCTGCAGACGTTCGCATTTTCAGAGCAGGGCTGCCGGAGGCCCCCTGCACGGACTCCCAAAGCTACGTTTGAAGTTTGAGGGGGCAAGACAAGCAAGCAGCCCCAGTCTCTGTGCCTCTGTGCGAGCAGTGCCATGGGCAGATGAGGCTGAGCAACAGCTTTCCAGGCTAGCTCTTTCTGCCTGCCAGCTATCTGCAGACGTTCGCATTTTCAGAGCAGGGCTGCCGGAGGCCCCCTGCACGGACCCCCAAAGCTACGTTTGAAGTTTGAGGGGGCAAGACAAGCAAGCAGCCCCAGTCTCTGTGCCTCTGTGCGAGCAGGGCCATGGGCAGATGAGGCTGAGCAACAGCTTTCCAGGCTAGCTCTTTCTGCCTGCCAGCTATCTGCAGACGTTCGCATTTTCAGAGCAGGGCTGCCGGAGGCCCCCTGCACGGACCCCCAAAGCTACGTTTGAAGTTTGAGGGGGCAAGACAAGCAAGCAGCCCCAGTCTCTGTGCCTCGGTGCGAGCAGTGCCATGGGCAGATGAGGCTGAGCAACAGCTTTCCAGGCTAGCTCTTTCTGCCTGCCAGCTATCTGCAGACGTTCGCATTTTCAGAGCAGGGCTGCCGCAGGCCCCCTGCACGGAACCCCAAAGCTACGTTTGAAGTTTGAGGGGGCAAGACAAGCAAGCAGCCCCAGTCTCTGTGCCTCTGTGCGAGCAGTGCCATGGGCAGATGAGGCTGAGCAACAGCTTTCCAGGCTAGCTCTTTCTGCCTGCCAGCTATCTGCAGACGTTCGCAGTTTGGGAGCAGGGCTGCCGGAGGCCCCTTGCACGGACCCCCAAAGCTACGTTTGAAGTTTGAGGGGGCAAGACAAGCAAGCAGCCCCAGTCTCTGTGCCTCTGTGCGAGCAGTGCCATGGGCAGATGAGGCTGAGCAACAGCTTTCCAGGCTAGCTCTTTCTGCCTGCCAGCTATCTGCAGACGTTCGCATTTTCAGAGCAGGGCTGCCGCAGGCCCCCTGCACGGACCCCCAAAGCTACGTTTGAAGTTTGAGGGGGCAAGACAAGCAAGCAGCCCCAGTCTCTGTGCCTCTGTGCGAGCAGGGCCATGGGCAGATGAGGCTGAGCAACAGCTTTCCAGGCTAGCTCTTTCTGCCTGCCAGCTATCTGCAGACGTTCGCATTTTCAGAGCAGGGCTGCCGCAGGCCCCCTGCACGGACCCCCAAATCTACGTTTGAAGTTTGAGGGGGCAAGACAAGCAAGCAGCCCCAGTCTCTGTGCCTCTGTGCGAGCAGGGCCATGGGCAGATGAGGCTGATCAACAGCTTTCCAGGCTAGCTCTTTCTGCCTGCCAGCTATCTGCAGACGTTCGCATTTTCAGAGCAGGGCTGCCGGAGGCCCCCTGCACGGACCCCCAAAGCTACGTTTGAAGTTTGAGGGGGCAAGACAAGCAAGCAGCCCCAGTCTCTGTGCCTCTGTGCGAGCAGTGCCATGGGCAGATGAGGCTGAGCAACAGCTTTCCAGGCTAGCTCTTTCTGCCTGCCAGCTATCTGCAGACGTTCGCGTGTTCAGGCAGGGCTGCCGGAGGCCCCCTGCACGGACCCCCAAAGCTACGTTTGAAGTTTGAGGGGGCAAGACAAGCAAGCAGCCCCAGTCTCTGTGCCTCTGTGCGAGCAGTGCCATGGGCAGAGGAGGCTGAGCAACAGCTTTCCAGGCTAGCTCTTTCTGCCTCCGAGTTATCTGCAGACGTTCGCATTTTCAGAGCAGGGCTGCCGGAGGCCCCCTGCACGGACCCCCAAAGCTACGTTTGAAGTTTGAGTGGGCAAGACAAGCAAGCAGCCCCAGTCTCTGTGCCTCTGTGCGAGCAGTGCCATGGGCAGATGAGGCTGAGCAACAGCTTTCCAGGCTAGCTCTTTCTGCCTGCCAGCTATCTGCAGACGTTCGCATTTTCAGAGCAGGGCTGCCGGAGGCCCCCTGCACGGACCCCCAAAGCTACGTTTGAAGTTTGAGGGGGCAAGACAAGTAAGCAGCCCCAGTCTCTGTGCCTCTGTGCGAGCAGTGCCATGGGCAGATGAGGCTGAGCAACAGCTTTCCAGGCTAGCTCTTTCTGCCTGCCAGCTATCTGCAGACGTTCGCATTTTCAGAGCAGGGCTGCCGGAGGCCCCCTGCACGGACCCCCAAAGCTACGTTTGAAGTTTGAGGGGGCAAGACAAGCAAGCAGCCCCAGTCTCTGTGCCTCTGTGCGAGCAGTGCCATGGGCAGATGAGGCTGAGCAACAGCTTTCCAGGCTAGCTCTTTCTGCCTGCCAGCTATCTGCAGACGTTCGCATTTTCAGAGCAGGGCTGCCGGAGGCCCCCTGCACGGACCCCCAAAGCTACGTTTGAAGTTTGAGGGGGCAAGACAAGTAAGCAGCCCCAGTATCTGTGCCTCTGTGCGAGCAGTGCCATGGGCAGATGAGGCTGAGCAACAGCTTTCCAGGCTAGCTCTTTCTACCTGCCAGCTATCTGCAGACGTTCGCATTTTCAGAGCAGGGCTGCCGCAGGCCCCCTGCACGGACCCCCAAAGCTACGTTTGAAGTTTGAGGGGGCAAGACAAGCAAGCAGCCCCAGTCTCTGTGCCTCTGTGCGAGCAGTGCCATGGGCAGATGAGGCTGAGCAACAGCTTTCCAGGCTAGCTCTTTCTGCCTGCCAGCTATCTGCAGACGTTCGCATTTTCAGAGCAGGGCTGCCAGGGGCCGCCTGCACGGACCCCCAAAGCTACGTTTGAAGTTTGAGGGGGCAAGACAAGCAAGCAGCCCCAGTCTCTGTGCCTCTGTGCGAGCAGTGCCATGGGCAGATGAGGCTGAGCAACAGCTTTCCAGGCTAGCTCTTTCTGCCTGCCAGCTATCTGCAGACGTTCGCATTTTCAGAGCAGGGCTGCCGCAGGCCCCCTGCACGGACCCCCAAAGCTACGTTTGAAGTTTGAGGGGGCAAGACAAGCAAGCAGCCCCAGTCTCTGTGCCTCTGTGCGAGCAGTGCCATGGGCAGATGAGGCTGAGCAACAGCTTTCCAGGCTAGCTCTTTCTGCCTGCCAGCTATCTGCAGACGTTCGCATTTTCAGAGCAGGGCTGCCGCAGGCCCCCTGCACGGACCCCCAAAGCTACGTTTGAAGTTTGAGGGGGCAAGACAAGCAAGCAGCCCCAGTCTCTGTGCCTCTGTGCGAGCAGTGCCATGGGCAGATGAGGCTGAGCAACAGCTTTCCAGGCTAGCTCTTTCTGCCTGCAAGATATCTGTAGACGTTCATATGTTCAGGCAGGGCTTCCGGAGGCCCCCTGCACGGACCCCCAAAGCTACGTTTGAAGTTTGAGGGGGCAAGACAAGCAAGCAGCCCCAGTCTCTCTGCCTCTGTGCGAGCAGTGCCATGGGCAGATGAGGCTGAGCAACAGCTTTCCAGGCTAGCTCTTTCTGCCTGCCAGCTATCTGCAGACGTTCGCATGTTCAGGCAGGGCTGCCGGAGGCCCCCTACACGGACCCCCAAAGCTACGTTTGAAGTTTGAGGGGGCAAGACAAGCAAGCAGCCCCAGTCTCTGTGCCTCTGTGCGAGCAGGGCCATGGGCAGATGAGGCTGATCAACAGCTTTCCAGGCTAGCTCTTTCTGCCTGCCAGCTATCTGCAGACGTTCGCATTTTCAGAGCAGGGCTGCCGGAGGCCCCCTGCACGGACCCCCAAAGCTACGTTTGAAGTTTGAGGGGGCAAGACAAGCAAGCAGCCCCAGTCTCTGTGCCTCTGTGCGAGCAGTGCCATGGGCAGATGAGGCTGAGCAACAGCTTTCCAGGCTAGCTCTTTCTGCCTGCCAGCTATCTGCAGACGTTCGCGTGTTCAGGCAGGGCTGCCGGAGGCCCCCTGCACGGACCCCCAAAGCTACGTTTGAAGTTTGAGGGGGCAAGACAAGCAAGCAGCCCCAGTCTCTGTGCCTCTGTGCGAGCAGTGCCATGGGCAGAGGAGGCTGAGCAACAGCTTTCCAGGCTAGCTCTTTCTGCCTCCGAGTTATCTGCAGACGTTCGCATTTTCAGAGCAGGGCTGCCGGAGGCCCCCTGCACGGACCCCCAAAGCTACGTTTGAAGTTTGAGGGGGCAAGACAAGCAAGCAGCCCCAGTCTCTGTGCCTCTGTGCGAGCAGTGCCATGGGCAGATGAGGCTGAGCAACAGCTTTCCAGGCTAGCTCTTTCTGCCTGCCAGCTATCTGCAGACGTTCGCATTTTCAGAGCAGGGCTGCCGGAGGCCCCCTGCACGGACCCCCAAAGCTACGTTTGAAGTTTGAGGGGGCAAGACAAGTAAGCAGCCCCAGTCTCTGTGCCTCTGTGCGAGCAGTGCCATGGGCAGATGAGGCTGAGCAACAGCTTTCCAGGCTAGCTCTTTCTGCCTGCCAGCTATCTGCAGACGTTCGCATTTTCAGAGCAGGGCTGCCGGAGGCCCCCTGCACGGACCCCCAAAGCTACGTTTGAAGTTTGAGGGGGCAAGACAAGCAAGCAGCCCCAGTCTCTGTGCCTCTGTGCGAGCAGTGCCATGGGCAGATGAGGCTGAGCAACAGCTTTCCAGGCTAGCTCTTTCTGCCTGCCAGCTATCTGCAGACGTTCGCATTTTCAGAGCAGGGCTGCCGGAGGCCCCCTGCACGGACCCCCAAAGCTACGTTTGAAGTTTGAGGGGGCAAGACAAGTAAGCAGCCCCAGTATCTGTGCCTCTGTGCGAGCAGTGCCATGGGCAGATGAGGCTGAGCAACAGCTTTCCAGGCTAGCTCTTTCTGCCTGCCAGCTATCTGCAGACGTTCGCATTTTCAGAGCAGGGCTGCCGCAGGCCCCCTGCACGGACCCCCAAAGCTACGTTTGAAGTTTGAGGGGGCAAGACAAGCAAGCAGCCCCAGTCTCTGTGCCTCTGTGCGAGCAGTGCCATGGGCAGATGAGGCTGAGCAACAGCTTTCCAGGCTAGCTCTTTCTGCCTGCCAGCTATCTGCAGACGTTCGCATTTTCAGAGCAGGGCTGCCGGAGGCCGCCTGCACGGACCCCCAAAGCTACGTTTGAAGTTTGAGGGGGCAAGACAAGCAAGCAGCCCCAGTCTCTGTGCCTCTGTGCGAGCAGTGCCATGGGCAGATGAGGCTGAGCAACAGCTTTCCAGGCTAGCTCTTTCTGCCTGCCAGCTATCTGCAGACGTTCGCATTTTCAGAGCAGGGCTGCCGCAGGCCCCCTGCACGGACCCCCAAAGCTACGTTTGAAGTTTGAGGGGGCAAGACAAGCAAGCAGCCCCAGTCTCTGTGCCTCTGTGCGAGCAGTGCCATGGGCAGATGAGGCTGAGCAACAGCTTTCCAGGCTAGCTCTTTCTGCCTGCCAGCTATCTGCAGACGTTCGCATTTTCAGAGCAGGGCTGCCGCAGGCCCCCTGCACGGACCCCCAAAGCTACGTTTGAAGTTTGAGGGGGCAAGACAAGCAAGCAGCCCCAGTCTCTGTGCCTCTGTGCGAGCAGTGCCATGGGCAGATGAGGCTGAGCAACAGCTTTCCAGGCTAGCTCTTTCTGCCTGCAAGATATCTGTAGACGTTCACATGTTCAGGCAGGGCTTCCGGAGGCCCCCTGCACGGACCCCCAAAGCTACGTTTGAAGTTTGAGGGGGCAAGACAAGCAAGCAGCCCCAGTCTCTGTGCCTCTGTGCGAGCAGTGCCATGGGCAGATGAGGCTGAGCAACAGCTTTCCAGGCTAGCTCTTTCTGCCTGCCAGCTATCTGCAGACGTTCGCATGTTCAGGCAGGGCTGCCGGAGGCCCCCTACACGGACCCCCAAAGCTACGTTTGAAGTTTGAGGGGGCAAGACAAGCAAGCAGCCCCAGTCTCTGTGCCTCTGTGCGAGCAGTGCCATGGGCAGATGAGGCTGAGCAACAGCTTTCCAGGCTAGCTCTTTCTGCCTGCCAGCTATCTGCAGACGTTCGCATTTTCAGAGCAGGGCTGCCGCAGGCCCCCTACACGGACCCCCAAAGCTACGTTTGAAGTTTGAGGGGGCAAGACAAGCAAGCAGCCCCAGTCTCTGTGCCTCTGTGCGAGCAGTGCCATGGGCAGATGAGGCTGAGCAACAGCTTTCCAGGCTAGCTCTTTCTGCCTGCCAGCTATCTGCAGACGTTCGCATTTTCAGAGCAGGGCTGCCGGAGGCCCCCTGCACGGACCCCCAAAGCTACGTTTGAAGTTTGAGGGGGCAAGACAAGCAAGCAGCCCCAGTCTCTGTGCCTCTGTGCGAGCAGTGCCATGGGCAGATGAGGCTGAGCAACAGCTTTCCAGGCTAGCTCTTTCTGCCTGCCAGCTATCTGCAGACGTTCGCATTTTCAGAGCAGGGCTGCCAGAGGCCCCCTGCACGGACCCCCAAAGCTACGTTTGAAGTTTGAGGGGGCAAGACAAGCAAGCAGCCCCAGTCTCTGTGCCTCTGTGCGAGCAGTGCCATGGGCAGATGAGGCTGAGCAACAGCTTTCCAGGCTAGCTCTTTCTGCCTGCCACCTATCTGCAGACGTTCGCATTTTCAGAGCAGGGCTGCCGGAGGCCCCCTGCACGGACCCCCAAAGCTACGTTTGAAGTTTGAGGGGGCAAGACAAGCAAGCAGCCCCAGTCTCTGTGCCTCTGTGCGAGCAGTGCCATGGGCAGATGAGGCTGAGCAACAGCTTTCCAGGCTAGCTCTTTCTGCCTGTGAGCTATCTGCAGACGTTCGCATTTTCAGAGCAGGGCTGCCGCAGGCCCCCTGCACGGACCCCCAAAGCTACGTTTGAAGTTTGAGGGGGCAAGACAAGCAAGCAGCCCCAGTCTCTGTGCCTCTGTGCGAGCAGTGCCATGGGCAGATGAGGCTGAGCAACAGCTTTCCAGGCTAGCTCTTTCTGCCTGCCAGCTATCTGCAGACGTTCGCATGTTCAGGCAGGGCTGCCGGAGGCCCCCTGCACGGACCCCCAAAGCTACGTTTGAAGTTTGAGGGGGCAAGACAAGCAAGCAGCCCCAGTCTCTGTGCCTCGGTGCGAGCAGTGCCATGGGCAGATGAGGCTGAGCAACAGCTTTCCAGGCTAGCTCTTTCTGCCTGCCAGCTATCTGCAGACGTTCGCATTTTCAGAGCAGGGCTGCCGCAGGCCCCCTGCACGGACCCCCAAAGCTACGTTTGAAGTTTGAGGGGGCAAGACAAGCAAGCAGCCCCAGTCTCTGTGCCTCTGTGCGAGCAGTGCCATGGGCAGATGAGGCTGAGCAACAGCTTTCCAGGCTAGCTCTTTCTGCCTGTGAGCTATCTGCAGACGTTCGCATTTTCAGAGCAGGGCTGCCGCAGGCCCCCTGCACGGACCCCCAAAGCTACGTTTGAAGTTTGAGGGGGCAAGACAAGCAAGCAGCCCCAGTCTCTGTGCCTCTGTGCGAGCAGTGCCATGGGCAGATGAGGCTGAGCAACAGCTTTCCAGGCTAGCTCTTTCTGCCTGCCAGCTATCTGCAGACGTTCGCATTTTCAGAGCAGGGCTGCCGCAGGCGCCCGGCACGGACCACCTAAGCTACGTTTGAAGTTTGAGGGGGCAAGACAAGCAAGCAGACCCAGTCTCTGTGCCTCTGTGCGAGCAGTGCCATGGGCAGATGAGGCTGAGCAACAGCTTTCCAGGCTAGCTCTTTCTGCCTGCCAGCTATCTGCAGACGTTCGCATGTTCAGGCAGGGCTGCCGGAGGCCCCCTGCACGGACCCCCAAAGCTACGTTTGAAGTTTGAGGGGGCAAGACAAGCAAGCAGCCCCAGTCTCTGTGCCTCTGTGCGAGCAGTGCCATGGGCAGATGAGGCTGAGCAACAGCTTTCCAGGCTAGCTCTTTCTGCCTGCCAGCTATCTGCAGACGTTCGCATTTTCAGAGAAGGGCTGCCGCAGGCCCCCTGCACGGACCCCCAAAGCTACGTTTGAAGTTTGAGGGGGCAAGACAAGCAAGCAGCCCCAGTCTCTGTGCCTCTGTGCGAGCAGTGCCATGGGCAGATGAGGCTGAGCAACAGCTTTCCAGGCTAGCTCTTTCTGCCTGCCAGCTATCTGCAGACGTTCGCATTTTCAGAGCAGGGCTGCCGCAGGCCCCCTGCATGGACCCCCAAAGCTACGTTTGAAGTTTGAGGGGGCAAGACAAGTAAGCAGCCCCAGTCTCTGTGCCTCTGTGCGAGCAGTGCCATGGGCAGATGAGGCTGAGCAACAGCTTTCCAGGCTAGCTCTTTCTGCCTGCCAGCTATCTGCAGACGTTCGCATTTTCAGAGCAGGGCTGCCGCAGGCCCCCTGCACGGACCCCCAAAGCTACGTTTGAAGTTTGAGGGGGCAAGACAAGCAAGCAGCCCCAGTCTCTGGGCCTCTGTGCGAGCAGTGCCATGGGCAGATGAGGCTGAGCAACAGCTTTCCAGGCTAGCTCTTTCTGCCTGCCAGCTATCTGCAGACGTTCGCATTTTCAGAGCAGGGCTGCCGGAGGCCCTCTGCATGGACCCCCAAAGCTACTTTTGAAGTTTGAGGGGGCAAGACAAGCAAGCAGCCCCAGTCTCTGTGCCTCTGTGCGAGCAGTGCCATGGGCAGATGAGGCTGAGCAACAGCTTTCCAGGCTAGCTCTTTCTGCCTGCCAGCTATCTGCAGACGTTCGCATTTTCAGAGCAGGGCTGCCGGAGGCCCCCTGCACGGACCCCCAAAGCTACGTTTGAAGTTTGAGGGGGCAAGACAAGCAAGCAGCCCCAGTCTCTGTGCCTCTGTGCGAGCAGTGCCATGGGCAGATGAGGCTGAGCAACAGCTTTCCAGGCTAGCTCTTTCTGCCTGCCAGCTATCTGCAGACGTTCGCATTTTCAGAGCAGGGCTGCCGGAGGCCCCCTGCACGGACCCCCAAAGCTACGTTTGAAGTTTGAGGGGGCAAGACAAGCAAGCAGCCCCAGTCTCTGTGCCTCTGTGCGAGCAGTGCCATGGGCAGATGAGGCTGAGCAACAGCTTTCCAGGCTAGCTCTTTCTGCCTGCCAGCTATCTGCAGACGTTCGCATTTTCAGAGCAGGGCTGCCGCAGGCCCCCTGCACGGACCCCCAAAGATACGTTTGAAGTTTGAGGGGGCAAGACAAGCAAGCAGCCCCAGTCTCTGTGCCTCTGTGCGAGCAGTGCCATGGGCAGATGAGGCTGAGCAACAGCTTTCCAGGCTAGCTCTTTCTGCCTGCCAGCTATCTGCAGACGTTCGCATTTTGGGAGCAGGGCTGCCGGAGGCCCCCTGCACGGACCCCCAAAGCTACGTTTGAAGTTTGAGGGGGCAAGACAAGCAAGCAGCCCCAGTCTCTGTGCCTCTGTGCGAGCAGTGCCATGGGCAGATGAGGCTGAGCAACAGCTTTCCAGGCTAGCTCTTTCTGCCTGCCAGCTATCTGCAGACGTTCGCATTTTCAGAGCAGGGCTGCCGGAGGCCCCCTGCACGGACCCCCAAAGCTACGTTTGAAGTTTGAGGGGGCAAGACAAGCAAGCAGCCCCAGTCTCTGTGCCTCTGTGCGAGCAGTGCCATGGGCAGATGAGGCTGAGCAACAGCTTTCCAGGCTAGCTCTTTCTGCCTGCCAGCTATCTGCAGACATTCGCATTTTCAGAGCAGGGCTGCCGGAGGCCCCCTGCACGGACCCCCAAAGCTACGTTTGAAGTTTGAGGGGGCAAGACAAGCAAGCAGCCCCAGTCTCTGTGCCTCTGTGCGAGCAGTGCCATGGGCAGATGAGGCTGAGCAACAGCTTTCCAGGCTAGCTCTTTCTGCCTGCGAGCTATCTGCAGACGTTCGCATTTTCAGAGCAGGGCTGCCGCAGGCCCCCTGCACGGACCCCCAAAGCTACGTTTGAAGTTTGAGGGGGCAAGACAAGCAAGCAGCCCCAGTCTCTGTGCCTCTGTGCGAGCAGTGCCATGGGCAGATGAGGCTGAGCAACAGCTTTCCAGGCTAGCTCTTTCTGCCTGTGAGCTATCTGCAGACGTTCGCATTTTCAGAGCAGGGCTGCCGCAGGCCCCCTGCACGGACCCCCAAAGCTACGTTTGAAGTTTGAGGGGGCAAGACAAGCAAGCAGCCCCAGTCTCTGTGCCTCTGTGCGAGCAGTGCCATGGGCAGATGAGGCTGAGCAACAGCTTTCCAGGCTAGCTCTTTCTGCCTGCCAGCTATCTGCAGACGTTCGCATGTTCAGGCAGGGCTGCCGGAGGCCCCCTGCACGGACCCCCAAAGCTACGTTTGAAGTTTGAGGGGGCAAGACAAGCAAGCAGCCCCAGTCTCTGTGCCTCTGTGCGAGCAGTGCCATGGGCAGATGAGGCTGAGCAACAGCTTTCCAGGCTAGCTCTTTCTGCCTGCCAGCTATCTGCAGACGTTCGCATTTTCAGAGCAGGGCTGCCGCAGGCCCCCTGCACGGACCCCCAAAGCTACGTTTGAAGTTTGAGGGGGCAAGACAAGCAAGCAGCCCCAGTCTCTGTGCCTCTGTGCGAGCAGTGCCATGGGCAGATGAGGCTGAGCAACAGCTTTCCAGGCTAGCTCTTTCTGCCTGTGAGCTATCTGCAGACGTTCGCATTTTCAGAGCAGGGCTGCCGCAGGCCCCCTGCACGGACCCCCAAAGCTACGTTTGAAGTTTGAGGGGGCAAGACAAGCAAGCAGCCCCAGTCTCTGTGCCTCTGTGCGAGCAGTGCCATGGGCAGATGAGGCTGAGCAACAGCTTTCCAGGCTAGCTCTTTCTGCCTGCGAGCTATCTGCAGACGTTCGCATTTTCAGAGCAGGGCTGCCGCAGGCGCCCGGCACGGACCCCCAAAGCTACGTTTGAATTTTGAGGGGGCAAGACAAGCAAGCAGACCCAGTCTCTGTGCCTCTGTGCGAGCAGTGCCATGGGCAGATGAGGCTGAGCAACAGCTTTCCAGGCTAGCTCTTTCTGCCTGCCAGCTATCTGCAGACGTTCGCATGTTCAGGCAGGGCTGCCGGAGGCCCCCTGCACGGACCCCCAAAGCTACGTTTGAAGTTTGAGGGGGCAAGACAAGCAAGCAGCCCCAGTCTCTGTGCCTCTGTGCGAGCAGTGCCATGGGCAGATGAGGCTGAGCAACAGCTTTCCAGGCTAGCTCTTTCTGCCTGCCAGCTATCTGCAGACGTTCGCATTTTCAGAGCAGGGCTGCCGCAGGCCCCCTGCACGGACCCCCAAAGCTACGTTTGAAGTTTGAGGGGGCAAGACAAGCAAGCAGCCCCAGTCTCTGTGCCTCTGTGCGAGCAGTGCCATGGGCAGATGAGGCTGAGCAACAGCTTTCCAGGCTAGCTCTTTCTGCCTGCGAGCTATCTGCAGACGTTCGCATTTTCAGAGCAGGGCTGCCGCAGGCGCCCGGCACGGACCCCCAAAGCTACGTTTGAATTTTGAGGGGGCAAGACAAGCAAGCAGACCCAGTCTCTGTGCCTCTGTGCGAGCAGTGCCATGGGCAGATGAGGCTGAGCAACAGCTTTCCAGGCTAGCTCTTTCTGCCTGCCAGCTATCTGCAGACGTTCGCATGTTCAGGCAGGGCTGCCGGAGGCCCCCTGCACGGACCCCCAAAGCTACGTTTGAAGTTTGAGGGGGCAAGACAAGCAAGCAGCCCCAGTCTCTGTGCCTCTGTGCGAGCAGTGCCATGGGCAGATGAGGCTGAGCAACAGCTTTCCAGGCTAGCTCTTTCTGCCTGCCAGCTATCTGCAGACGTTCGCATTTTCAGAGCAGGGCTGCCGCAGGCCCCCTGCACGGACCCCCAAAGCTACGTTTGAAGTTTGAGGGGGCAAGACAAGCAAGCAGCCCCAGTCTCTGTGCCTCTGTGCGAGCAGTGCCATGGGCAGATGAGGCTGAGCAACAGCTTTCCAGGCTAGCTCTTTCTGCCTGCCAGCTATCTGCAGACGTTCGCATTTTCAGAGCAGGGCTGCCGCAGGCCCCCTGCATGGACCCCCAAAGCTACGTTTGAAGTTTGAGGGGGCAAGACAAGTAAGCAGCCCCAGTCTCTGTGCCTCTGTGCGAGCAGTGCCATGGGCAGATGAGGCTGAGCAACAGCTTTCCAGGCTAGCTCTTTCTGCCTGCCAGCTATCTGCAGACGTTCGCATTTTCAGAGCAGGGCTGCCGCAGGCCCCCTGCACGGACCCCCAAAGCTACGTTTGAAGTTTGAGGGGGCAAGACAAGCAAGCAGCCCCAGTCTCTGGGCCTCTGTGCGAGCAGTGCCATGGGCAGATGAGGCTGAGCAACAGCTTTCCAGGCTAGCTCTTTCTGCCTGCGAGCTATCTGCAGACGTTCGCATTTTCAGAGCAGGGCTGCCGGAGGCCCCCTGCACGGACCCCCAAAGCTACGTTTGAAGTTTGAGGGGGCAAGACAAGCAAGCAGCCCCAGTCTCTGTGCCTCTGTGCGAGCAGGGCCATGGGCAGATGAGGCTGAGCAACAGCTTTCCAGGCTAGCTCTTTCTGCCTGCGAGCTATCTGCAGACGTTTCCATTTTCAGAGCAGGGCTGCCGGAGGCGCCCGGCACGGACCACCTAAGATACGTTGGAAGTTTGAGGTGGCAAGACAAGCAAGCAGCCCCAGTCTCTGTGCCTCTGTGCGAGCAGTGCCATGGGCAGATGAGGCTGAGCAACAGCTTTCCAGGCTAGCTCTTTCTGCCTGCCAGCTATCTGCAGACGTTCGCATTTTCAGAGCAGGGCTGCCGGAGGCCCCCTACACGGACCCCCAAAGCTACGTTTGAAGTTTGAGGGGGCAAGACAAGTAAGCAGCCCCAGTCTCTGTGCCTCTGTGCGAGCAGTGCCATGGGCAGATGAGGCTGAGCAACAGCTTTCCAGGCTAGCTCTTTCTGCCTGCCAGCTATCTACAGACGTTCGTGTTTTCACAGCAGGGCTGCCGGAGGCCCCCTGCACAGACCCCCAAAGCTACGTTTGAAGTTTCAGGGGGCAAGACAAGCAAGCAGCCCCAGTCTCTGTGCCTCTGTGCGAGCAGTGCCATGGGCAGATGAGGCTGAGCAACAGCTTTCCAGGCTAGCTCTTTCTGCCTGCCAGCTATCTGCAGACGTTCGCATTTTCAGAGCAGGGCTGCCGGAGGCCCCCTGCACGGACCCCCAAAGCTACATTTGAAGTTTGAGGGGGCAAGACAAGCAAGCAGCCCCAGTCTCCGTGCCTCGGTGCGATCAGTGCCATGGGCAGATGAGGCTGAGCAACAGCTTTCCAGGCTAGCTCTTTTTGTCTGCGAGCTATCTGCAGACGTTCGCATGTTCAGGCAGGGCTGCCGGAGGCCCCCTGCACGGACCACCTAAGCTACGTTTGAAGTTTGAGGGGGCAAGACAAGCAAGCAGCCCCAGTCTCTGTGCCTCGGTGCGAGCAGGGCCATGGGCAGATGAGGCTGAGCAACAGCTTTCTAGGCTAGCTCTTTTTGTCTGCGAGCTATCTGCAGACGTTCGCATTTTCAGGCAAAGCTGCCGGAGGCCCCCTGCACGGACCACCTAAGCTACGTTTGAAGTTTGAGGGGGCAAGACAAGCAAGCAGCCCCAGTCTCTGTGCCTCTGTGCGAGCAGTGCCATGGGCAGATGAGGCTGAGCAACAGCTTTCCAGGCTAGCTCTTTCTGCCTGCCAGCTATCTGCAGACGTTCGCATTTTGGGAGCAGGGCTGCTGGAGGACCCCTGCACGGACCCCCAAAGCTACGTTTGAAGTTTGAGGGGGCAAGACAAGCAAGCAGCCCCAGTCTCTGTGCCTCTGTGCGAGCAGTGCCATGGGCAGATGAGGCTGAGCAACAGCTTTCCAGGCTAGCTCTTTCTGCCTGCCAGCTATCTGCAGACGTTCGCATTTTCAGAGCAGGGCTGCCGGAGCCCCCCTGCACGGACCCCCAAAGCTACGTTTGAAGTTTGAGGGGGCAAGACAAGCAAGCAGCCCCAGTCTCTGTGCCTCTGTGCGAGCAGTGCCATGGGCAGATGAGGCTGAGCAACAGCTTTCCAGGCTAGCTCTTTCTGCCTGCCAGCTATCTGCAGACGTTCGCGTTTTCAGAGCAGGGCTGCCGGAGGCCCCCTGCACGGACCCCCAAAGCTACATTTGAAGTTTGAGGGGGCAAGACAAGCAAGCAGCCCCAGTCTCTGTGCCTCTGTGCGAGCAGTGCCATGGGCAGATGAGGCTGAGCAACAGCTTTCCAGGCTAGCTCTTTCTGCCTGCCAGCTATCTGCAGACGTTCGCATTTTCAGAGCAGGGCTGCCGGAGGCCCCCTGCACAGACCCCCAAAGCTACGTTTGAAGTTTGAGGGGGCAAGACAAGCAAGCAGCCCCAGTCTCTGTGCCTCTGTGCGAGCAGGGCCATGGGCAGATGAGGCTGAGCAACAGCTTTCCAGGCTAGCTCTTTCTGCCTGCGAGCTATCTGCAGACGTTTCAATTTTCAGAGCAGGGCTGCCGGAGGCGCCCGGCACGGACCACCTAAGATACGTTGGAAGTCTGAGGTGGCAAGACAAGCAAGCAGCCCCAGTCTCTGTGCCTCTGTGCGAGCAGTGCCATGGGCAGATGAGGCTGAGCAACAGCTTTCCAGGCTAGCTCTTTCTGCCTGCCAGCTATCTGCAGACGTTCGCATTTTCAGAGCAGGGCTGCCGGAGGCCCCCTACACGGACCCCCAAAGCTACGTTTGAAGTTTGAGGGGGCAAGACAAGTAAGCAGCCCCAGTCTCTGTGCCTCTGTGCGAGCAGTGCCATGGGCAGATGAGGCTGAGCAACAGCTTTCCAGGCTAGCTCTTTCTGGCTGCCAGCTATCTACAGACGTTCGTGTTTTCACAGCAGGGCTGCCGGAGGCCCCCTGCACAGACCCCCAAAGCTACGTTTGAAGTTTCAGGGGGCAAGACAAGCAAGCAGCCCCAGTCTCTGTGCCTCTGTGCGAGCAGTGCCATGGGCAGATGAGGCTGAGCAACAGCTTTCCAGGCTAGCTCTTTCTGCCTGCCAGCTATCTGCAGACGTTCGCATTTTCAGAGCAGGGCTGCCGGAGGCCCCCTGCACGGACCCCCAAAGCTACATTTGAAGTTTGAGGGGGCAAGACAAGCAAGCAGCCCCAGTCTCCGTGCCTCGGTGCGATCAGTGCCATGGGCAGATGAGGCTGAGCAACAGCTTTCCAGGCTAGCTCTTTTTGTCTGCGAGCTATCTGCAGACGTTCGCATGTTCAGGCAGGGCTGCCGGAGGCCCCCTGCACGGACCACCTAAGCTACGTTTGAAGTTTGAGGGGGCAAGACAAGCAAGCAGCCCCAGTCTCTGTGCCTCGGTGCGAGCAGGGCCATGGGCAGATGAGGCTGAGCAACAGCTTTCTAGGCTAGCTCTTTTTGTCTGCGAGCTATCTGCAGACGTTCGCATTTTCAGGCAAAGCTGCCGGAGGCCCCCTGCACGGACCACCTAAGCTACGTTTGAAGTTTGAGGGGGCAAGACAAGCAAGCAGCCCCAGTCTCTGTGCCTCTGTGCGAGCAGTGCCATGGGCAGATGAGGCTGAGCAACAGCTTTCCAGGCTAGCTCTTTCTGCCTGCCAGCTATCTGCAGACGTTCGCATTTTGGGAGCAGGGCTGCTGGAGGACCCCTGCACGGACCCCCAAAGCTACGTTTGAAGTTTGAGGGGGCAAGACAAGCAAGCAGCCCCAGTCTCTGTGCCTCTGTGCGAGCAGTGCCATGGGCAGATGAGGCTGAGCAACAGCTTTTCAGGCTAGCTCTTTCTGCCTGCCAGCTATCTGCAGACGTTCGCATTTTCAGAGCAGGGCTGCCGGAGCCCCCCTGCACGGACCCCCAAAGCTACGTTTGAAGTTTGAGGGGGCAAGACAAGCAAGCAGCCCCAGTCTCTGTGCCTCTGTGCGAGCAGTGCCATGGGCAGATGAGGCTGAGCAACAGCTTTCCAGGCTAGCTCTTTCTGCCTGCCAGCTATCTGCAGACGTTCGCGTTTTCAGAGCAGGGCTGCCGGAGGCCCCCTGCACGGACCCCCAAAGCTACATTTGAAGTTTGAGGGGGCAAGACAAGCAAGCAGCCCCAGTCTCTGTGCCTCTGTGCGAGCAGTGCCATGGGCAGATGAGGCTGAGCAACAGCTTTCCAGGCTAGCTCTTTCTGCCTGCGAGCTATCTGCAGACGTTCGCATTTTCAGAGCAGGGCTGCCGGAGGCCCCCTGCACGGACCCCCAAAGCTACGTTTGAAGTTTGAGGGGGCAAGACAAGCAAGCAGCCCCAGTCTCTGTGCCTCTGTGCGAGCAGTGCCATGGGCAGATGAGGCTGAGCAACAGCTTTCCAGGCTAGCTCTTTCTGCCTGCGAGCTATCTGCAGACGTTTCCATTTTCAGAGCAGGGCTGCCGGAGGCGCCCGGCACGGACCACCTAAGATACGTTGGAAGTTTGAGGTGGCAAGACAAGCAAGCAGCCCCGGTCTTTGTGCCTCTGTGCGATCAGTGCCATGGGCAGATGAGGCTGAGCAACAGCTTTCCAGGCTAGCTCTTTCTGCCTGCCAGCTATCTGCAGATGTTCGCATTTTCAGAGCAGGGCTGCTGCAGGCCCCCTGCACGGACCCCCAAAGCTACCTTTGAAGTTTGAGGGGGCAAGACAAGCAAGCAGTCCCAGTCTCTGTGCCTCTGTGCGAGCAGTGCCATGGGCAGATGAGGCTGAGCAACAGCTTTCCAGGCTAGCTCTTTCTGCCTGCCAGCTATCTGCAGACGTTCGCGTTTTCAGAGCAGGGCTGCCGGAGGCCCCCTGCACGGACCCCCAAAGCTACATTTGAAGTTTGAGGGGGCAAGACAAGCAAGCAGCCCCAGTCTCTGTGCCTCTGTGCGAGCAGTGCCATGGGCAGATGAGGCTGAGCAACAGCTTTCCAGGCTAGCTCTTTCTGCCTGCGAGCTATCTGCAGACGTTCGCATTTTCAGAGCAGGGCTGCCGGAGGCCCCCTGCACGGACCCCCAAAGCTACGTTTGAAGTTTGAGGGGGCAAGACAAGCAAGCAGCCCCAGTCTCTGTGCCTCTGTGCGAGCAGGGCCATGGGCAGATGAGGCTGAGCAACAGCTTTCCAGGCTAGCTCTTTCTGCCTGCGAGCTATCTGCAGACGTTTCCATTTTCAGAGCAGGGCTGCCGGAGGCGCCCGGCACGGACCACCTAAGATACGTTGGAAGTTTGAGGTGGCAAGACAAGCAAGCAGCCCCGGTCTTTGTGCCTCGGTGCGAGCAGTGCCATGGGCAGATGAGGCTGAGCAACAGCTTTCCAGGCTAGCTCTTTCTGTCTGCAAGCTATCTGCAGACGTTCGCATTTTCAGAGCAGGGCTGCCGGAGGCCCCCTGCACGGACCCCCAAAGCTACGTTTGAAGTTTGAGGGGGCAAGACAAACAAGCAGCCCCAGTCTCTGTGCCTCTGTGCGATCAGTGCCATGGGCAGATGAGGCTGAGCAACAGCTTTCCAGGCTAGCTCTTTCTGCCTGCCAGCTATCTGCAGATGTTCGCATTTTCAGAGCAGGGCTGCCGCAGGCCCCCTGCACGGACCCCCAAAGCTACGTTTGAAGTTTGAGGGGGCAAGACAAGCAAGCAGTCCCAGTCTCTGTGCCTCTGTGCGAGCAGTGCCATGGGCAGATGAGGCTGAGCAACAGCTTTCCAGGCTAGCTCTTTCTGCCTGCCAGCTATCTGCAGACGTTCGCATTTTGGGAGCAGGGCTGCCGGAGGACCCCTGCACGGACCCCCAAAGCTACGTTTGAAGTTTGAGGGGGCAAGACAAGCAAGCAGCCCCAGTCTCTGTGCCTCGGTGCGAGCAGTGCCATGGGCAGATGAGGCTGAGCAACAGCTTTCCAGGCTAGCTCTTTCTGCCTGCCAGCTATCTGCAGACGTTCGCATTTTCAGAGCAGGGCTGCCGGAGGCCCCCTGCACGGACCCCCAAAGCTACGTTTGAAGTTTGAGGGGGCAAGACAAGCAAGCAGCCCCAGTCTCTGTGCCTCTGTGCGAGCAGTGCCATGGGCAGATGAGGCTGAGCAACAGCTTTCCAGGCTAGCTCTTTCTGCCTGCCAGCTATCTGCAGACGTTCGCATTTTCAGAGCAGGGCTGCCGGAGGCCCCCTGCACGGACCCCCAAAGCTACGTTTGAAGTTTGAGGGGGCAAGACAAGCAAGCAGCCCCAGTCTCTGTGCCTCGGTGCGAGCAGTGCCATGGGCAGATGAGGCTGAGCAACAGCTTTCCAGGCTAGCTCTTTCTGCCTGCCAGCTATCTGCAGACGTTCGCATTTTCAGAGCAGGGCTGCCGGAGGACCCCTGCACGGACCCCCAAAGCTACGTTTGAAGTTTGAGGGGGCAAGACAAGCAAGCAGCCCCAGTCTCTGTGCCTCGGTGCGAGCAGTGCCATGGGCAGATGAGGCTGAGCAACAGCTTTCCAGGCTAGCTCTTTCTGCCTGCCAGCTATCTGCAGACGTTCGCATTTTCAGAGCAGGGCTGCCGGAGGCCCCCTGCACGGACCCCCAAAGCTACGTTTGAAGTTTGAGGGGGCAAGACAAGCAAGCAGCCCCAGTCTCTGTGCCTCTGTGCGAGCAGTGCCATGGGCAGATGAGGCTGAGCAACAGCTTTCCAGGCTAGCTCTTTCTGCCTGCCAGCTATCTGCAGACGTTCGCATTTTCAGAGCAGGGCTGCCGGAGGCCCCCTGCACGGACCCCCAAAGCTACGTTTGAAGTTTGAGGGGGCAAGACAAGCAAGCAGCCCCAGTCTCTGTGCCTCTGTGCGAGCAGTGCCATGGGCAGATGAGGCTGAGCAACAGCTTTCCAGGCTAGCTCTTTCTGCCTGCCAGCTATCTGCAGACGTTCGCATTTTCAGAGCAGGGCTGCCGGAGGCCCCCTACACGGACCCCCAAAGCTACGTTTGAAGTTTGAGGGGGCAAGACAAGTAAGCAGCCCCAGTCTCTGTGCCTCTGTGCGAGCAGTGCCATGGGCAGATGAGGCTGAGCAACAGCTTTCCAGGCTAGCTCTTTCTGGCTGCCAGCTATCTACAGACGTTCGTGTTTTCACAGCAGGGCTGCCGGAGGCCCCCTGCACAGACCCCCAAAGCTACGTTTGAAGTTTCAGGGGGCAAGACAAGCAAGCAGCCCCAGTCTCTGTGCCTCTGTGCGAGCAGTGCCATGGGCAGATGAGGCTGAGCAACAGCTTTCCAGGCTAGCTCTTTCTGCCTGCCAGCTATCTGCAGACGTTCGCATTTTCAGAGCAGGGCTGCCGCAGGCCCCCTGCACAGACCCCCAAAGCTACGTTTGAAGTTTGAGGGGGCAAGACAAGCAAGCAGCCCCAGTCTCCGTGCCTCGGTGCGATCAGTGCCATGGGCAGATGAGGCTGAGCAACAGCTTTCCAGGCTAGCTCTTTTTGTCTGCGAGCTATCTGCAGACGTTCGCATGTTCAGGCAGGGCTGCCGGAGGCCCCCTGCACGGACCACCTAAGCTACGTTTGAAGTTTGAGGGGGCAAGACAAGCAAGCAGCCCCAGTCTCTGTGCCTCGGTGCGAGCAGGGCCATGGGCAGATGAGGCTGAGCAACAGCTTTCTAGGCTAGCTCTTTTTGTCTGCGAGCTATCTGCAGACGTTCGCATTTTCAGGCAAAGCTGCCGGAGGCCCCCTGCACGGACCACCTAAGCTACGTTTGAAGTTTGAGGGGGCAAGACAAGCAAGCAGCCCCAGTCTCTGTGCCTCTGTGCGAGCAGTGCCATGGGCAGATGAGGCTGAGCAACAGCTTTCCAGGCTAGCTCTTTCTGCCTACCAGCTATCTGCAGACGTTCGCATTTTGGGAGCAGGGCTGCTGGAGGACCCCTGCACGGACCCCCAAAGCTACGTTTGAAGTTTGAGGGGGCAAGACAAGCAAGCAGCCCCAGTCTCTGTGCCTCTGTGCGAGCAGTGCCATGGGCAGATGAGGCTGAGCAACAGCTTTTCAGGCTAGCTCTTTCTGCCTGCCAGCTATCTGCAGACGTTCGCATTTTCAGAGCAGGGCTGCCGGAGCCCCCCTGCACGGACCCCCAAAGCTACGTTTGAAGTTTGAGGGGGCAAGACAAGCAAGCAGCCCCAGTCTCTGTGCCTCTGTGCGAGCAGTGCCATGGGCAGATGAGGCTGAGCAACAGCTTTCCAGGCTAGCTCTTTCTGCCTGCCAGCTATCTGCAGACGTTCGCGTTTTCAGAGCAGGGCTGCCGGAGGCCCCCTGCACGGACCCCCAAAGCTACATTTGAAGTTTGAGGGGGCAAGACAAGCAAGCAGCCCCAGTCTCTGTGCCTCTGTGCGAGCAGTGCCATGGGCAGATGAGGCTGAGCAACAGCTTTCCAGGCTAGCTCTTTCTGGCTGCCAGCTATCTGCAGACGTTCGCATTTTCAGAGCAGGGCTGCCGGAGGCCCCCTGCACGGACCCCAAAAGCTACGTTTGAAGTTTGAGGGGGCAAGACAAGCAAGCAGCCCCAGTCTCTGTGCCTCTGTGCGAGCAGGGCCATGGGCAGATGAGGCTGAGCAACAGCTTTCCAGGCTAGCTCTTTCTGCCTGCGAGCTATCTGCAGACGTTTCCATTTTCAGAGCAGGGCTGCCGGAGGCGCCCGGCACGGACCACCTAAGATACGTTGGAAGTTTGAGGTGGCAAGACAAGCAAGCAGCCCCGGTCTTTGTGCCTCTGTGCGATCAGTGCCATGGGCAGATGAGGCTGAGCAACAGCTTTCCAGGCTAGCTCTTTCTGCCTGCCAGCTATCTGCAGATGTTCGCATTTTCAGAGCAGGGCTGCCGCAGGCCCCCTGCACGGACCCCCAAAGCTACGTTTGAAGTTTGAGGGGGCAAGACAAGCAAGCAGTCCCAGTCTCTGTGCCTCTGTGCGAGCAGTGCCATGGGCACATGAGGCTGAGCAACAGCTTTCCAGGCTAGCTCTTTCTGCCTGCCAGCTATCTGCAGACGTTCGCGTTTTCAGAGCAGGGCTGCCGCAGGCCCCCTGCACGGACCCCCAAAGCTACATTTGAAGTTTGAGGGGGCAAGACAAGCAAGCAGCCCCAGTCTCTGTGCCTCTGTGCGAGCAGGGCCATGGGCAGATGAGGCTGAGCAACAGCTTTCCAGGCTAGCTCTTTCTGCCTGCGAGCTATCTGCAGACGTTCGCATTTTCAGAGCAGGGCTGCCGGAGGCCCCCTGCACGGACCCCCAAAGCTACGTTTGAAGTTTGAGGGGGCAAGACAAGCAAGCAGCCCCATTCTCTGTGCCTCTGTGCGAGCAGGGCCATGGGCAGATGAGGCTGAGCAACAGCTTTCCAGGCTAGCTCTTTCTGCCTGCCAGCTATCTGCAGACGTTTCCATTTTCAGAGCAGGGCTGCCGGAGGCGCCCGGCACGGACCACCTAAGATACGTTGGAAGTTTGAGGTGGCAAGACAAGCAAGCAGCCCCGGTCTTTGTGCCTCGGTGCGAGCAGTGCCATGGGCAGATGAGGCTGAGCAACAGCTTTCCAGGCTAGCTCTTTCTGTCTGCAAGCTATCTGCAGACGTTCGCATTTTCAGAGCAGGGCTGCCGGAGGCCCCCTGCACGGACCCCCAAAGCTACGTTTGAAGTTTGAGGGGGCAAGACAAACAAGCAGCCCCAGTCTCTGTGCCTCGGCGCGAGCAGTGCCATGGGCAGATGAGGCTGAGCAACAGCTTTCCAGGCTAGCTCTTTCTGCCTGCCAGCTATCTGCAGACGTTCGCATTTTCAGAGCAGGGCTGCCGGAGGCCCCCTGCACGGACCCCCAAAGCTACGTTTGAAGTTTGAGGGGGCAAGACAAGCAAGCAGCCCCAGTCTCTGTGCCTCGGTGCGAGCAGTGCCATGGGCAGATGAGGCTGAGCAACAGCTTTCCAGGCTAGCTCTTTCTGCCTGCCAGCTATCTGCAGACGTTCGCATTTTCAGAGCAAGGCTGACGGAGCCCCCCTGCACGGACCCCCAAAGCTACGTTTGAAGTTTGAGGGGGCAAGACAAGCAAGCAGTCCCAGTCTCTGTGCCTCTGTGCGAGCAGTGCCATGGGCAGATGAGGCTGAGCAACAGCTTTCCAGGCTAGCTCTTTCTGCCTGCCAGCTATCTGCAGACGTTCGCATTTTGGGAGCAGGGCTGCCGGAGGACCCCTGCACGGACCCCCAAAGCTACGTTTGAAGTTTGAGGGGGCAAGACAAGCAAGCAGCCCCAGTCTCTGTGCCTCGGTGCGAGCAGTGCCATGGGCAGATGAGGCTGAGCAACAGCTTTCCAGGCTAGCTCTTTCTGCCTGCCAGCTATCTGCAGACGTTCGCATTTTCAGAGCAGGGCTGCCGGAGGCCCCCTGCACGGACCCCCAAAGCTACGTTTGAAGTTTGAGGGGGCAAGACAAGCAAGCAGCCCCAGTCTCTGTGCCTCTGTGCGAGCAGTGCCATGGGCAGATGAGGCTGAGCAACAGCTTTCCAGGCTAGCTCTTTCTGCCTGCCAGCTATCTGCAGACGTTCGCATTTTCAGAGCAGGGCTGCCGGAGGCCCCCTGCACGGACCCCCAAAGCTACGTTTGAAGTTTGAGGGGGCAAGACAAGCAAGCAGCCCCAGTCTCTGTGCCTCTGTGCGAGCAGTGCCATGGGCAGATGAGGCTGAGCAACAGCTTTCCAGGCTAGCTCTTTCTGCCTGCCAGCTATCTGCAGACGTTCGCATTTTCAGAGCAGGGCTGCCGGAGCCCCCCTGCACGGACCCCCAAAGCTACGTTTGAAGTTTGAGGGGGCAAGACAAGCAAGCAGCCCCAGTCTCTGTGCCTCTGTGCGAGCAGTGCCATGGGCAGATGAGGCTGAGCAACAGCTTTCCAGGCTAGCTCTTTCTGCCTGCCAGCTATCTGCAGACGTTCGCGTTTTCAGAGCAGGGCTGCCGCAGGCCCCCTGCACGGACCCCCAAAGCTACATTTGAAGTTTGAGGGGGCAAGACAAGCAAGCAGCCCCAGTCTCTGTGCCTCTGTGCGAGCAGTGCCATGGGCAGATGAGGCTGAGCAACAGCTTTCCAGGCTAGCTCTTTCTGCCTGCGAGCTATCTGCAGACGTTCGCATTTTCAGAGCAGGGCTGCCGGAGGCCCCCTGCACGGACCCCCAAAGCTACGTTTGAAGTTTGAGGGGGCAAGACAAGCAAGCAGCCCCAGTCTCTGTGCCTCTGTGCGAGCAGGGCCATGGGCAGATGAGGCTGAGCAACAGCTTTCCAGGCTAGCTCTTTCTGCCTGCCAGCTATCTGCAGACGTTTCCATTTTCAGAGCAGGGCTGCCGGAGGCGCCCGGCACGGACCACCTAAGATACGTTGGAAGTTTGAGGTGGCAAGACAAGCAAGCAGCCCCAGTCTCTGTGCCTCGGTGCGAGCAGTGCCATGGGCAGATGAGGCTGAGCAACAGCTTTCCAGGCTAGCTCTTTCTGCCTGCCAGCTATCTGCAGACGTTCGCATTTTCAGAGCAGGGCTGCCGGAGGCCCCCTGCACGGACCCCCAAAGCTACGTTTGAAGTTTGAGGGGGCAAGACAAACAAGCAGCCCCAGTCTCTGTGCCTCTGTGCGATCAGTGCCATGGGCAGATGAGGCTGAGCAACAGCTTTCCAGGCTAGCTCTTTCTGCCTGCCAGCTATCTGCAGATGTTCGCATTTTCAGAGCAGGGCTGCCGCAGGCCCCCTGCACGGACCCCCAAAGCTACGTTTGAAGTTTGAGGGGGCAAGACAAGCAAGCAGTCCCAGTCTCTGTGCCTCGGCGCGAGCAGTGCCATGGGCAGATGAGGCTGAGCAACAGCTTTCCAGGCTAGTTCTTTCTGCCTGTGAGCTATCTGCAGACGTTCGCATTTTGGGAGCAGGGCTGCCGGAGGCCCCCTGCACGGACCCCCAAAGCTACGTTTGAAGTTTGAGGGGGCAAGACAAGCAAGCAGCCCCAGTCTCTGTGCCTCGGTGCGAGCAGTGCCATGGGCAGATGAGGCTGAGCAACAGCTTTCCAGGCTAGCTCTTTCTGCCTGCCAGCTATCTGCAGACGTTCGCATTTTCAGAGCAGGGCTGACGGAGCCCCCCTGCACGGACCCCCAAAGCTACGTTTGAAGTTTGAGGGGGCAAGACAAGCAAGCAGTCCCAGTCTCTGTGCCTCTGTGCGAGCAGTGCCATGGGCAGATGAGGCTGAGCAACAGCTTTCCAGGCTAGCTCTTTCTGCCTGCCAGCTATCTGCAGACGTTCGCATTTTGGGAGCAGGGCTGCCGGAGGACCCCTGCACGGACCCCCAAAGCTACGTTTGAAGTTTGAGGGGGCAAGACAAGCAAGCAGCCCCAGTCTCTGTGCCTCGGTGCGAGCAGTGCCATGGGCAGATGAGGCTGAGCAACAGCTTTCCAGGCTAGCTCTTTCTGCCTGCCAGCTATCTGCAGACGTTCGCATTTTCAGAGCAGGGCTGCCGGAGGCCCCCTGCACGGACCCCCAAAGCTACGTTTGAAGTTTGAGGGGGCAAGACAAGCAAGCAGCCCCAGTCTCTGTGCCTCTGTGCGAGCAGTGCCATGGGCAGATGAGGCTGAGCAACAGCTTTCCAGGCTAGCTCTTTCTGCCTGCCAGCTATCTGCAGACGTTCGCATTTTCAGAGCAGGGCTGCCGGAGGCCCCCTGCACGGACCCCCAAAGCTACGTTTGAAGTTTGAGGGGGCAAGACAAGCAAGCAGCCCCAGTCTCTGTGCCTCGGTGCGAGCAGTGCCATGGGCAGATGAGGCTGAGCAACAGCTTTCCAGGCTAGCTCTTTCTGCCTGCCAGCTATCTGCAGACGTTCGCATTTTCAGAGCAGGGCTGCCGGAGGACCCCTGCACGGACCCCCAAAGCTACGTTTGAAGTTTGAGGGGGCAAGACAAGCAAGCAGCCCCAGTCTCTGTGCCTCGGTGCGAGCAGTGCCATGGGCAGATGAGGCTGAGCAACAGCTTTCCAGGCTAGCTCTTTCTGGCTGCCAGCTATCTACAGACGTTCGTGTTTTCACAGCAGGGCTGCCGGAGGCCCCCTGCACAGACCCCCAAAGCTACGTTTGAAGTTTCAGGGGGCAAGACAAGCAAGCAGCCCCAGTCTCTGTGCCTCTGTGCGAGCAGTGCCATGGGCAGATGAGGCTGAGCAACAGCTTTCCAGGCTAGCTCTTTCTGCCTGCCAGCTATCTGCAGACGTTCGCATTTTCAGAGCAGGGCTGCCGGAGGCCCCCTGCACGGACCCCCAAAGCTACATTTGAAGTTTGAGGGGGCAAGACAAGCAAGCAGCCCCAGTCTCCGTGCCTCGGTGCGATCAGTGCCATGGGCAGATGAGGCTGAGCAACAGCTTTCCAGGCTAGCTCTTTTTGTCTGCGAGCTATCTGCAGACGTTCGCATGTTCAGGCAGGGCTGCCGGAGGCCCCCTGCACGGAGCACCTAAGCTACGTTTGAAGTTTGAGGGGGCAAGACAAGCAAGCAGCCCCAGTCTCTGTGCCTCGGTGCGAGCAGGGCCATGGGCAGATGAGGCTGAGCAACAGCTTTCTAGGCTAGCTCTTTTTGTCTGCGAGCTATCTGCAGACGTTCGCATTTTCAGGCAAAGCTGCCGGAGGCCCCCTGCACGGACCACCTAAGCTACGTTTGAAGTTTGAGGGGGCAAGACAAGCAAGCAGCCCCAGTCTCTGTGCCTCTGTGCGAGCAGTGCCATGGGCAGATGAGGCTGAGCAACAGCTTTCCAGGCTAGCTCTTTCTGCCTACCAGCTATCTGCAGACGTTCGCATTTTGGGAGCAGGGCTGCTGGAGGACCCCTGCACGGACCCCCAAAGCTACGTTTGAAGTTTGAGGGGGCAAGACAAGCAAGCAGCCCCAGTCTCTGTGCCTCTGTGCGAGCAGTGCCATGGGCAGATGAGGCTGAGCAACAGCTTTTCAGGCTAGCTCTTTCTGCCTGCCAGCTATCTGCAGACGTTCGCATTTTCAGAGCAGGGCTGCCGGAGCCCCCCTGCACGGACCCCCAAAGCTACGTTTGAAGTTTGAGGGGGCAAGACAAGCAAGCAGCCCCAGTCTCTGTGCCTCTGTGCGAGCAGTGCCATGGGCAGATGAGGCTGAGCAACAGCTTTCCAGGCTAGCTCTTTCTGCCTGCCAGCTATCTGCAGACGTTCGCGTTTTCAGAGCAGGGCTGCCGGAGGCCCCCTGCACGGACCCCCAAAGCTACATTTGAAGTTTGAGGGGGCAAGACAAGCAAGCAGCCCCAGTCTCTGTGCCTCTGTGCGAGCAGTGCCATGGGCAGATGAGGCTGAGCAACAGCTTTCCAGGCTAGCTCTTTCTGGCTGCCAGCTATCTGCAGACGTTCGCATTTTCAGAGCAGGGCTGCCGGAGGCCCCCTGCACGGACCCCAAAAGCTACGTTTGAAGTTTGAGGGGGCAAGACAAGCAAGCAGCCCCAGTCTCTGTGCCTCTGTGCGAGCAGGGCCATGGGCAGATGAGGCTGAGCAACAGCTTTCCAGGCTAGCTCTTTCTGCCTGCGAGCTATCTGCAGACGTTTCCATTTTCAGAGCAGGGCTGCCGGAGGCGCCCGGCACGGACCACCTAAGATACGTTGGAAGTTTGAGGTGGCAAGACAAGCAAGCAGCCCCGGTCTTTGTGCCTCTGTGCGATCAGTGCCATGGGCAGATGAGGCTGAGCAACAGCTTTCCAGGCTAGCTCTTTCTGCCTGCCAGCTATCTGCAGATGTTCGCATTTTCAGAGCAGGGCTGCCGCAGGCCCCCTGCACGGACCCCCAAAGCTACGTTTGAAGTTTGAGGGGGCAAGACAAGCAAGCAGTCCCAGTCTCTGTGCCTCTGTGCGAGCAGTGCCATGGGCACATGAGGCTGAGCAACAGCTTTCCAGGCTAGCTCTTTCTGCCTGCCAGCTATCTGCAGACGTTCGCGTTTTCAGAGCAGGGCTGCCGCAGGCCCCCTGCACGGACCCCCAAAGCTACATTTGAAGTTTGAGGGGGCAAGACAAGCAAGCAGCCCCAGTCTCTGTGCCTCTGTGCGAGCAGTGCCATGGGCAGATGAGGCTGAGCAACAGCTTTCCAGGCTAGCTCTTTCTGCCTGCGAGCTATCTGCAGACGTTCACATTTTCAGAGCAGGGCTGCCGGAGGCCCCCTGCACGGACCCCCAAAGCTACGTTTGAAGTTTGAGGGGGCAAGACAAGCAAGCAGCCCCATTCTCTGTGCCTCTGTGCGAGCAGGGCCATGGGCAGATGAGGCTGAGCAACAGCTTTCCAGGCTAGCTCTTTCTGCCTGCGAGCTATCTGCAGACGTTTCCATTTTCAGAGCAGGGCTGCCGGAGGCGCCCGGCACGGACCACCTAAGATACGTTGGAAGTTTGAGGTGGCAAGACAAGCAAGCAGCCCCGGTCTTTGTGCCTCGGTGCGAGCAGTGCCATGGGCAGATGAGGCTGAGCAACAGCTTTCCAGGCTAGCTCTTTCTGTCTGCAAGCTATCTGCAGACGTTCGCATTTTCAGAGCAGGGCTGCCGGAGGCCCCCTGCACGGACCCCCAAAGCTACGTTTGAAGTTTGAGGGGGCAAGACAAACAAGCAGCCCCAGTCTCTGTGCCTCGGCGCGAGCAGTGCCATGGGCAGATGAGGCTGAGCAACAGCTTTCCAGGCTAGCTCTTTCTGCCTGCCAGCTATCTGCAGACGTTCGCATTTTCAGAGCAGGGCTGCCGGAGGCCCCCTGCACGGACCCCCAAAGCTACGTTTGAAGTTTGAGGGGGCAAGACAAGCAAGCAGCCCCAGTCTCTGTGCCTCGGTGCGAGCAGTGCCATGGGCAGATGAGGCTGAGCAACAGCTTTCCAGGCTAGCTCTTTCTGCCTGCCAGCTATCTGCAGACGTTCGCATTTTCAGAGCAGGGCTGACGGAGCCCCCCTGCACGGACCCCCAAAGCTACGTTTGAAGTTTGAGGGGGCAAGACAAGCAAGCAGTCCCAGTCTCTGTGCCTCTGTGCGAGCAGTGCCATGGGCAGATGAGGCTGAGCAACAGCTTTCCAGGCTAGCTCTTTCTGCCTGCCAGCTATCTGCAGACGTTCGCATTTTGGGAGCAGGGCTGCCGGAGGACCCCTGCACGGACCCCCAAAGCTACGTTTGAAGTTTGAGGGGGCAAGACAAGCAAGCAGCCCCAGTCTCTGTGCCTCGGTGCGAGCAGTGCCATGGGCAGATGAGGCTGAGCAACAGCTTTCCAGGCTAGCTCTTTCTGCCTGCCAGCTATCTGCAGACGTTCGCATTTTCAGAGCAGGGCTGCCGCAGGCCCCCTGCACGGACCCCCAAAGCTACGTTTGAAGTTTGAGGGGGCAAGACAAGCAAGCAGCCCCAGTCTCTGTGCCTCTGTGCGAGCAGTGCCATGGGCAGATGAGGCTGAGCAACAGCTTTCCAGGCTACCTCTTTCTGCCTGCCAGCTATCTGCAGACGTTCGCATTTTCAGAGCAGGGCTGCCGGAGGCCCCCTGCACGGACCCCCAAAGCTACGTTTGAAGTTTGAGGGGGCAAGACAAGCAAGCAGCCCCAGTCTCTGTGCCTCTGTGCGAGCAGTGCCATGGGCAGATGAGGCTGAGCAACAGCTTTCCAGGCTAGCTCTTTCTGCCTGCCAGCTATCTGCAGACGTTCGCATTTTCAGAGCAGGGCTGCCGGAGCCCCCCTGCACGGACCCCCAAAGCTACGTTTGAAGTTTGAGGGGGCAAGACAAGCAAGCAGCCCCAGTCTCTGTGCCTCTGTGCGAGCAGTGCCATGGGCAGATGAGGCTGAGCAACAGCTTTCCAGGCTAGCTCTTTCTGCCTGCCAGCTATCTGCAGACGTTCGCGTTTTCAGAGCAGGGCTGCCGCAGGCCCCCTGCACGGACCCCCAAAGCTACATTTGAAGTTTGAGGGGGCAAGACAAGCAAGCAGCCCCAGTCTCTGTGCCTCTGTGCGAGCAGTGCCATGGGCAGATGAGGCTGAGCAACAGCTTTCCAGGCTAGCTCTTTCTGCCTGCGAGCTATCTGCAGACGTTCGCATTTTCAGAGCAGGGCTGCCGGAGGCCCCCTGCACGGACCCCCAAAGCTACGTTTGAAGTTTGAGGGGGCAAGACAAGCAAGCAGCCCCAGTCTCTGTGCCTCTGTGCGAGCAGGGCCATGGGCAGATGAGGCTGAGCAACAGCTTTCCAGGCTAGCTCTTTCTGCCTGCCAGCTATCTGCAGACGTTTCCATTTTCAGAGCAGGGCTGCCGGAGGCGCCCGGCACGGACCACCTAAGATACGTTGGAAGTTTGAGGTGGCAAGACAAGCAAGCAGCCCCGGTCTTTGTGCCTCGGTGCGAGCAGTGCCATGGGCAGATGAGGCTGAGCAACAGCTTTCCAGGCTAGCTCTTTCTGTCTGCAAGCTATCTGCAGACGTTCGCATTTTCAGAGCAGGGCTGCCGGAGGCCCCCTGCACGGACCCCCAAAGCTACGTTTGAAGTTTGAGGGGGCAAGACAAACAAGCAGCCCCAGTCTCTGTGCCTCTGTGCGATCAGTGCCATGGGCAGATGAGGCTGAGCAACAGCTTTCCAGGCTAGCTCTTTCTGCCTGCCAGCTATCTGCAGATGTTCGCATTTTCAGAGCAGGGCTGCCGCAGGCCCCCTGCACGGACCCCCAAAGCTACGTTTGAAGTTTGAGGGGGCAAGACAAGCAAGCAGTCCCAGTCTCTGTGCCTCGGCGCGAGCAGTGCCATGGGCAGATGAGGCTGAGCAACAGCTTTCCAGGCTAGTTCTTTCTGCCTGTGAGCTATCTGCAGACGTTCGCATTTTGGGAGCAGAGCTGCCGGAGGCCCCCTGCACGGACCCCCAAAGCTACGTTTGAAGTTTGAGGGGGCAAGACAAGCAAGCAGCCCCAGTCTCTGTGCCTCGGTGCGAGCAGTGCCATGGGCAGATGAGGCTGAGCAACAGCTTTCCAGGCTAGCTCTTTCTGCCTGCCAGCTATCTGCAGACGTTCGCATTTTCAGAGCAGGGCTGACGGAGCCCCCCTGCACGGACCCCCAAAGCTACGTTTGAAGTTTGAGGGGGCAAAACAAGCAAGCAGTCCCAGTCTCTGTGCCTCTGTGCGAGCAGTGCCATGGGCAGATGAGGCTGAGCAACAGCTTTCCAGGCTAGCTCTTTCTGCCTGCCAGCTATCTGCAGACGTTCGCATTTTGGGAGCAGGGCTGCCGGAGGACCCCTGCACGGACCCCCAAAGCTACGTTTGAAGTTTGAGGGGGCAAGACAAGCAAGCAGCCCCAGTCTCTGTGCCTCGGTGCGAGCAGTGCCATGGGCAGATGAGGCTGAGCAACAGCTTTCCAGGCTAGCTCTTTCTGCCTGCCAGCTATCTGCAGACGTTCGCATTTTCAGAGCAGGGCTGCCGGAGGCCCCCTGCACGGACCCCCAAAGCTACGTTTGAAGTTTGAGGGGGCAAGACAAGCAAGCAGCCCCAGTCTCTGTGCCTCTGTGCGAGCAGTGCCATGGGCAGATGAGGCTGAGCAACAGCTTTCCAGGCTAGCTCTTTCTGCCTGCCAGCTATCTGCAGACGTCCGCATTTTCAGAGCAGGGCTGCCGGAGGCCCCCTGCACGGACCCCCAAAGCTACGTTTGAAGTTTGAGGGGGCAAGACAAGCAAGCAGCCCCAGTCTCTGTGCCTCTGTGCGAGCAGTGCCATGGGCAGATGAGGCTGAGCAACAGCTTTCCAGGCTAGCTCTTTCTGCCTGCCAGCTATCTGCAGACGTTCGCATTTTCAGAGCAGGGCTGCCGGAGGCCCCCTACACGGACCCCCAAAGCTACGTTTGAAGTTTGAGGGGGCAAGACAAGTAAGCAGCCCCAGTCTCTGTGCCTCTGTGCGAGCAGTGCCATGGGCAGATGAGGCTGAGCAACAGCTTTCCAGGCTAGCTCTTTCTGGCTGCCAGCTATCTACAGACGTTCGTGTTTTCACAGCAGGGCTGCCGGAGGCCCCCTGCACAGACCCCCAAAGCTACGTTTGAAGTTTCAGGGGGCAAGACAAGCAAGCAGCCCCAGTCTCTGTGCCTCTGTGCGAGCAGTGCCATGGGCAGATGAGGCTGAGCAACAGCTTTCCAGGCTAGCTCTTTCTGCCTGCCAGCTATCTGCAGACGTTCGCATTTTCAGAGCAGGGCTGCCGGAGGCCCCCTGCACGGACCCCCAAAGCTACATTTGAAGTTTGAGGGGGCAAGACAAGCAAGCAGCCCCAGTCTCCGTGCCTCGGTGCGAGCAGTGCCATGGGCAGATGAGGCTGAGCAACAGCTTTCCAGGCTAGCTCTTTTTGTCTGCGAGCTATCTGCAGACGTTCGCATGTTCAGGCAGGGCTGCCGGAGGCCCCCTGCACGGACCACCTAAGCTACGTTTGAAGTTTGAGGGGGCAAGACAAGCAAGCAGCCCCAGTCTCTGTGCCTCGGTGCGAGCAGGGCCATGGGCAGATGAGGCTGAGCAACAGCTTTCTAGGCTAGCTCTTTTTGTCTGCGAGCTATCTGCAGACGTTCGCATTTTCAGGCAAAGCTGCCGGAGGCCCCCTGCACGGACCACCTAAGCTACGTTTGAAGTTTGAGGGGGCAAGACAAGCAAGCAGCCCCAGTCTCTGTGCCTCTGTGCGAGCAGTGCCATGGGCAGATGAGGCTGAGCAACAGCTTTCCAGGCTAGCTCTTTCTGCCTGCCAGCTATCTGCAGACGTTCGCGTTTTGGGAGCAGGGCTGCTGGAGGACCCCTGCACGGACCCCCAAAGTTACGTTTGAAGTTTGAGGGGGCAAGACAAGCAAGCAGCCCCAGTCTCTGTGCCTCTGTGCGAGCAGTGCCATGGGCAGATGAGGCTGAGCAACAGCTTTCCAGGCTAGCTCTTTCTGCCTGCCAGCTATCTGCAGACGTTCGCATTTTCAGAGCAGGGCTGCCGGAGCCCCCCTGCACGGACCCCCAAAGCTACGTTTGAAGTTTGAGGGGGCAAGACAAGCAAGCAGCCCCAGTCTCTGTGCCTCTGTGCGAGCAGTGCCATGGGCAGATGAGGCTGAGCAACAGCTTTCCAGGCTAGCTCTTTCTGCCTGCCAGCTATCTGCAGACGTTCGCGTTTTCAGAGCAGGGCTGCCGGAGGCCCCCTGCACGGACCCCCAAAGCTACATTTGAAGTTTGAGGGGGCAAGACAAGCAAGCAGCCCCAGTCTCTGTGCCTCGGTGCGAGCAGTGCCATGGGCAGATGAGGCTGAGCAACAGCTTTCCAGGCTAGCTCTTTCTGCCTGCGAGCTATCTGCAGACGTTCGCATTTTCAGAGCAGGGCTGCCGCAGGCCCCCTGCACGGACCCCCAAAGCTACGTTTGAAGTTTGAGGGGGCAAGACAAGCAAGCAGCCCCAGTCTCTGTGCCTCTGTGCGAGCAGGGCCATGGGCAGATGAGGCTGAGCAACAGCTTTCCAGGCTAGCTCTTTCTGCCTGCGAGCTATCTGCAGACGTTTCCATTTTCAGAGCAGGGCTGCCGGAGGCGCCCGGCACGGACCACCTAAGATACGTTGGAAGTTTGAGGTGGCAAGACAAGCAAGCAGCCCCGGTCTTTGTGCCTCGGTGCGAGCAGTGCCATGGGCAGATGAGGCTGAGCAACAGCTTTCCAGGCTAGCTCTTTCTGTCTGCAAGCTATCTGCAGACGTTCGCATTTTCAGAGCAGGGCTGCCGGAGGCCCCCTGCACGGACCCCCAAAGCTACGTTTGAAGTTTGAGGGGGCAAGACAAGCAAGCAGCCCCAGTCTCTGTGCCTCTGTGCGAGCAGTGCCATGGGAAGATGAGGCGGAGCAACAGCTTTCCAGGCTAGCTCTTTCCGCCTGCCAGCTATCTGCAGACGTTCGCATTTTCAGAGCAGGACTGCGAATGGAGCCCAACAGGGACCCCCTATCCCCGCGCTTCGTTTGAGGTTTCCCGCCCTCCAATGCTGTCCTGCTCTCTGTCCCTTTCCTCTCTCTGTTATTCTTTCCTGTTCCCTGTGTCTGTTTTTTAATTCCTCCCTCTCTGTCCCTCAGCCCAGTGCTTTTTTTTCCCTTCTTCTTCTTTTCTGCCCAGCCGAGGCTTTTCCCCCTGCGTGTCTGTTCTGCTCCCCTGTCTGTTATTTTTGCCTGTCTTTCACTTTATCCTACCTCCCTGTCCCCTTTTTCTCTCTCATTATCACCTTGTCTCCCTCCCTGTCCCTGTCTTTCTCTGACAATTTGTCCTGCTCCTTGTCCTTCTCTCCATTTGCTGTTATTTCCCGTTCTTCTTCTGACCTTTCCTTCCTTCTTTTTCTATCCTACTGCCCCAGTGCCTCTTTTGCCACCGCTGTCCTGCTCCCTGGCCCTTGTTTCCTCTCACTGTTCCTCTGTCCTTCTTCCTGTCCCCGGTTTTTCTCTATCCTGCTGCCTGTCTGGTCTTTTCTTAGTGTACATCCCTGTCCAGCCGGCTCTCCCTTTTTGCCTTTCTCTCCTTCTCTGTCCTGCTTCCCGGCCCGTTCTTGTCTTCCTCTCTCTCTGTCCTCTAGCCCCTTGCTGGTTTGTGTTGGGATTCCAACCCTAACCACCCCCTTCTTCGTCTGACCCTTTCTTTGTTTCTTAGTACCTTTTTTCCTGTTGCCTGTCCTTTTTCTCTCTCTGTCAGTGTGTCCTGCACTGCGTGGGACGGGGGTGGGAGGCTGAAAAACGGTGGGAAGCTGATGGGGGGGGATTCAGGCTGGAAAGAGGTAGGAGGTTGCAGAGGGGTTGGAAGCTGAATGAAGTAGAGGCCAGAAAAATGAGAGGTGGGGGCTGACGAGGGGTGGGAGGCTGGAGGTGTGGCCAAGGAGGGGGGAGTAGAGGCCAGCAGTAAAAGGAGGCCGGGAAGGGGTGGGAGGCTGCAGAGGGGAGGGAGGCCAGAGTCAAGAGTAGAGGTCAGCAAAAAAAGGAGGCCGGGAAGGGGTGGGAGGCTGCAGAGGGGTGGGAGGCAATGGGCGAGAGTAGAGGCCAGGAAAAAAAGGAGGCCGGGAAGGGGTGGGAGGCTGCAGAGGGGAGGGAGGCAATGGGCGAGAGTAGAGGCCAGGAAGAAAAAAGGTGCCAGGAAGGGGTGGGAGGCTGCAGAGGGGTGGGAGGCCGGGGGCAAGAGTAGAGGCCAGGAAGAAAAAAGAGGCCGGGAAGGGGTGGGAGGCTGCAGAGAGGTGGGAGGCCAAGGGCGACAGTAGAGGCCAGAAAAAAAAGGAGGCCGGAAAGGGGTGGGAGGCTGCAGAGGGGTGGGAGGCCGGGGGTAAGAGTAGAGGCCAGGAAAAAAAGGAGACCGGGAAGTGGTGGGAGGCTGCAGAGGGGAGGGAGGCTGGGGGCGAGAGTAGAGGCCAGGAAAAATAGGAGGCCGGAAAAGGGTAAGAGGCTGCAGAGGGGTGGGAGGCCAAGGGCGACAGTAGAGGCCAGGAAAAAAAGGATACCGGGAAGTGGTGGGAGGCTGCAGAGGGGAGGGAGGCTGGGGGCGAGAGTATAGGCCAGGAAAAATAGGAGGCCGGAAAAGGGTGGGAGGCTGCAGAGGGGTGGGAGGCCAGGGGCGAGAGTAGAGGCCAGAAAAAAAAGGAGGCCGGAAAGGGGTGGGAGGCTGCAGAGGGGAGGGAGGCAATGGGCGAGAGTAGAGGCCAGGAAGAAAAAAGGTGCCAGGAAGGGGTAAGAGGCTGCAGAGGGGTGGGAGGCCGGAGGCGAGAGTAGAGGCCTGGAAGAAAAAAGAGGCCGGGAAGGGGTGGGAGGCTGCAGAGTGGTGGGAGGCCAGGGGCGAGAGTAGAGGCCAGGGAAAAAAGGAGGCCGCGAAAGGGTGGGAGGCTCCAGAGGGGTGGGAGGCCGGGGGCAAGAGTAGAGGCCAGAAAAAAAAGGAGACCGGGAAGGGGTGGGAGGCTGCAGAGAGGTGGGAGGCCAAGGGCGACAGTAGAGGCCAGAAAAAAAAGGAGGCCGGAAAGGGGTGGGAGGCTGCAGAGGGGTGGGAGGCCGGGGGTAAGGGTAGAGGCCAGGAAAAAAAGGAGACCGGGAAGTGGTGGGAGGCTGCAGAGGGGAGGGAGGCAATGGGCGAGAGTAGAGGCCAGGAAAAATAGGAGGCCGGAAAAGGGTGGGAGGCTGCAGAGGGGTGGGAGGCCAGGGGCGAGAGTAGAGGCCAGAAAAAAAAGGAGGCCGGAAAGGGGTGGGAGGCTGAAGAGGGGAGGGAGGCCAGAGTCAAGAGTAGAGGTCAGCAAAAAAAGGAGGCCGGGAAGAGGTGGGAGGCTGCAGAGGGGAGGGAGGCAATGGGCGAGAGTAGAGGCCAGGAAGAAAAAAGGTGCCAGGAAGGGGTAAGAGGCTGCAGAGGGGTGGGAGGCCAAAGGCGAGAGTAGAGGCCTGGAAGAAAAAAGAGGCCGGGAAGGGGTGGGAGGCAGCAGAGTGGTGGGAGGCCAGGGGCGAGAGTAGAGGCCAGGGAAAAAAGGAGGCCGCGAAAGGGTGGGAGGCTGCAGAGGGGAGGGAGGCCGGGGGCAAGAGTAGAGGCCAGAAAAAAAAGGAGGCCGGGAAGGGGTGGGAGGCTGCAGAGAGGTGGGAGGCCAAGGGCGACAGTAGAGGCCAGAAAAAAAAGGAGGCCGGAAAGGGGTGGGAGGCTGCAGAGGGGTGGGAGGCCGGGGGTAAGGGTAGAGGCCAGGAAAAAAAGGAGACCGGGAAGTGGTGGGAGGCTGCAGAGGGGAGGGAGGCAATGGGCGAGAGTAGAGGCCAGGAAAAATAGGAGGCCGGAAAAGGGTGGGAGGCTGCAGAGGGGTGGGAGGCCAGGGGCGAGAGTAGAGGCCAGAAAAAAAAGGAGGCCGGAAAGGGGTGGGAGGCTGAAGAGGGGAGGGAGCCCAGAGTCAAGAGTAGAGGTCAGCAAAAAAAGGAGGCCGGGAAGGGGTGGGAGGCTGCAGAGGGGAGGGAGGCAATGGGCGAGAGTACAGGCCAGGAAGAAAAAAGGTGCCAGGAAGGGGTGGGAAGCTGCAGAGGGGTGGGAGGCCGGGGGCAAGAGTAGAGGCCAGAAAAAAAAGGAGGCCGGGAAGGGGTGGGAGGCTGTAGAGAGGTGGGAGGCCAAGGGCGACAGTAGAGGCCAGAAAAAAAAGGAGGCCGGAAAGGGGTGGGAGGCTGCAGAGGGGTGGGAGGCCGGGGGTAAGGGTAGAGGCCAGGAAAAAAAGGAGACCGGGAAGTGGTGGGAGGCTGCAGAGGGGAGGGAGGCTGGGGGTAAGAGTAGAGGCCAGGAAAAATAGGAGGACGGAAAAGGGTGGGAGGCTGCAGAGGGGTGGGAGGCCAGGGGCGAGAGTAGAGGCCAGAAAAAAAAGGAGGCCGGAAAGGGGTGGGAGGCTGCAGAGGGGTGGGAGGCCGGGGGTAAGAGTAGAGGCCAGGAAAAAAAGGAGGCCGGGAAGGGGTGGGAGGCTGCAGAGGGGTGGGAGGCAATGGGCCAGAGTAGAGGCCAGGAAGAAAAAGAAGGACAGGAAGGGGTGGGAGTCTGCAGAGGGTTTGGAGGCAATGGGCGAGAGTAAAAGTTAGGAAATAAAGGCGGCCGGGAAGGGGTGGGAGGCCGGTGAGATGCGAGTAGGGGCCAGAAAGTCTCTTTTCTTCTCGCTTCTTCCCTGTATTTATCTTTCTTTTCTGCCTTCTTTATTCCTCTAATTCAAGTTCTATCTCGATCCCTGTGTTCTCCTTCCACTCATCATATTCTAGCCTTTTCTCTGTCCTATTCTTGCATATAGTGTGCAGTGGAGGATTCTTGTCTAGGAAGCGACGTCTCGTATGAGCTCTAAGACACCCACATGCATTTTGGTGCTGGGCACCAATGACGCACAGGAGCAGTGCCATGGGCAGATGAGGCTGAGCAACAGCTTTCCAGGCTAGCTCTTTCTGCCTGCCAGCTATCTGCAGACGTTCGCATTTTCAGAGCAGGGCTGCCGGAGCCCCCCTGCACGGACCCCCAAAGCTACGTTTGAAGTTTGAGGGGGCAAGACAAGCAAGCAGCCCCAGTCTCTGTGCCTCGGTGCGAGCAGTGCCATGGGCAGATGAGGCTGAGCAACAGCTTTCCAGGCTAGCTCTTTCTGCCTGCCAGCTATCTGCAGACGTTCGCATTTTGGGAGCAGGGCTGCCGGAGGCCCCCTGCACGGACCCCCAAAGCTACGTTTGAAGTTTGAGGGGGCAAGACAAGCAAGCAGCCCCAGTCTCTGTGCCTCTGTGCGAGCAGTGCCATGGGCAGATGAGGCTGAGCAACAGCTTTCCAGGCTAGCTCTTTCTGCCTGCCAGCTATCTGCAGACGTTCGCATTTTCAGAGCAGGGCTGCCGGAGGCCCCCTGCACGGACCCCCAAAGCTACGTTTGAAGTTTGAGGGGGCAAGACAAGCAAGCAGCCCCAGTCTCTGTGCCTCTGTGCGAGCAGGGCCATGGGCAGATGAGGCTGAGCAACAGCTTTCCAGACTAGCTCTTTCTGCCTGCCAGCTATCTGCAGACGTTTCCATTTTCAGAGCAGGGCTGCCGGAGGCGCCCGGCACGGACCACCTAAGATACGTTGGAAGTTTGAGGTGGCAAGACAAGCAAGCACCCCGGTCTTTGTGCCTCGGTGCGAGCAGTGCCATGGGCAGATGAGGCTGAGCAACAGCTTTCCAGGCTAGCTCTTTCTGTCTGCAAGCTATCTGCAGACGTTCGCATTTTCAGAGCAGGGCTGCCGGAGGCCCCCTGCACGGACCCCCAAAGCTACGTTTGAAGTTTGAGGGGGCAAGACAAGCAAGCAGCCCCAGTCTCTGTGCCTCTGTGCGAGCAGTGCCATGGGCAGATGAGGCGGAGCAACAGCTTTCCAGGCTAGCTCTTTCCGCCTGCCAGCTATCTGCAGACGTTCGCATTTTCAGAGCAGGACTGCGAATGGAGCCCAACAGGGACCCCCTATCCCCGCGCTTCGTTTGAGGTTTCCCGCCCCCCAATGCTGTCCTGCTCTCTGTCCCTTTCCTCTCTCTGTTATTCTGTCCTGTTCCCTGTGTCTGTTTTTTAATTCCTCCCTCTCTGTCCCTCAGCCCAGTGCTTTTTTTTCCCTTCTTCTTCTTTGCTGCCCAGCCGAGGCTTTTCCCCCTGCGTGTCTGTTCTGCTCCCCTGTCTGTTATTTTTGCCTGTCTTTCACTTTATCCTACCTCCCTGTCCCCTTTTTCTCTCTCATTATCACCTTGTCTCGCTCCCTGTCCCTGTCTTTCTCTGACAATTTATCCTGCTCCTTGTCCTTCTCTCCATTTGCTGTTATTTCCCGTGCTTCTTCTGACCTTTCCTTCCTTCTTTTTCTATCCTACTGCCCCAGTGCCTCTTTTGCCACCGCTGTCCTGCTCCCTGGCCCTTGTTTCCTCTCACTGTTCCTCTGTCCTGCTTCCTGTCCCCGGTTTTTCTCTTTCTCTATCCTGCTGCCTGTCTGGTCTTTTCTTAGTGTACATCCCTGTCCAGCCGGCTCTCCCTTTTTGCCTTTCTCTCCTTCTCTGTCCTGCTTCCCGGCCCGTTCTTGTCTTCCTCTCTCTCTGTCCTCTAGCCCCTTGCTGGTTTGTGTTGGGATTCCAACCCTAACCACCCCCTTCTTCGCCTGACCCTTTCTTTGTTTCTTAGTACCTTTTTTCCTGTTGCCTGTCCTTTTTCTCTCTCTGTCAGTGTGTCCTGCACTGCGTGGGACGGGGGTGGGAGGCTGAAAAACGGTGGGAAGCTGATGCGGGGGGATTCAGGCTGGAAAGAGGTAGGAGGTTGCAGAGGGGTTGGAAGCTGAATGAAGTAGAGGCCAGAAAAATGAGAGGTGGGGGCTGACGAGGGGTGGGAGGATGGAGGTGTGGCCAAGGAGGGGGGAGTAGAGGCCAGCAGTAAAAGGAGGCCGGGAAGGGGTGGGAGGCTGCAGAGGGGAGGGAGGCCAGAGTCAAGAGTAGAGGTCAGCAAAAAAAGGAGGCCGGGAAGGGGTGGGAGGCTGCAGAGGGGTGGGAGGCAATGGGCGAGAGTAGAGGCCAGGAAGAAAAAGGAGGTAGAGAAGGGGTGGGAGGCTGCAGAGTGGTGGGAGGCCGGGGGCGAGAGTAGAGGCCAGGAAAAAAAGGAGGCCGGGAAGGGGTGGGAGGCTGCAGAGGGGAGGGAGGCAATGGGCGAGAGTAGAGGCCAGGAAGAAAAAAGAGGCCGGGAAGGGGTGGGAGGCTGCAGAGAGGTGGGAGGCCAAGGGCGACAGTAGAGGCCAGAAAAAAAAGGAGGCCGGAAAGGGGTGGGAGGCTGCAGAGGGGTGGGAGGCCGGGGGTAAGAGTAGAGGCCAGGAAAAAAAGGAGACCGGGAAGTGGTGGGAGGCTGCAGAGGGGAGGGAGGCTGGGGGCGAGAGTAGAGGCCAGGAAAAATAGGAGGACGGAAAAGGGTGGGAGGCTGCAGAGGGGTGGGAGGCCAGGGGCGAGAGTAGAGGCCAGAAAAAAAAGGAGGCCGGAAAGGGGTGGGAGGCTGCAGAGGGGTGGGAGGCCGGGGGTAAGAGTAGAGGCCAGAAAAAAAGGAGGCCGGGAAGGGGTGGGAGGCTGCAGAGGGGTGGGAGGCAATGGGCCAGAGTAGAGGCCAGGAAGAAAAAGAAGGACAGGAAGGGGTGGGAGTCTGCAGAGGGTTGGGAGGCAATGGGCGAGAGTAAAGGTTAGGAAATAAAGGAGGCCGGGAAGGGGTGGGAGGCCGGTGAGATGCGAGTAGGGGCCAGAAAGTCTCTTTTCTTCTCGCTTCTTCCCTGTATTTATCTTTCTTTTCTGCCTTCTTTATTCCTCTAATTCAAGTTCTATCTCGATCCCTGTGTTCTCCTTCCACTCATCATATTCTAGCCTTTTCTCTGTCCTATTCTTGCATATAGTGTGCAGTGGAGGATTCTTGTCTAGGAAGCGACGTCTCGTATGAGCTCTAAGACACCCACATGCATTTTGGTGCTGGGCACCAATGACGCACAGGAGCAGTGCCATGGGCAGATGAGGCTGAGCAACAGCTTTCCAGGCTAGCTCTTTCTGCCTGCCAGCTATCTGCAGACGTTCGCATTTTCAGAGCAGGGCTGCCGGAGGCCCCCTGCACGGACCCCCAAAGCTACGTTTGAAGTTTGAGGGGGCAAGACAAGCAAGCAGCCCCGGTCTCTGTGCCTCTGTGCGAGCAGTGCCATGGGCAGATGAGGCTGAGCAACAGCTTTCCAGGCTAGCTCTTTCTGCCTGCCAGCTATCTGCAGACGTTCGCATTTTCAGAGCAGGGCTTCCGCAGGCGCCCAACACGGACCCCCAAAGCTACGTTTGAAGTTTGAGGGGGCAAGACAAGCAAGCAGCCCCAGTCTCTGTGCCTCGGTGCGAGCAGTGCCATGGGCAGATGAGGCTGAGCAACAGCTTTCCAGGCTAGCTCTTTCTACCTGCCAGCTATCTGCAGACGTTCGCATTTTCAGAGCAGGGCTGCCGGAGGCCCCCTGCACGGACCCCCAAAGCTACGTTTGAAGTTTGAGGGGGCAAGACAAGCAAGCAGCCCCAGTCTCTGTGCCTCTGTGCGAGCAGTGCCATGGGCAGATGAGGCTGAGCAACAGCTTTCCAGGCTAGCTCTTTCTGCCTGCCAGCTATCTGCAGACGTTCGCATTTTCAGAGCAGGGCTGCCGCAGGCCCCCTGCACGGAACCCCAAAGCTACGTTTGACGTTTGAGGGGGCAAGACAAGCAAGCAGCCCCAGTCTCTGTGCCTCTGTGCGAGCAGTGCCATGGGCAGATGAGGCTGAGCAACAGCTTTCCAGGCTAGCTCTTTCTGCCTGCCAGCTATCTGCAGACGTTCGCATTTTCAGAGCAGGGCTGCCGGAGGCCCCCTGCACGGACCCCCAAAGCTACGTTTGAATTTGAGGGGGCAAGACAAGCAAGCAGCCCCAGTCTCTGTGCCTCTGTGCGAGCAGTGCCATGGGCAGATGAGGCTGAGCAACAGCTTTCCAGGCTAGCTCTTTCTGCCTGCCAGCTATCTGCAGACGTTCGCGTTTTGGGAGCAGGGCTGCCGGAGGCCCCCTGCACGGAACCCCAAAGCTACGTTTGAAGTTTGAGGGGGCAAGACAAGCAAGCAGCCCCAGTCTCTGTGCCTCTGTGCGAGCAGTGCCATGGGCAGATGAGGCTGAGCAATAGCTTTCCAGGCTAGCTCTTTCTGCCTGCCACCTATCTGCAGACGTTCGCATTTTCAGAGCAGGGCTGCCGGAGGCCCCCTGCACGGAACCCCAAAGCTACGTTTGAAGTTTGAGGGGGCAAGACAAGCAAGCAGCCCCAGTCTCTGTGCCTCTGTGCGAGCAGTGCCATGGGCAGATGAGGCTGAGCAACAGCTTTCCAGGCTAGCTCTTTCTGCCTGCCAGCTATCTGCAGACGTTCGCATTTTCCGAGCAGGGCTGCCGGAGGACCCCTGCACGGACCCCCAAAGCTACGTTTGAAGTTTGAGGGGGCAAGACAAGCAAGCAGCCCCAGTCTCTGTGCCTCTGTGCGAGCAGTGCCATGGGCAGATGAGGCTGAGCAACAGCTTTCCAGGCTAGCTCTTTCTGCCTGCCAGCTATCTGCAGACGTTCGCATTTTCAGAGCAGGGCTGCCGGAGGCCCCCTGCACGGACCCCCAAAGATACGTTTGAAGTTTGAGGGGGCAAGACAAGCAAGCAGCCCCAGTCTCTGTGCCTCTGTGCGAGCAGTGCCATGGGCAGATGAGGCGGAGCAACAGCTTTCCAGGCTAGCTCTTTCTGCCTGCGAGCTATCTGCAGATGTTCGCATTTTCAGAGCAGGGCTGCCAGAGGCCCCCTGCACGGACCCCCAAAGCTACGTTTGAAGTTTGAGGTGGCAAGACAAGCAAGCAGCCCCAGTCTCTGTGCCTCTGTGCTAGCAGTGCCATGGGCAGATGAGGCTGAGCAACAGCTTTCCAGGCTAGCTCTTTCTGCCTGCCAGCTATCTGCAGACGTTCGCATTTTCAGAGCAGGGCTGCCGGAGGCCCCCTGCACGGACCCCCAAAGCTACGTTTGAAGTTTGAGGGGGCAAGACAAGCAAGCAGCCCCAGTCTCTGTGCCTCGGTGCGAGCAGTGCCATGGGCAGATGAGGCTGAGCAACAGCTTTCCAGGCTAGCTCTTTCTGCCTGCCAGCTATCTGCAGACGTTCGCGTTTTGGGAGCAGGGCTGCCGGAGGCCCCCTGCACGGAACCCCAAAGCTACGTTTGAAGTTTGAGGGGGCAAGACAAGCAAGCAGCCCCAGTCTCTGTGCCTCTGTGCGAGCAGTGCCATGGGCAGATGAGGCTGAGCAATAGCTTTCCAGGCTAGCTCTTTCTGCCTGCCAGCTATCTGCAGACGTTCGCATTTTCAGAGCAGGGCTGCCGGAGGCCCCCTGCACGGAACCCCAAAGCTACGTTTGAAGTTTGAGGGGGCAAGACAAGCAAGCAGCCCCAGTCTCTGTGCCTCTGTGCGAGCAGTGCCATGGGCAGATGAGGCTGAGCAACAGCTTTCCAGGCTAGCTCTTTCTGCCTGCCAGCTATCTGCAGACGTTCGCATTTTCCGAGCAGGGCTGCCGGAGGCCCCCTGCACGGACCCCCAAAGCTACGTTTGAAGTTTGAGGGGGCAAGACAAGCAAGCAGCCCCAGTCTCTGTGCCTCTGTGCGAGCAGTGCCATGGGCAGATGAGGCTGAGCAACAGCTTTCCAGGCTAGCTCTTTCTGCCTGCCAGCTATCTGCAGACGTTCGCAGTTTTGGGAGCAGGGCTGCTGGAGGCCCCCTGCACGGACCCCCAAAGCTACGTTTGAAGTTTGAGGGGGCAAGACAAGCAAGCAGCCCCAGTCTCTGTGCCTCTGTGCGAGCAGTGCCATGGGCAGATGAGGCTGAGCAACAGCTTTCCAGGCTAGCTCTTTCTGCCTGCCAGCTATCTGCAGACGTTCGCATTTTCAGAGCAGGGCTGCCGGAGGCCCCCTGCACGGACCCCCAAAGTTACGTTTGAAGTTTGAGGGGGCAAGACAAGCAAGCAGCCCCAGTCTCAGTGCCTCTGTGTGAGCAGTGCCATGGGCAGATGAGGCTGAGCAACAGCTTTCCAGGCTAGCTCTTTCTGCCTGCCAGCTATCTGCAGACGTTCGCATTTTGGGAGCAGGGCTGCCGGAGGCCCCCTGCACGGACCCCCAAAGCTACGTTTGAAGTTTGAGGGGGCAAGACAAGCAATCAGCCCCAGTTTCTTGCCTCTGTGCGAGCAGTGCCATGGGCAGATGAGGCTGAGCAACAGCTTTCCAGGCTAGCTCTTTCTGCCTGCCAGCTATCTGCAGACGTTCGCATTTTCAGAGCAGGGCTGCCGCAGGCCCCCTGCACGGACCCCCAAAGCTACGTTTGAAGTTTGAGGGGGCAAGACAAGCAAGCAGCCCCAGTCTCTGTGCCTCTGTGCTAGCAGTGCCATGGGCAGATGAGGCTGAGCAACAGCTTTCCAGGCTAGCTCTTTCTGCCTGCCAGCTATCTGCAGACGTTCGCATTTTCAGAGCAGGGCTGCCGGAGGCCCCCTGCACGGACCCCCAAAGCTACGTTTGAAGTTTGAGGGGGCAAGACAAGCAAGCAGCCCCAGTCTCTGTGCCTCGGTGCGAGCAGTGCCATGGGCAGATGAGGCTGAGCAACAGCTTTCCAGGCTAGCTCTTTCTGCCTGCCAGCTATCTGCAGACGTTCGCATTTTCAGAGCAGGGCTGCCGCAGGCCCCCTGCACGGACCCCCAAAGCTACGTTTGAAGTTTGAGGGGGCAAGACAAGCAAGCAGCCCCAGTCTCTGTGCCTCGGTGCGAGCAGTGCCATGGGCAGATGAGGCTGAGCAACAGCTTTCCAGGCTAGCTCTTTCTGCCTGCCAGCTATCTGCAGACGTTCGCATTTTCAGAGCAGGGCTGCCGCAGGCCCCCTGCACGGAACCCCAAAGCTACGTTTGAAGTTTGAGGGGGCAAGACAAGCAAGCAGCCCCAGTCTCTGTGCCTCGGTGCGAGCAGTGCCATGGGCAGATGAGGCTGAGCAACAGCTTTCCAGGCTAGCTCTTTCTGCCTGCCACCTATCTGCAGACATTCGCATTTTCAGAGCAGGGCTGCCGCAGGCCCCCTGCACGGACCCCCAAAGCTACGTTTGAAGTTTGAGGGGGCAAGACAAGCAAGCAGCCCCAGTCTCTGTGCCTCGGTGCGAGCAGTGCCATGGGCAGATGAGGCTGAGCAACAGCTTTCCAGGCTAGCTCTTTCTGCCTGCCAGCTATCTGCAGATGTTCGCGTTTTCAGAGCAGGGCTGCCGGAGGCCCCCTGCACGGACCCCCAAAGCTACGTTTGAAGTTTGAGGGGGCAAGACAAGCAAGCAGCCCCAGTCTCTGTGCCTCGGTGCGAGCAGTGCCATGGGCAGATGAGGCTGAGCAACAGCTTTCCAGGCTAGCTCTTTCTGCCTGCCAGCTATCTGCAGACGTTCGCATTTTCAGAGCAGGGCTGCCGCAGGCCCCCTGCACGGAACCCCAAAGCTACGTTTGAAGTTTGAGGGGGCAAGACAAGCAAGCAGCCCCAGTCTCTGTGCCTCTGTGCGAGCAGTGCCATGGGCAGATGAGGCTGAGCATCATCTTTCCAGGCTAGCTCTTTGTGGCTGCGAGCTATCTGCAGACGTTCGCGTTTTCAGAGCAGGGCTGCCGGAGGCCCCCTGCACGGACCCCCAAAGCTACGTTTGAATTTGAGGGGGCAAGACAAGCAAGCAGCCCCAGTCTCTGTGCCTCTGTGCGAGCAGTGCCATGGGCAGATGAGGCTGAGCAACAGCTTTCCAGGCTAGCTCTTTCTGCCTGCCAGCTATCTGCAGACGTTCGCAGTTTTGGGAGCAGGGCTGCTGGAGGCCCCCTGCACGGACCCCCAAAGCTACGTTTGAAGTTTGAGGGGGCAAGACAAGCAAGCAGCCCCAGTCTCAGTGCCTCTGTGTGAGCAGTGCCATGGGCAGATGAGGCTGAGCAACAGCTTTCCAGGCTAGCTCTTTCTGCCTGCCAGCTATCTGCAGACGTTCGCATTTTCAGAGCAGGGCTGCCGGAGGCCCCCTGCACGGACCCCCAAAGATACGTTTGAAGTTTGAGGGGGCAAGACAAGCAAGCAGCCCCAGTTTCTTGCCTCTGTGCGAGCAGTGCCATGGGCAGATGAGGCTGAGCAACAGCTTTCCTGGCTAGCTCTTTCTGCCTGCCAGCTATCTGCAGACGTTCGCATTTTCAGAGCAGGGCTGCCGCAGGCCCCCTGCACGGACCCCCAAAGCTACGTTTGAAGTTTGAGGGGGCAAGACAAGCAAGCAGCCCCAGTCTCTGTGCCTCTGTGCTAGCAGTGCCATGGGCAGATGAGGCTGAGCAACAGCTTTCCAGGCTAGCTCTTTCTGCCTGCCAGCTATCTGCAGACGTTCGCATTTTCAGAGCAGGGCTGCCGGAGGCCCCCTGCACGGACCCCCAAAGCTACGTTTGAAGTTTGAGGGGGCAAGACAAGCAAGCAGCCCCAGTCTCTGTGCCTCGGTGCGAGCAGTGCCATGGGCAGATGAGGCTGAGCAACAGCTTTCCAGGCTAGCTCTTTCTGCCTGCCAGCTATCTGCAGACGTTCGCATTTTCAGAGCAGGGCTGCCGCAGGCCCCCTGCACGGACCCCCAAAGCTACGTTTGAAGTTTGAGGGGGCAAGACAAGCAAGCAGCCCCAGTCTCTGTGCCTCGGTGCGAGCAGTGCCATGGGCAGATGAGGCTGAGCAACAGCTTTCCAGGCTAGCTCTTTCTGCCTGCCAGCTATCTGCAGACGTTCGCATTTTCAGAGCAGGGCTGCCGCAGGCCCCCTGCACGGAACCCCAAAGCTACGTTTGAAGTTTGAGGGGGCAAGACAAGCAAGCAGCCCCAGTCTCTGTGCCTCGGTGCGAGCAGTGCCATGGGCAGATGAGGCTGAGCATCATCTTTCCAGGCTAGCTCTTTGTGGCTGCCAGCTATCTGCAGACGTTCGCATTTTCAGAGCAGGGCTGCCGGAGGACCCCTGCACGGACCCCCAAAGCTACGTTTGAAGTTTGAGGGGGCAAGACAAGCAAGCAGCCTCAGTCTCTGTGCCTCTGTGGGAGCAGTGCCATGGCCAGATGAGGCTGAGCAACAGCTTTCCAGGCTAGCTCTTTCTGCCTGCCAGCTATCTGCAGACATTCGCATTTTCAGAGCAGGGCTGCCGCAGGCCCCCTGCACGGACCCCCAAAGCTACGTTTGAAGTTTGAGGGGGCAAGACAAGCAAGCAGCCCCAGTCTCTGTGCCTCGGTGCGAGCAGTGCCATGGGCAGATGAGGCTGAGCAACAGCTTTCCAGGCTAGCTCTTTCTGCCTGCCAGCTATCTGCAGACGTTCGCGTTTTCAGAGCAGGGCTGCCGGAGGCCCCCTGCACGGACCCCAAAAGCTACGTTTGAATTTGAGGGGGCAAGACAAGCAAGCAGCCCCAGTCTCTGTGCCTCTGTGCGAGCAGTGCCATGGGCAGATGAGGCTGAGCAACAGCTTTCCAGGCTAGCTCTTTCTGCCTGCCAGCTATCTGCAGACGTTCGCATTTTCAGAGCAGGGCTGCCGCAGGCCCCCTGCACGGACCCCCAAAGCTACGTTTGAAGTTTGAGGGGGCAAGACAAGCAAGCAGCCCCAGTCTCTGTGCCTCTGTGCGAGCAGTGCCATGGGCAGATGAGGCTGTGCAACAGCTTTCCAGGCTAGCTCTTTCTGCCTGCCAGCTATCTGCAGACGTTCGCATTTTCAGAGCAGGGCTGCCGGAGGCCCCCTGCACGGACCCCCAAAGTTACGTTTGAAGTTTGAGGGGGCAAGACAAGCAAGCAGCCCCAGTCTCTGTGCCTCTGTGTGAGCAGTGCCATGGGCAGATGAGGCTGAGCAACAGCTTTCCAGGCTAGCTCTTTCTGCCTGCCAGCTATCTGCAGACGTTCGCATTTTCAGAGCAGGGCTGCCGGAGGCCCCCTGCACGGAACCCCAAAGCTATGTTTGAAGTTTGAGGGGGCAAGACAAGCAAGCAGCCCCAGTCTCTGTGCCTCGGTGCGAGCAGTGCCATGGGCAGATGAGGCTGAGCAACAGCTTTCCAGGCTAGCTCTTTCTGCCTGCCAGCTATCTGCAGACGTTCGCATTTTCAGAGCAGGGCTGCCGGAGGCCCCCTGCACGGACCCCCAAAGCTACGTTTGAAGTTTGAGGGGGCAAGACAAGCAAGCAGCCCCAGTCTCTGTGCCTCTGTGCGAGCAGTGCCATGGGCAGATGAGGCTGAGCAACAGCTTTCCAGGCTAGCTCTTTCTGCCTGCCAGCTATCTGCAGACGTTCGCATTTTCAGAGCAGGGCTGCCGGAGGTCCCCTGCACGGAACCCCAAAGCTACGTTTGAAGTTTGAGGGGGCAAGACAAGCAAGCAGCCCCAGTCTCTGTGCCTCTGTGTGAGCAGTGCCATGGGCAGATGAGGCTGAGCAACAGCTTTCCAGGATAAATATTTCTGCCTGCCAGCTATCTGCAGACGTTCGCATTTTCAGAGCAGGGCTGCCGGAGGCCCCCTGCACGGACCCCCAAAGCTACGTTTGACGTTTGAGGGGGCAAGACAAGCAAGCAGCCCCAGTCTCTGTGCCTCTGTGCGAGCAGTGCCATGGGCAGATGAGGCTGAGCAACAGCTGTCCAGGCTAGCTCTTTCTGCCTGCCAGCTATCTGCAGACGTTCGCATTTTCAGAGCAGGGCTGCCGGAGGCCCCCTGCACGGACCCCCAAAGCTACGTTTGAAGTTTGAGGGGGCAAGACAAGCAAGCAGCCCCAGTCTCTGTGCCTCTGTGCGAGCAGTGCCATGGGCAGATGAGGCTGAGCAACAGCTTTCCAGGCTAGCTCTTTCTGCCTGCCAGCTATCTGCAGACGTTCGCATTTTCAGAGCAGGGCTGCCGGAGGCCCCCTGCACGGACCCCCAAAGCTACGTTTGAAGTTTGAGGGGGCAAGACAAGCAAGCAGCCCCAGTCTCTGTGCCTCTGTGCGAGCAGTGCCATGGGCAGATGAGGCTGAGCAACAGCTTTCCAGGCTAGCTCTTTCTGGCTCACAGCTATCTGCAGACGTTCGCATTTTCAGAGCAGGGCTGCCGGAGGCCCCCTGCACGGACCCCCAAAGCTACGTTTGAAGTTTGAGGGGGCAAGACAAGCAAGCAGCCCCAGTTTCTTGCCTTTGTGCGAGCAGTGCCATGGGCAGATGAGGCTGAGCAACAGCTTTCCAGGCTAGCTCTTTCTGCCTGCCAGCTATTTGCAGACGTTCACATTTTCAGAGCAGGGCTGCCGCAGGCCCCCTGCACGGACCCCCAAAGCTACGTTTGAAGTTTGAGGGGGCAAGACAAGCAAGCAGCCCCAGTCTCTGTGCCTCTGTGCGAGCAGTGCCATGGGCAGATGAGGCTGAGCAACACCTTTCCAGGCAAGCTCTTTCTGCCTGCGAGCTATCTGCAGACGTTCGCAGTTTTGGGAGCAGGGCTGCCGGAGGCCCCCTGCACGGACCCCCAAAGCTACGTTTGGAGTTTGAGGGGGCAAGACAAGCAAGCAGCCCCAGTCTCTGTGCCTCAGTGTGAGCAGTGCCATGGGCAGATGAGGCTGAGCAACAGCTTTCCAGGCTAGCTCTTTCTGCCTGCCAGCTTTCTGCAGACGTTCGCGTTTTCAGAGCAGGGCTGCCAGAGGCCCCCTGCACGGACCCCCAAAGCTACGTTTGAATTTGAGGGGGCAAGACAAGCAAGCAGCCCCAGTCTCTGTGCCTCTGTGCGAGCAGTGCCATGGGCAGATGAGGCTGAGCAACAGCTTTCCAGGCTAGCTCTTTCTGCCTGCCAGCTATCTGCAGACGTTCGCATTTTCAGAGCAGGGCTGCCGGAGGCCCCCTGCACGGACCCCCAAAGCTACGTTTGAAGTTTGAGGGGGCAAGACAAGCAAGCAGCCCCAGTCTCTGTGCCTCTGTGCGAGCAGTGCCATGGGCAGATGAGGCTGAGCAACAGCTTTCCAGGCTAGCTCTTTCTGCCTGCCAGCTATCTGCAGACGTTCGCATTTTCAGAGCAGGGCTGCCGGAGGACCCCTGCACGGACCCCCAAAGCTACGTTTGAAGTTTGAGGGGGCAAGACAAGCAAGCAGCCCCAGTCTCTGTGCCTCTGTGCGAGCAGTGCCATGGGCAGATGAGGCTGAGCAACAGCTTTCCAGGCTAGCTCTTTCTGCCTGCCAGCTATCTGCAGACGTTCGCATTTTCAGAGCAGGGCTGCCGGAGGCCCCCTGCACGGACCCCCAAAGTTACGTTTGAAGTTTGAGGGGGCAAGACAAGCAAGCAGCCCCAGTCTCTGTGCCTCTGTGTGAGCAGTGCCATGGGCAGATGAGGCTGAGCAACAGCTTTCCAGGCTAGCTCTTTCTGCCTGCCAGCTATCTGCAGACGTTCGCATTTTCAGAGCAGGGCTGCCGGAGGCCCCCTGCACGGAACCCCAAAGCTATGTTTGAAGTTTGAGGGGGCAAGACAAGCAAGCAGCCCCAGTCTCTGTGCCTCGGTGCGAGCAGTGCCATGGGCAGATGAGGCTGAGCAACAGCTTTCCAGGCTAGCTCTTTCTGCCTGCCAGCTATCTGCAGACGTTCCCATTTTCAGAGCAGGGCTGCCGGAGGCCCCCTGCACGGACCCCCAAAGCTACGTTTGAAGTTTGAGGGGGCAAGACAAGCAAGCAGCCCCAGTCTCTGTGCCTCTGTGCGAGCAGTGCCATGGGCAGATGAGGCTGAGCAACAGCTTTCCAGGCTAGCTCTTTCTGCCTGCCAGCTATCTGCAGACGTTCGCATTTTCAGAGCAGGGCTGCCGGAGGTCCCCTGCACGGACCCCCAAAGCTACGTTTGAAGTTTGAGGGGGCAAGACAAGCAAGCAGCCCCAGTCTCTGTGCCTCTGTGTGAGCAGTGCCATGGGCAGATGAGGCTGAGCAACAGCTTTCCAGGATAACTATTTCTGCCTGCCAGCTATCTGCAGACGTTCGCATTTTCAGAGCAGGGCTGCCGGAGGCCCCCTGCACGGACCCCCAAAGCTACGTTTGACGTTTGAGAGGGCAAGACAAGCAAGCAGCCCCAGTCTCTGTGCCTCTGTGCGAGCAGTGCCATGGGCAGATGAGGCTGAGCAACAGCTTTCCAGGCTAGCTCTTTCTGCCTGCCAGCTATCTGCAGACGTTCGCATTTTCAGAGCAGGGCTGCCGGAGGCCCCCTGCACGGACCCCCAAAGCTACGTTTGAAGTTTGAGGGGGCAAGACAAGCAAGCAGCCCCAGTCTCTGTGCCTCTGTGCGAGCAGTGCCATGGGCAGATGAGGCTGAGCAACAGCTTTCCAGGCTAGCTCTTTCTGGCTCACAGCTATCTGCAGACGTTCGCATTTTCAGAGCAGGGCTGCCGGAGGCCCCCTGCACGGACCCCCAAAGCTACGTTTGAAGTTTGAGGGGGCAAGACAAGCAAGCAGCCCCAGTTTCTTGCCTTTGTGCGAGCAGTGCCATGGGCAGATGAGGCTGAGCAACAGCTTTCCAGGCTAGCTCTTTCTGCCTGCCAGCTATTTGCAGACGTTCACATTTTCAGAGCAGGGCTGCCGCAGGCCCCCTGCACGGACCCCCAAAGCTACGTTTGAAGTTTGAGGGGGCAAGACAAGCAAGCAGCCCCAGTCTCTGTGCCTCTGTGCGAGCAGTGCCATGGGCAGATGAGGCTGAGCAACACCTTTCCAGGCTAGCTCTTTCTGCCTGCGAGCTATCTGCAGACGTTCGCAGTTTTGGGAGCAGGGCTGCCGGAGGCCCCCTGCATGGACCCCCAAAGCTACGTTTGGAGTTTGAGGGGGCAAGACAAGCAAGCAGCCCCAGTCTCTGTGCCTCTGTGCGAGCAGTGCCATGGGCAGATGAGGCTGAGCAACAGCTTTCCAGGCTAGCTCTTTCTGCCTGCCAGCTTTCTGCAGACGTTCGCGTTTTCAGAGCAGGGCTGCCGGAGGCCCCCTGCACGGACCCCCAAAGCTACGTTTGAATTTGAGGGGGCAAGACAAGCAAGCAGCCCCAGTCTCTGTGCCTCTGTGCGAGCAGTGCCATGGGCAGATGAGGCTGAGCAACAGCTTTCCAGGCTAGCTCTTTCTGCCTGCCAGCTATCTGCAGACGTTCGCATTTTCAGAGCAGGGCTGCCGGAGGACCCCTGCACGGACCCCCAAAGCTACGTTTGAAGTTTGAGGGGGCAAGACAAGCAAGCAGCCCCAGTCTCTGTGCCTCTGTGCGAGCAGTGCCATGGGCAGATGAGGCTGAGCAACAGCTTTCCAGGCTAGCTCTTTCTGCCTGCCACCTATCTGCAGACGTTCGCATTTTCAGAGCAGGGCTGCCGGAGGACCCCTGCACGGACCCCCAAAGCTACGTTTGAAGTTTGAGGGGGCAAGACAAGCAAGCAGCCCCAGTCTCTGTGCCTCTGTGCGAGCAGTGCCATGGGCAGATGAGGCTGAGCAACAGCTTTCCAGGCTAGCTCTTTCTGCCTGCCACCTATCTGCAGACGTTCGCATTTTCAGAGCAGGGCTGTCGCAGGCCCCCTGCACGGACCCCCAAAGCTACGTTTGAAGTTTGAGGGGGCAAGACAAGCAAGCAGCCCCAGTCTCAGTGCCTCTGTGCGAGCAGTGCCATGGGCAGATGAGGCTGAGCAACAGCTTTCCAGGCTAGCTCTTTCTGCCTGCCACCTATTTGCAGACGTTCGCATTTTCAGAGCAGGGCTGCCGCAGGCCCCCTGCACGGACCCCCAAAGCTACGTTTGAAGTTTGAGGGGGCAAGACAAGCAAGCAGCCCCAGTCTCTGTGCCTCTGTGCGAGCAGTGCCATGGGCAGATGAGGCTGAGCAACAGCTTTCCAGGCTAGCTCTTTCTGCCTGCCAGCTATCTGCAGACGTTCGCAGTTTTGGGAGCAGGGCTGCTGGAGGCCCCCTCACGGACCCCCAAAGCTACGTTTGAAGTTTGAGGGGGCAAGACAAGCAAGCAGCCCCAGTCTCTGTGCCTCTGTGCGAGCAGTGCCATGGGCAGATGAGGCTGAGCAACAGCTTTCCAGGCTAGCTCTTTCTGCCTGCCAGCTTTCTGCAGACGTTCGCGTTTTCAGAGCAGGGCTGCCGGAGGCCCCCTGCACGGACCCCCAAAGCTACGTTTGAATTTGAGGGGGCAAGACAAGCAAGCAGCCCCAGTCTCTGTGCCTCTGTGCGAGCAGTGCCATGGGCAGATGAGGCTGAGCAACAGCTTTCCAGGCTAGCTCTTTCTGCCTGCCAGCTATCTGCAGACGTTCGCATTTTCAGAGCAGGGCTGCCGGAGGACCCCTGCACGGACCCCCAAAGCTACGTTTGAAGTTTGAGGGGGCAAGACAAGCAAGCAGCCCCAGTCTCTGTGCCTCTGTGCGAGCAGTGCCATGGGCAGATGAGGCTGAGCAACAGCTTTCCAGGCTAGCTCTTTCTGCCTGCCAGCTATCTGCAGACGTTCGCATTTTCAGAGCAGGGCTGCCGGAGGACCCCTGCACGGACCCCCAAAGCTACGTTTGAAGTTTGAGGGGGCAAGACAAGCAAGCAGCCCCAGTCTCTGTGCCTCTGTGCGAGCAGTGCCATGGGCAGATGAGGCTGAGCAACAGCTTTCCAGGCTAGCTCTTTCTGCCTGCCACCTATCTGCAGACGTTCGCATTTTCAGAGCAGGGCTGCCGCAGGCCCCCTGCACGGACCCCCAAAGCTACGTTTGAAGTTTGAGGGGGCAAGACAAGCAAGCAGCCCCAGTCTCTGTGCCTCTGTGCGAGCAGTGCCATGGGCAGATGAGGCTGAGCAACAGCTTTCCAGGCTAGCTCTTTCTGCCTGCCACCTATCTGCAGACGTTCGCATTTTCAGAGCAGGGCTGCCGCAGGCCCCCTGCACGGACCCCCAAAGCTACGTTTGAAGTTTGAGGGGGCAAGACAAGCAAGCAGCCCCAGTCTCTGTGCCTCTGTGCGAGCAGTGCCATGGGCAGATGAGGCTGAGCAACAGCTTTCCAGGCTAGCTCTTTTTGCCTGCCAGCTATCTGCAGACGTTCGCATTTTCAGAGCAGGGCTGCCGCAGGCCCCCTGCACGGACCCCCAAAGCTACGTTTGAATTTGAGGGGGCAAGACAAGCAAGCAGCCCCAGTCTCTGTGCCTCTGTGCGAGCAGTGCCATGGGCAGATGAGGCTGAGCAACAGCTTTCCAGGCTAGCTCTTTCTGCCTGCCACCTATCTGCAGACGTTCGCATTTTCAGAGCAGGGCTGCCGCAGGCCCCCTGCACGGACCCCCAAAGCTACGTTTGAAGTTTGAGGGGGCAAGACAAGCAAGCAGCCCCAGTCTCTGTGCCTCTGTGCGAGCAGTGCCATGGGCAGATGAGGCTGAGCAACAGCTTTCCAGGCTAGCTCTTTCTGCCTGCCAGCTATCTGCAGACGTTCGCATTTTCAGAGCAGGGCTGCTGGAGGACCCCTGCACGGACCCCCAAAGCTACGTTTGAAGTTTGAGGGGGCAAGACAAGCAAGCAGCCCCAGTCTCTGTGCCTCTGTGTGAGCAGTGCCATGGGCAGATGAGGCTGAGCAACAGCTTTCCAGGCTAGCTCTTTCTGCCTGCCAGCTATCTGCAGACGTTTCCATTTTCAGAGCAGGGCTGCCGCAGGCGCCCGGCACGGACCACCTAAGATACGTTGGAAGTTTGAGGTGGCAAGACAAGCAAGCAGCCCCGGTCTTTGTGCCTCTGTGCGAGCAGTGCCATGGGCAGATGAGGCTGAGCAACAGCTTTCCAGGCTAGCTCTTTCTGCCTGCCATCTATCTGCAGACGTTCGCATTTTCAGAGCTGGACTGCGAATGGAGCCCAACAGGGACCCCCTATCCCCGCGCTTCGTTTGAGGTTTCCCACCCCCCAATGCTGTCCTTCTCTCTGTCCCTTTCCTCTCTCTGTTATTTTTTACTGTTCCCTGTGTCTCTTTTTTAATTCCTCCCTCTCTGTCCCTCAGCCCAGTGCTTTTTTTTCCCTTCTTCTTCTTTGCTGCCCAGCCGAGGCTTTTCCCCCTGCGTGTCTGTTCTGCTCCCCTGTCTGTTATTTTTGCCTGTCTTTCACTTTATCCTACCTCCCTGTCCCCTTTTTCTCTCTCATTATCACCTTGTCTCGCTCCCTGTCCCTGTCTTTCTCTGACAATTTGTCCTGCTCCTTGTCCTTCTCTCCATTTGCTGTTATTTCCCGTGCTTCTTCTGACCTTTCCTTCCTTCTTTTTCTATCCTACTGCCCCAGTGCCTCTTTTGCCACCGCTGTCCTGCTCCCTGGCCCTTGTTTCCTTTCACTGTTCCTCTGTCCTGCTTCCTGTCCCCGGTTTTTCTCTTTCTCTATCCTGCTGCCTGTCTGGTCTTTTCTTAGTGTACATCCCTGTCCAGCCGGCTCTCCCTTTTTGCCTTTCTCTCCTTCTCTGTCCTGCTTCCCGGCCCGTTCTTGTCTTCCTCTCTCTCTGTCCTCTAGCCCCTTGCTGGTTTGTGTTGGGATTCCAACCCTAACCACCCCCTTCTTCGTCTAACCCTTTCTTTGTTTCTTAGTACCTTTTTTCCTGTTGCCTGTCCTTTTTCTCTCTCTGTCAGTGTGTCCTGCACTGCGTGGGACGGGGGTGGGAGGCTGAAAAACAGTGGGAAGCTGATGGGGGGGGATTCAGGCTGGAAAGAGGTAGGAGGTTGCAGAGGGGTTGGAAGCTGAATGAAGTAGAGGCCAGAAAAATGAGAGGTGGGGGCTGACGAGGGGTGGGAGGCTGGAGGTGTGGCCAAGGAGGGGGGAGTAGAGGCCAGCAGTAAAAGGAGGCCGGGAAGGGGTGGGAGGCTGCAGAGGGGAGGGAGGCCAGAGTCAAGAGTAGAGGTCAGCAAAAAAAGGAGGCCGGGAAGGGGTGGGAGGCTGCAGAGTGGTGGGAGGCCGGGGGCGAGAGTAGAGGCCAGGAAAAAAAGGAGGCCGGGAAGGGGTGGGAGGCTGCAGAGGGGAGGGAGGCAATGGGCGAGAGTAGAGGCCAGGAAGAAAAAAGGTGCCAGGAAGGGGTGGGAGGCTGCAGAGGGGAGGGAGGCAATGTGCGAGAGTAGAGGCCAGGAAGAAAAAAGGTGCCAGGAAGGGGTGGGAGGCTGCAGAGGGGTGGGAGGCCAGGGGCAAGAGTAGAGGCCAGGAAGAAAAAAGAGGCCGGGAAGGGGTGGGAGGCTGCAGAGAGGTGGGAGGCCAAGGGCGACAGTAGAGGCCAGAAAAAAAAGGAGGCCGGAAAGGGGTGGGAGGCTGCAGAGGGGTGGGAGGCCGGGGGTAAGAGTAGAGGCCAGGAAAAAAAGGAGACCGGGAAGTGGTGGGAGGCTGCAGAGGGGAGGGAGGCTGGGGGCGAGAGTAGAGGCCAGGAAAAATAGGAGGCCGGAAAAGGGTGGGAGGCTGCAGAGGGGTGGGAGGCCAGGGGCGAGAGTAGAGGCCAGAAAAAAAAGGAGGCCGGAAAGGGGTGGGAGGCTGAAGAGGGGAGGGAGCCCAGAGTCAAGAGTAGAGGTCAGCAAAAAAAGGAGGCCGGGAAGGGGTGGGAGGCTGCAGAGGGGAGGGAGGCAATGGGCGAGAGTACAGGCCAGGAAGAAAAAAGGTGCCAGGAAGGGGTGGGAAGCTGCAGAGGGGTGGGAGGCCGGGGGCAAGAGTAGAGGCCAGAAAAAAAAGGAGGCCGGGAAGGGGTGGGAGGCTGTAGAGAGGTGGGAGGCCAAGGGCGACAGTAGAGGCCAGAAAAAAAAGGAGGCCGGAAAGGGGTGGGAGGCTGCAGAGGGGTGGGAGGCCGGGGGCAAGAGTAGAGGCCAGAAAAAAAAGGAGGCCGGGAAGGGGTGGGAGGCTGCAGAGAGGTGGGAGGCCAAGGGCGACAGTAGAGGCCAGAAAAAAAAGGAGGCCGGAAAGGGGTGGGAGGCTGCAGAGGGGTGGGAGGCCGGGGGTAAGAGTAGAGGCCAGGAAAAAAAAGGAGACCGGGAAGTGGTGGGAGGCTGCAGAGGGGAGGGAGGCTGGGGGCGAGAGTAGAGGCCAGGAAAAATATGAGGCCGGAAAAGGGTGGGAGGCTGCAGAGGGGTGGGAGGCCAGGGGCGAGAGTAGAGGCCAGAAAAAAAAGGAGGCCGGAAAGGGGTGGGAGGCTGAAGAGGGGAGGGAGGCCAGAGTCAAGAGTAGAGGTCAGCAAAAAAAGGAGGCCGGGAAGGGGTGGGAGGCTGCAGAGGGCAGGGAGGCAATGGGCAAGAGTAGAGGCCAGGAAGAAAAAAGGTGCCAGGAAGGGGTGGGAGGCTGCAGAGGGGTGGGAGGCCGGGGGCAAGAGTAGAGGCCTGGAAGAAAAAAGAGGCCGGGAAGGGGTGGGAGGCTGCAGAGTGGTGGGAGGCCAGGGGCGAGAGTAGAGGCCAGGAAAAAAAGGAGGCCGCGAAGGGGTGGGAGGCTGCAGAGGGGTGGGAGGCCGGGGGCAAGAGTAGAGGCCAGAAAAAAAAGGAGGCCGGGAAGGGGTGGGAGGCTGCAGAGAGGTGGGAGGCCAAGGGCGACAGTAGAGGCCAGAAAAAAAAGGAGGCCGGAAAGGGGTGGGAGGCTGCAGAGGGGTGGGAGGCCGGGGGTAAGGGTAGAGGCCAGGAAAAAAAGGAGGCCGGGAAGGGGTGGGAGGCTGCAGAGGGGTGGGAGGCAATGGGCCAGAGTAGAGGCCAGGAAGAAAAAGAAGGACAGGAAGGGGTGGGAGTCTGCAGAGGGTTGGGAGGCAATGGGCGAGAGTAAAGGTTAGGAAATAAAGGAGGCCGGGAAGGGGTGGGAGGCCGGTGAGATGCGAGTAGGGGCCAGAAAGTCTCTTTTCTTCTCGCTTCTTCCCTGTATTTATCTTTCTTTTCTGCCTTCTTTATTCCTCTAATTCAAGTTCTATCTCGATCCCTGTGTTCTCCTTCCACTCATCATATTCTAGCCTTTTCTCTGTCCTATTCTTGCATATAGTGTGCAGTGGAGGATTCTTGTCTAGGAAGCGAGGTCTCGTATGAGCTCTAAGACACCCACATGCATTTTGGTGCTGGGCACCAATGACGCACAGGAGCAGTGCCATGGGCAGATGAGGCTGAGCAACAGCTTTCCAGGCTAGCTCTTTCTGTCTGCCAGCTATCTGCAGACGTTCGCATTTTCAGAGCAGGGCTGCCGGAGGCCCCCTGCACGGACCCCCAAAGCTACGTTTGAAGTTTGAGGGGGCAAGACAAGCAAGCAGCCCCGGTCTCTGTGCCTCTGTGCGAGCAGTGCCATGGGAAGATGAGGCGGAGCAACAGCTTTCCAGGCTAGCTCTTTCCGCCTGCCAGCTATCTGCAGACGTTCGCATTTTCAGAGCAGGACTGCGAATGGAGCCCAACAGGGACCCCCTATCCCCGCGCTTCGTTTGAGGTTTCCCGCCCCCCAATGCTGTCCTGCTCTCTGTCCCTTTCCTCTCTCTGTTATTCTTTCCTGTTCCCTGTGTCTGTTTTTTAATTCCTCCCTCTCTGTCCCTCAGCCCAGTGCTTTTTTTTCCCTTCTTCTTCTTTGCTGCCCAGCCGAGGCTTTTCCCCCTGCGTGTCTCTTCTGCTCCCCTGTCTGTTATTTTTGCCTGTCTTTCACTTTATCCTACCTCCCTGTCCCCTTTTTCTCTCTCATTATCACCTTGTCTCGCTCCCTGTCCCTGTCTTTCTCTGACAATTTATCCTGCTCCTTGTCCTTCTCTCCATTTGCTGTTATTTCCCGTGCTTCTTCTGACCTTTCCTTCCTTCTTTTTCTATCCTACTGCCCCAGTGCCTCTTTTGCCACCGCTGTCCTGCTCCCTGGCCCTTGTTTCCTCTCACTGTTCCTCTGTCCTGCTTCCTGTCCCCGGTTTTTCTCTTTCTCTATCCTGCTGCCTGTCTGGTCTTTTCTTAGTGTACATCCCTGTCCAGCCGGCTCTCCCTTTTTGCCTTTCTCTCCTTCTCGGTCCTGCTTCCCGGCCCGTTCTTGTCTTCCTCTCTCTCTGTCCTCTAGCCCCTTGCTGGTTTGTGTTGGGATTCCAATCCTAACCACCCCCTTCTTCGTCTGACCCTTTCTTTGTTTCTTAGTACCTTTTTTCCTGTTGCCTGTCCTTTTTCTCTCTCTGTCAGTGTGTCCTGCACTGCGTGGGACGGGGGTGGGAGGCTGAAAAACGGTGGGAAGCTGATGCGGGGGGATTCAGGCTGGAAAGAGGTAGGAGGTTGCAGAGGGGTTGGAAGCTGAATGAAGTAGAGGCCAGAAAAATGAGAGGTGGGGGCTGACGAGGGGTGGGAGGCTGGAGGTGTGGCCAAGGAGGGGGGAGTAGAGGCCAGCAGTAAAAGGAGGCCGGGAAGGGGTGGGAGGCTGCAGAGGGGAGGGAGGCCAGAGTCAAGAGTAGAGGTCAGCAAAAAAAGGAGGCCGGGAAGGGGTGGGAGGCTGCAGAGGGGTGGGAGGCAATGGGCGAGAGTAGAGGCCAGGAAAAAAAGGAGGTAGAGAAGGGGTGGGAGGCTGCAGAGTGGTGGGAGGCCGGGGGCGAGAGTAGAGGCCAGGAAAAAAAGGAGGCCGGGAAGGGGTGGGAGGCTGCAGAGAGGTGGGAGGCCAAGGGCGACAGTAGAGGCCAGAAAAAAAAGGAGGCCGGAAAGGGGTGGGAGGCTGCAGAGGGGTGGGAGGCCGGGGGTAAGAGTAGAGGCCAGGAAAAAAAGGAGACCGGGAAGTGGTGGGAGGCTGCAGAGGGGAGGGAGGCTGGGGGCGAGAGTAGAGGCCAGGAAAAATAGGAGGCCGGAAAAGGGTGGGAGGCTGCAGAGGGGTGGGAGGCCGGGGCGAGAGTAGAGGCCAGAAAAAAAAGGAGGCCGGAAAGGGGTGGGAGGCTGAAGAGGGGAGGGAGGCCAGAGTCAAGAGTAGAGGTCAGCAAAAAAAGGAGGCCGGGAAGGGGTGGGAGGCTGCAGAGGGCAGGGAGGCAATGGGCAAGAGTAGAGGCCAGGAAGAAAAAAGGTGCCAGGAAGGGGTGGGAGGCTGCAGAGGGGTGGGAGGCCGGGGGCAAGAGTAGAGGCCTGGAAGAAAAAAGAGGCCGGGAAGGGGTGGGAAGCTGCAGAGTGGTGGGAGGCTGGGGGCGAGAGTAGAGGCCAGGAAAAAAAGGAGGCCGCGAAGGGGTGGGAGGCTGCAGAGGGGTGGGAGGCCGGGGGCAAGAGTAGAGGCCAGAAAAAAAAGGAGGCCGGGAAGGGGTGGGAGGCTGCAGAGAGGTGGGAGGCCAAGGGCGACAGTAGAGGCCAGAAAAAAAAGGAGGCCGGAAAGGGGTGGGAGGCTGCAGAGGGGTGGGAGGCCGGGGGTAAGGGTAGAGGCCAGGAAAAAAAGGAGGCCGGGAAGGGGTGGGAGGCTGCAGAGGGGTGGGAGGCAATGGGCCAGAGTAGAGGCCAGGAAGAAAAAGAAGGACAGGAAGGGGTGGGAGTCTGCAGAGGGTTGGGAGGCAATGGGCGAGAGTAAAGGTTAGGAAATAAAGGAGGCCGGGAAGGGGTGGGAGGCCGGTGAGATGCGAGTAGGGGCCAGAAAGTCTCTTTTCTTCTCGCTTCTTCCCTGTATTTATCTTTCTTTTCTGCCTTCTTTATTCCTCTAATTCAAGTTCTATCTCGATCCCTGTGTTCTCCTTCCACTCATCATATTCTAGCCTTTTCTCTGTCCTATTCTTGCATATAGTGTGCAGTGGAGGATTCTTGTCTAGGAAGCGAGGTCTCGTATGAGCTCTAAGACACCCACATGCATTTTGGTGCTGGGCACCAATGACGCACAGGAGCAGTGCCATGGGCAGATGAGGCTGAGCAACAGCTTTCCAGGCTAGCTCTTTCTGTCTGCCAGCTATCTGCAGACGTTCGCATTTTCAGAGCAGGGCTGCCGGAGGCCCCCTGCACGGACCCCCAAAGCTACGTTTGAAGTTTGAGGGGGCAAGACAAGCAAGCAGCCCCGGTCTCTGTGCCTCTGTGCGAGCAGTGCCATGGGCAGATGAGGCTGAGCAACAGCTTTCCAGGCTAGCTCTTTCTGCCTGCGAGCTATCTGCAGACGTTCGCATTTTCAGAGCAGGGCTGCCGGAGGCCCCCTGCACGGACCCCCAAAGCTACGTTTGAAGTTTGAGGGGGCAAGACAAGCAAGCAGCCCCAGTCTCTGTGCCTCTGTGCGAGCAGTGCCATGGGCAGATGAGGCGGAGCAACAGCTTTCCAGGCTAGCTCTTTCTGCCTGCCAGCTATCTGCAGACGTTCGCATTTTGGGAGCAGGGCTGCCGGAGGCTCCCAGCACAGACCACCTAAACTACGTTTGAAGTTTGAGGTGGCAAGACAAGCAAACAGCCCCAGTCTCTGTGCCTCTGTGCGAGCAGGGCCATGGGCAGATGAGGCTGAGCAACAGCTTTCCAGGCTAGCTCTTTCTGCCTGCGAGCTATCTGCAGACGTTTCCATTTTCAGAGCAGGGCTGCCGGAGGCGCCCGGCACGGACCACCTAAGATAAGTTGGAAGTTTGAGGTGGCAAGACAAGCAAGCAGCCCCGGTCTTTGTGCCTCGGTGCGAGCAGTGCCATGGGCAGATGAGGCTGAGCAACAGCTTTCCAGGCTAGCTCTTTCTGTCTGCAAGCTATCTGCAGACGTTCGCATTTTCAGAGCAGGGCTGCCGGAGGCCCCCTGCACGGACCCCCAAAGCTACGTTTGAAGTTTGAGGGGGCAAGACAAGCAAGCAGCCCCAGTCTCTGTGCCTCTGTGCGAGCAGTGCCATGGGAAGATGAGGCGGAGCAACAGCTTTCCAGGCTAGCTCTTTCCGCCTGCCAGCTATCTGCAGACGTTCGCATTTTCAGAGCAGGACTGCGAATGGAGCCCAACAGGGACCCCCTATCCCCGCGCTTCGTTTGAGGTTTCCCGCCCCCCAATGCTGTCCTGCTCTCTGTCCCTTTCCTCTCTCTGTTATTCTTTCCTGTTCCCTGTGTCTGTTTTTTAATTCCTCCCTCTCTGTCCCTCAGCCCAGTGCTTTTTTTTCCCTTCTTCTTCTTTGCTGCCCAGCCGAGGCTTTTCCCCCTGCGTGTCTCTTCTGCTCCCCTGTCTGTTATTTTTGCCTGTCTTTCACTTTATCCTACCTCCCTGTCCCCTTTTTCTCTCTCATTATCACCTTGTCTCGCTCCCTGTCCCTGTCTTTCTCTGACAATTTATCCTGCTCCTTGTCCTTCTCTCCATTTGCTGTTATTTCCCGTGCTTCTTCTGACCTTTCCTTCCTTCTTTTTCTATCCTACTGCCCCAGTGCCTCTTTTGCCACCGCTGTCCTGCTCCCTGGCCCTTGTTTCCTCTCACTGTTCCTCTGTCCTGCTTCCTGTCCCCGGTTTTTCTCTTTCTCTATCCTGCTGCCTGTCTGGTCTTTTCTTAGTGTACATCCCTGTCCAGCCGGCTCTCCCTTTTTGCCTTTCTCTCCTTCTCTGTCCTGCTTCCCGGCCCGTTCTTGTCTTCCTCTCTCTCTGTCCTCTAGCCCCTTGCTGGTTTGTGTTGGGATTCCAACCCTAACCACCCCCTTCTTCGTCTGACCCTTTCTTTGTTTCTTAGTACCTTTTTTCCTGTTGCCTGTCCTTTTTCTCTCTCTGTCAGTGTGTCCTGCACTGCGTGGGACGGGGGTGGGAGGCTGAAAAACGGTGGGAAGCTGATGCGGGGGGATTCAGGCTGGAAAGAGGTAGGAGGTTGCAGAGGGGTTGGAAGCTGAATGAAGTAGAGGCCAGAAAAATGAGAGGTGGGGGCTGACGAGGGGTGGGAGGCTGGAGGTGTGGCCAAGGAGGGGGGAGTAGAGGCCAGCAGTAAAAGGAGGCCGGGAAGGGGTGGGAGGCTGCAGAGGGGAGGGAGGCCAGAGTCAAGAGTAGAGGTCAGCAAAAAAAGGAGGCCGGGAAGGGGTGGGAGGCTGCAGAGGGGTGGGAGGCAATGGGCGAGAGTAGAGGCCAGGAAAAAAAGGAGGTAGAGAAGGGGTGGGAGGCTGCAGAGTGGTGGGAGGCCGGGGGCGAGAGTAGAGGCCAGGAAAAAAAGGAGGCCGGGAAGGGGTGGGAGGCTGCAGAGGGGAGGGAGGCAATGGGCGAGAGTAGAGGCCAGGAAGAAAAAAGAGGCCGGGAAGGGGTGGGAGGCTGCAGAGAGGTGGGAGGCCAAGGGCGACAGTAGAGGCCAGAAAAAAAAGGAGGCCGGAAAGGGGTGGGAGGCTGCAGAGGGGTGGGAGGCCGGGGGTAAGAGTAGAGGCCAGGAAAAAAAGGAGACCGGGAAGTGGTGGGAGGCTGCAGAGGGGAGGGAGGCTGGGGGCGAGAGTAGAGGCCAGGAAAAATAGGAGGCCGGAAAAGGGTGGGAGGCTGCAGAGGGGTGGGAGGCCAGGGGCGAGAGTAGAGGCCAGAAAAAAAAGGAGGCCGGAAAGGGGTGGGAGGCTGCAGAGGGGTGGGAGGCCGGGGGTAAGAGTAGAGGCCAGAAAAAAAGGAGGCCGGGAAGGGGTGGGAGGCTGCAGAGGGGTGGGAGGCAATGGGCCAGAGTAGAGGCCAGGAAGAAAAAGAAGGACAGGAAGGGGTGGGAGTCTGCAGAGGGTTGGGAGGCAATGGGCGAGAGTAAAGGTTAGGAAATAAAGGAGGCCGGGAAGGGGTGGGAGGCCGGTGAGATGCGAGTAGGGGCCAGAAAGTCTCTTTTCTTCTCGCTTCTTCCCTGTATTTATCTTTCTTTTCTGCCTTCTTTATTCCTCTAATTCAAGTTCTATCTCGATCCCTGTGTTCTCCTTCCACTCATCATATTCTAGCCTTTTCTCTGTCCTATTCTTGCATATAGTGTGCAGTGGAGGATTCTTGTCTAGGAAGCGAGGTCTCGTATGAGCTCTAAGACACCCACATGCATTTTGGTGCTGGGCACCAATGACGCACAGGAGCAGTGCCATGGGCAGATGAGGCTGAGCAACAGCTTTCCAGGCTAGCTCTTTCTGCCTGCCAGCTATCTGCAGACGTTCGCATTTTCAGAGCAGGGCTGCCGGAGGCCCCCTGCACGGACCCCCAAAGCTACGTTTGAAGTTTGAGGGGGCAAGACAAGCAAGCAGCCCCAGTCTCTGTGCCTCTGTGCGAGCAGTGCCATGGGCAGATGAGGCTGAGCAACAGCTTTCCAGGCTAGCTCTTTCTGCCTGCGAGCTATCTGCAGACGTTCGCATTTTCAGAGCAGGGCTGCCGGAGGCCCCCTGCACGGACCCCCAAAGCTACGTTTGAAGTTTGAGGGGGCAAGACAAGCAAGCAGCCCCAGTCTCTGTGCCTCTGTGCGAGCAGTGCCATGGGCAGATGAGGCTGAGCAACAGCTTTCCAGGCTAGCTCTTTCTGCCTGCCAGCTATCTGCAGACGTTCGCATTTTGGGAGCAGGGCTGCCGGAGGCTCCCAGCACAGACCACCTAAACTACGTTTGAAGTTTGAGGTGGCAAGACAAGCAAACAGCCCCAGTCTCTGTGCCTCTGTGCGAGCAGGGCCATGGGCAGATGAGGCTGAGCAACAGCTTTCCAGGCTAGCTCTTTCTGCCTGCGAGCTATCTGCAGACGTTTCCATTTTCAGAGCAGGGCTGCCGGAGGCGCCCGGCACGGACCACCTAAGATAAGTTGGAAGTTTGAGGTGGCAAGACAAGCAAGCAGCCCCGGTCTTTGTGCCTCGGTGCGAGCAGTGCCATGGGCAGATGAGGCTGAGCAACAGCTTTCCAGGCTAGCTCTTTCTGCCTGCCAGCTATCTGCAGACGTTCGCATTTTCAGAGCAGGGCTGCCGGAGGACCCCTGCACTGACCCCCAAAGCTACGTTTGAAGTTTGAGGGGGCAAGACAAGCAAGCAGCCCCAGTCTCTGTGCCTCTGTGTGAGCAGTGCCATGGGCAGATGAGGCTGAGCAACAGCTTTCCAGGCTAGCTCTTTCTGCCTGCCAGCTATCTGCAGACGTTCGCATTTTCAGAGCAGGGCTGCCGGAGGCCCCCTGCACGGACCCCCAAAGATACGTTTGAAGTTTGAGGGGGCAAGACAAGCAAGCAGCCCCAGGTTCTTGCCTCTGTGCGAGCAGTGCCATGGGCAGATGAGGCTGAGCAACAGCTTTCCAGGCTAGCTCTTTCTGCCTGCCAGCTATCTGCAGACGTTTCCATTTTCAGAGCCGGGCTGCCGCAGGCGCCCGGCACGGACCACCTAAGATACGTTGGAAGTTTGAGGTGGCAAGACAAGCAAGCAGCCCCGGTCTTTGTGCCTCTGTGCGAGCAGTGCCATGGGCAGATGAGGCTGAGCAACAGCTTTCCAGGCTAGCTCTTTCCGCCTGCCAGCTATCTGCAGACGTTCGCATTTTCAGAGCAGGACTGCGAATGGAGCCCAACAGGGACCCCCTATCCCCGCGCTTCGTTTGAGGTTTCCCACCCCCCAATGCTGTCCTGCTCTCTGTCCCTTTCCTCTCTCTGTTATTTTTTCCTGTTCCCTGTGTCTGTTTTTTAATTCCTCCCTCTCTGTCCCTCAGCCCAGTGCTTTTTTTTCCCTTCTTCTTCTTTGCTGCCCAGCCGAGGCTTTTCCCCCTGCGTGTCTCTTCTGCTCCCCTGTCTGTTATTTTTGCCTGTCTTTCACTTTATCCTACCTCCCTGTCCCCTTTTTCTCTCTCATTATCACCTTGTCTCGCTCCCTGTCCCTGTCTTTCTCTGACAATTTGTCCTGCTCCTTGTCCTTCTCTCCATTTGCTGTTATTTCCCGTTCTTCTTCTGACCTTTCCTTCCTTCTTTTTCTATCCTACTGCCCCAGTGCCTCTTTTGCCACCGCTGTCCTGCTCCCTGGCCCTTGTTTCCTCTCACTGTTCCTCTGTCCTGCTTCCTGTCCCCGGTTTTTCTCTTTCTCTATCCTGCTGCCTGTCTGGTCTTTTCTTAGTGTACATCCCTGTCCAGCCGGCTCTCCCTTTTTGCCTTTCTCTCCTTCTCTGTCCTGCTTCCCGGCCCGTTCTTGTCTTCCTCTCTCTCTGTCCTCTAGCCCCTTGCTGGTTTGTGTTGGGATTCCAACCCTAACCACCCCCTTCTTCGTCTGACCCTTTCTTTGTTTCTTAGTACCTTTTTTCCTGTTGCCTGTCCTTTTTCTCTCTCTGTCAGTGTGTCCTGCACTGCGTGGGACGGGGGTGGGAGGCTGAAAAACGGTGGGAAGCTGATGGGGGGGGATTCAGGCTGGAAAGAGGTAGGAGGTTGCAGAGGGGTTGGAAGCTGAATGAAGTAGAGGCCAGAAAAATGAGAGGTGGGGGCTGACGAGGGGTGGGAGGCTGGAGGTGTGGCCAAGGAGGGGGGAGTAGAGGCCAGCAGTAAAAGGAGGCCGGGAAGGGGTGGGAGGCTGCAGAGGGGAGGGAGGCCAGAGTCAAGAGTAGAGGTCAGCAAAAAAAGGAGGCCGGGAAGGGGTGGGAGGCTGCAGAGTGGTGGGAGGCCGGGGGCGAGAGTAGAGGCCAGGAAAAAAAGGAGGCCGGGAAGGGGTGGGAGGCTGCAGAGGGGAGGGAGGCAATGGGCGAGAGTAGAGGCCAGGAAGAAAAAAGGTGCCAGGAAGGGGTGGGAGGCTGCAGAGGGGTGGGAGGCCGGGGGCAAGAGTAGAGGCCAGGAAGAAAAAAGAGGCCGGGAAGGGGTGGGAGGCTGCAGAGAGGTGGGAGGCCAAGGGCGACAGTAGAGGCCAGAAAAAAAAGGAGGCCGGAAAGGGGTGGGAGGCTGCAGAGGGGAGGGAGGCCGGGGGTAAGAGTAGAGGCCAGGAAAAAAAGGAGACCGGGAAGTGGTGGGAGGCTGCAGAGGGGAGGGAGGCTGGGGGCGAGAGTAGAGGCCAGGAAAAATAGGAGGCCGGAAAAGGGTGGGAGGCTGCAGAGGGGTGGGAGGCCAGGGGCGAGAGTAGAGGCCAGAAAAAAAAGGAGGCCGGAAAGGGGTGGGAGGCTGAAGAGGGGAGGGAGCCCAGAGTCAAGAGTAGAGGTCAGCAAAAAAAGGAGGCCGGGAAGGGGTGGGAGGCTGCAGAGGGGAGGGAGGCAATGGGCGAGAGTACAGGCCAGGAAGAAAAAAGGTGCCAGGAAGGGGTGGGAAGCTGCAGAGGGGTGGGAGGCCGGGGGCAAGAGTAGAGGCCAGAAAAAAAAGGAGGCCGGGAAGGGGTGGGAGGCTGTAGAGAGGTGGGAGGCCAAGGGCGACAGTAGAGGCCAGAAAAAAAAGGAGGCCGGAAAGGGGTGGGAGGCTGCAGAGGGGTGGGAGGCCGGGGGCAAGAGTAGAGGCCAGAAAAAAAAAGAGGCCGGGAAGGGGTGGGAGGCTGCAGAGAGGTGGGAGGCCAAGGGCGACAGTAGAGGCCAGAAAAAAAAGGAGGCCGGAAAGGGGTGGGAGGCTGCAGAGGGGTGGGAGGCCGGGGGTAAGAGTAGAGGCCAGAAAAAAAAGGAGACCGGGAAGTGGTGGGAGGCTGCAGAGGGGAGGGAGGCTGGGGGCGAGAGTAGAGGCCAGGAAAAATAGGAGGCCGGAAAAGGGTGGGAGGCTGCAGAGGGGTGGGAGGCCAGGGGCGAGAGTAGAGGCCAGAAAAAAAAGGAGGCCGGAAAGGGGTGGGAGGCTGAAGAGGGGAGGGAGGCCAGAGTCAAGAGTAGAGGTCAGCAAAAAAAGGAGGCCGGGAAGGGGTGGGAGGCTGCAGAGGGCAGGGAGGCAATGGGCAAGAGTAGAGGCCAGGAAGAAAAAAGGTGCCAGGAAGGGGTGGGAGGCTGCAGAGGGGTGGGAGGCCGGGGGCAAGAGTAGAGGCCTGGAAGAAAAAAGAGGCCGGGAAGGGGTGGGAGGCTGCAGAGTGGTGGGAGGCCAGGGGCGAGAGTAGAGGCCAGGAAAAAAAGGAGGCCGCGAAGGGGTGGGAGGCTGCAGAGGGGTGGGAGGCTGGGGGCAAGAGTAGAGGCCAGAAAAAAAAGGAGGCCGGAAAGGGGTGGGAGGCTGCAGAGGGGTGGGAGGCAATGGGGGTAAGGGTAGAGGCCAGGAAAAAAAGGAGGCCGGGAAGGGGTGGGAGGCCGGTGAGATGCGAGTAGGGGCCAGAAAGTCTCTTTTCTTCTCGCTTCTTCCCTGTATTTATCTTTCTTTTCTGCCTTCTTTATTCCTCTAATTCAAGTTCTATCTCGATCCCTGTGTTCTCCTTCCACTCATCATATTCTAGCCTTTTCTCTGTCCTATTCTTGCATATAGTGTGCAGTGGAGGATTCTTGTCTAGGAAGCGAGGTCTCGTATGAGCTCTAAGACACCCACATGCATTTTGGTGCTGGGCACCAATGACGCACAGGAGCAGTGCCATGGGCAGATGAGGCTGAGCAACAGCTTTCCAGGCTAGCTCTTTCTGTCTGCCAGCTATCTGCAGACGTTCGCATTTTCAGAGCAGGGCTGCCGGAGGCCCCCTGCACGGACCCCCAAAGCTACGTTTGAAGTTTGAGGGGGCAAGACAAGCAAGCAGCCCCAGTCTCTGTGCCTCTGTGCGAGCAGTGCCATGGGAAGATGAGGCGGAGCAACAGCTTTCCAGGCTAGCTCTTTCCGCCTGCCAGCTATCTGCAGACGTTCGCATTTTCAGAGCAGGACTGCGAATGGAGCCCAACAGGGACCCCCTATCCCCGCGCTTCGTTTGAGGTTTCCCGCCCCCCAATGCTGTCCTGCTCTCTGTCCCTTTCCTCTCTCTGTTATTCTTTCCTGTTCCCTGTGTCTGTTTTTTAATTCCTCCCTCTCTGTCCCTCAGCCCAGTGCTTTTTTTTCCCTTCTTCTTCTTTGCTGCCCAGCCGAGGCTTTTCCCCCTGCGTGTCTCTTCTGCTCCCCTGTCTGTTATTTTTGCCTGTCTTTCACTTTATCCTACCTCCCTGTCCCCTTTTTCTCTCTCATTATCACCTTGTCTCGCTCCCTGTCCCTGTCTTTCTCTGACAATTTATCCTGCTCCTTGTCCTTCTCTCCATTTGCTGTTATTTCCCGTGCTTCTTCTGACCTTTCCTTCCTTCTTTTTCTATCCTACTGCCCCAGTGCCTCTTTTGCCACCGCTGTCCTGCTCCCTGGCCCTTGTTTCCTCTCACTGTTCCTCTGTCCTGCTTCCTGTCCCCGGTTTTTCTCTTTCTCTATCCTGCTGCCTGTCTGGTCTTTTCTTAGTGTACATCCCTGTCCAGCCGGCTCTCCCTTTTTGCCTTTCTCTCCTTCTCTGTCCTGCTTCCCGGCCCGTTCTTGTCTTCCTCTCTCTCTGTCCTCTAGCCCCTTGCTGGTTTGTGTTGGGATTCCAACCCTAACCACCCCCTTCTTCGTCTGACCCTTTCTTTGTTTCTTAGTACCTTTTTTCCTGTTGCCTGTCCTTTTTCTCTCTCTGTCAGTGTGTCCTGCACTGCGTGGGACGGGGGTGGGAGGCTGAAAAACGGTGGGAAGCTGATGCGGGGGGATTCAGGCTGGAAAGAGGTAGGAGGTTGCAGAGGGGTTGGAAGCTGAATGAAGTAGAGGCCAGAAAAATGAGAGGTGGGGGCTGACGAGGGGTGGGAGGCTGGAGGTGTGGCCAAGGAGGGGGGAGTACAGGCCAGCAGTAAAAGGAGGCCGGGAAGGGGTGGGAGGCTGCAGAGGGGAGGGAGGCCAGAGTCAAGAGTAGAGGTCAGCAAAAAAAGGAGGCCGGGAAGGGGTGGGAGGCTGCAGAGGGGTGGGAGGCAATGGGCGAGAGTAGAGGCCAGGAAAAAAAGGAGGTAGAGAAGGGGTGGGAGGCTGCAGAGTGGTGGGAGGCCGGGGGCGAGAGTAGAGGCCAGGAAAAAAAGGAGGCCGGGAAGGGGTGGGAGGCTGCAGAGGGGAGGGAGGCAATGGGCGAGAGTAGAGGCCAGGAAGAAAAAAGAGGCCGGGAAGGGGTGGGAGGCTGCAGAGAGGTGGGAGGCCAAGGGCGACAGTAGAGGCCAGAAAAAAAAGGAGGCCGGAAAGGGGTGGGAGGCTGCAGAGGGGTGGGAGGCCGGGGGTAAGAGTAGAGGCCAGGAAAAAAAGGAGACCGGGAAGTGGTGGGAGGCTGCAGAGGGGAGGGAGGCTGGGGGCGAGAGTAGAGGCCAGGAAAAATAGGAGGCCGGAAAAGGGTGGGAGGCTGCAGAGGGGTGGGAGGCCAGGGGCGAGAGTAGAGGCCAGAAAAAAAAGGAGGCCGGAAAGGGGTGGGAGGCTGCAGAGGGGTGGGAGGCCGGGGGTAAGAGTAGAGGCCAGAAAAAAAGGAGGCCGGGAAGGGGTGGGAGGCTGCAGAGGGGTGGGAGGCAATGGGCCAGAGTAGAGGCCAGGAAGAAAAAGAAGGACAGGAAGGGGTGGGAGTCTGCAGAGGGTTGGGAGGCAATGGGCGAGAGTAAAGGTTAGGAAATAAAGGAGGCCGGGAAGGGGTGGGAGGCCGGTGAGATGCGAGTAGGGGCCAGAAAGTCTCTTTTCTTCTCGCTTCTTCCCTGTATTTATCTTTCTTTTCTGCCTTCTTTATTCCTCTAATTCAAGTTCTATCTCGATCCCTGTGTTCTCCTTCCACTCATCATATTCTAGCCTTTTCTCTGTCCTATTCTTGCATATAGTGTGCAGTGGAGGATTCTTGTCTAGGAAGCGAGGTCTCGTATGAGCTCTAAGACACCCACATGCATTTTGGTGCTGGGCACCAATGACGCACAGGAGCAGTGCCATGGGCAGATGAGGCTGAGCAACAGCTTTCCAGGCTAGCTCTTTCTGTCTGCCAGCTATCTGCAGACGTTCGCATTTTCAGAGCAGGGCTGCCGGAGGCCCCCTGCACGGACCCCCAAAGCTACGTTTGAAGTTTGAGGGGGCAAGACAAGCAAGCAGCCCCGGTCTCTGTGCCTCTGTGCGAGCAGTGCCATGGGCAGATGAGGCTGAGCAACAGCTTTCCAGGCTAGCTCTTTCTGCCTGCGAGCTATCTGCAGACGTTCGCATTTTGGGAGCAGGGCTGCCGGAGGCTCCCAGCACAGACCACCTAAACTACGTTTGAAGTTTGAGGTGGCAAGACAAGCAAACAGCCCCAGTCTCTGTGCCTCTGTGCGAGCAGGGCCATGGGCAGATGAGGCTGAGCAACAGCTTTCCAGGCTAGCTCTTTCTGCCTGCGAGCTATCTGCAGACGTTTCCATTTTCAGAGCAGGGCTGCCGGAGGCGCCCGGCACGGACCACCTAAGATAAGTTGGAAGTTTGAGGTGGCAAGACAAGCAAGCAGCCCCGGTCTTTGTGCCTCGGTGCGAGCAGTGCCATGGGCAGATGAGGCTGAGCAACAGCTTTCCAGGCTAGCTCTTTCTGCCTGCCAGCTATCTGCAGACGTTCGCATTTTCAGAGCAGGGCTGCCGGAGGACCCCTGCACGGACCCCCAAAGCTACGTTTGAAGTTTGAGGGGGCAAGACAAGCAAGCAGCCCCAGTCTCTGTGCCTCTGTGCGAGCAGTGCCATGGGCAGATGAGGCTGAGCAACAGCTTTCCAGGCTAGCTCTTTCTGCCTGCCAGCTATCTGCAGACGTTCGCATTTTCAGAGCAGGGCTGCCGGAGGCCCCCTGCACGGACCCCCAAAGATACGTTTGAAGTTTGAGGGGGCAAGACAAGCAAGCAGCCCCAGGTTCTTGCCTCTGTGCGAGCAGTGCCATGGGCAGATGAGGCTGAGCAACAGCTTTCCAGGCTAGCTCTTTCTGCCTGCCAGCTATCTGCAGACGTTTCCATTTTCAGAGCCGGGCTGCCGCAGGCGCCCGGCACGGACCACCTAAGATACGTTGGAAGTTTGAGGTGGCAAGACAAGCAAGCAGCCCCGGTCTTTGTGCCTCTGTGCGAGCAGTGCCATGGGCAGATGAGGCTGAGCAACAGCTTTCCAGGCTAGCTCTTTCCGCCTGCCAGCTATCTGCAGACGTTCGCATTTTCAGAGCAGGACTGCGAATGGAGCCCAACAGGGACCCCCTATCCCCGCGCTTCGTTTGAGGTTTCCCACCCCCCAATGCTGTCCTGCTCTCTGTCCCTTTCCTCTCTCTGTTATTTTTTCCTGTTCCCTGTGTCTGTTTTTTAATTCCTCCCTCTCTGTCCCTCAGCCCAGTGCTTTTTTTTCCCTTCTTCTTCTTTGCTGCCCAGCCGAGGCTTTTCCCCCTGCGTGTCTCTTCTGCTCCCCTGTCTGTTATTTTTGCCTGTCTTTCACTTTATCCTACCTCCCTGTCCCCTTTTTCTCTCTCATTATCACCTTGTCTCGCTCCCTGTCCCTGTCTTTCTCTGACAATTTGTCCTGCTCCTTGTCCTTCTCTCCATTTGCTGTTATTTCCCGTTCTTCTTCTGACCTTTCCTTCCTTCTTTTTCTATCCTACTGCCCCAGTGCCTCTTTTGCCACCGCTGTCCTGCTCCCTGGCCCTTGTTTCCTCTCACTGTTCCTCTGTCCTGCTTCCTGTCCCCGGTTTTTCTCTTTCTCTATCCTGCTGCCTGTCTGGTCTTTTCTTAGTGTACATCCCTGTCCAGCCGGCTCTCCCTTTTTGCCTTTCTCTCCTTCTCTGTCCTGCTTCCCGGCCCGTTCTTGTCTTCCTCTCTCTCTGTCCTCTAGCCCCTTGCTGGTTTGTGTTGGGATTCCAACCCTAACCACCCCCTTCTTCGTCTGACCCTTTCTTTGTTTCTTAGTACCTTTTTTCCTGTTGCCTGTCCTTTTTCTCTCTCTGTCAGTGTGTCCTGCACTGCGTGGGACGGGGGTGGGAGGCTGAAAAACGGTGGGAAGCTGATGGGGGGGGATTCAGGCTGGAAAGAGGTAGGAGGTTGCAGAGGGGTTGGAAGCTGAATGAAGTAGAGGCCAGAAAAATGAGAGGTGGGGGCTGACGAGGGGTGGGAGGCTGGAGGTGTGGCCAAGGAGGGGGGAGTAGAGGCCAGCAGTAAAAGGAGGCCGGGAAGGGGTGGGAGGCTGCAGAGGGGAGGGAGGCCAGAGTCAAGAGTAGAGGTCAGCAAAAAAAGGAGGCCGGGAAGGGGTGGGAGGCTGCAGAGTGGTGGGAGGCCGGGGGCGAGAGTAGAGGCCAGGAAAAAAAGGAGGCCGGGAAGGGGTGGGAGGCTGCAGAGGGGAGGGAGGCAATGGGCGAGAGTAGAGGCCAGGAAGAAAAAAGGTGCCAGGAAGGGGTGGGAGGCTGCAGAGGGGTGGGAGGCCGGGGGCAAGAGTAGAGGCCAGGAAGAAAAAAGAGGCCGGGAAGGGGTGGGAGGCTGCAGAGAGGTGGGAGGCCAAGGGCGACAGTAGAGGCCAGAAAAAAAAGGAGGCCGGAAAGGGGTGGGAGGCTGCAGAGGGGAGGGAGGCCGGGGGTAAGAGTAGAGGCCAGGAAAAAAAGGAGACCGGGAAGTGGTGGGAGGCTGCAGAGGGGAGGGAGGCTGGGGGCGAGAGTAGAGGCCAGGAAAAATAGGAGGCCGGAAAAGGGTGGGAGGCTGCAGAGGGGTGGGAGGCCAGGGGCGAGAGTAGAGGCCAGAAAAAAAAGGAGGCCGGAAAGGGGTGGGAGGCTGAAGAGGGGAGGGAGCCCAGAGTCAAGAGTAGAGGTCAGCAAAAAAAGGAGGCCGGGAAGGGGTGGGAGGCTGCAGAGGGGAGGGAGGCAATGGGCGAGAGTACAGGCCAGGAAGAAAAAAGGTGCCAGGAAGGGGTGGGAAGCTGCAGAGGGGTGGGAGGCCGGGGGCAAGAGTAGAGGCCAGAAAAAAAAGGAGGCCGGGAAGGGGTGGGAGGCTGTAGAGAGGTGGGAGGCCAAGGGCGACAGTAGAGGCCAGAAAAAAAAGGAGGCCGGAAAGGGGTGGGAGGCTGCAGAGGGGTGGGAGGCCGGGGGCAAGAGTAGAGGCCAGAAAAAAAAAGAGGCCGGGAAGGGGTGGGAGGCTGCAGAGAGGTGGGAGGCCAAGGGCGACAGTAGAGGCCAGAAAAAAAAGGAGGCCGGAAAGGGGTGGGAGGCTGCAGAGGGGTGGGAGGCCGGGGGTAAGAGTAGAGGCCAGAAAAAAAAGGAGACCGGGAAGTGGTGGGAGGCTGCAGAGGGGAGGGAGGCTGGGGGCGAGAGTAGAGGCCAGGAAAAATAGGAGGCCGGAAAAGGGTGGGAGGCTGCAGAGGGGTGGGAGGCCAGGGGCGAGAGTAGAGGCCAGAAAAAAAAGGAGGCCGGAAAGGGGTGGGAGGCTGAAGAGGGGAGGGAGGCCAGAGTCAAGAGTAGAGGTCAGCAAAAAAAGGAGGCCGGGAAGGGGTGGGAGGCTGCAGAGGGCAGGGAGGCAATGGGCAAGAGTAGAGGCCAGGAAGAAAAAAGGTGCCAGGAAGGGGTGGGAGGCTGCAGAGGGGTGGGAGGCCGGGGGCAAGAGTAGAGGCCTGGAAGAAAAAAGAGGCCGGGAAGGGGTGGGAGGCTGCAGAGTGGTGGGAGGCCAGGGGCGAGAGTAGAGGCCAGGAAAAAAAGGAGGCCGCGAAGGGGTGGGAGGCTGCAGAGGGGTGGGAGGCTGGGGGCAAGAGTAGAGGCCAGAAAAAAAAGGAGGCCGGAAAGGGGTGGGAGGCTGCAGAGGGGTGGGAGGCCGGGGGTAAGGGTAGAGGCCAGGAAAAAAAGGAGGCCGGGAAGGGGTGGGAGGCCGGTGAGATGCGAGTAGGGGCCAGAAAGTCTCTTTTCTTCTCGCTTCTTCCCTGTATTTATCTTTCTTTTCTGCCTTCTTTATTCCTCTAATTCAAGTTCTATCTCGATCCCTGTGTTCTCCTTACACTCATCATATTCTAGCCTTTTCTCTGTCCTATTCTTGCATATAGTGTGCAGTGGAGGATTCTTGTCTAGGAAGCGAGGTCTCGTATGAGCTCTAAGACACCCACATGCATTTTGGTGCTGGGCACCAATGACGCACAGGAGCAGTGCCATGGGCAGATGAGGCTGAGCAACAGCTTTCCAGGCTAGCTCTTTCTGTCTGCCAGCTATCTGCAGACGTTCGCATTTTCAGAGCAGGGCTGCCGGAGGCCCCCTGCACGGACCCCCAAAGCTACGTTTGAAGTTTGAGGGGGCAAGACAAGCAAGCAGCCCCAGTCTCTGTGCCTCTGTGCGAGCAGTGCCATGGGAAGATGAGGCGGAGCAACAGCTTTCCAGGCTAGCTCTTTCCGCCTGCCAGCTATCTGCAGACGTTCGCATTTTCAGAGCAGGACTGCGAATGGAGCCCAACAGGGACCCCCTATCCCCGCGCTTCGTTTGAGGTTTCCCGCCCCCCAATGCTGTCCTGCTCTCTGTCCCTTTCCTCTCTCTGTTATTCTTTCCTGTTCCCTGTGTCTGTTTTTTAATTCCTCCCTCTCTGTCCCTCAGCCCAGTGCTTTTTTTTCCCTTCTTCTTCTTTGCTGCCCAGCCGAGGCTTTTCCCCCTGCGTGTCTCTTCTGCTCCCCTGTCTGTTATTTTTGCCTGTCTTTCACTTTATCCTACCTCCCTGTCCCCTTTTTCTCTCTCATTATCACCTTGTCTCGCTCCCTGTCCCTGTCTTTCTCTGACAATTTATCCTGCTCCTTGTCCTTCTCTCCATTTGCTGTTATTTCCCGTGCTTCTTCTGACCTTTCCTTCCTTCTTTTTCTATCCTACTGCCCCAGTGCCTCTTTTGCCACCGCTGTCCTGCTCCCTGGCCCTTGTTTCCTCTCACTGTTCCTGTGTCCTGCTTCCTGTCCCCGGTTTTTCTCTTTCTCTATCCTGCTGCCTGTCTGGTCTTTTCTTAGTGTACATCCCTGTCCAGCCGGCTCTCCCTTTTTGCCTTTCTCTCCTTCTCTGTCCTGCTTCCCGGCCCGTTCTTGTCTTCCTCTCTCTCTGTCCTCTAGCCCCTTGCTGGTTTGTGTTGGGATTCCAACCCTAACCACCCCCTTCTTCGTCTGACCCTTTCTTTGTTTCTTAGTACCTTTTTTCCTGTTGCCTGTCCTTTTTCTCTCTCTGTCAGTGTGTCCTGCACTGCGTGGGACGGGGGTGGGAGGCTGAAAAACGGTGGGAAGCTGATGCGGGGGGATTCAGGCTGGAAAGAGGTAGGAGGTTGCAGAGGGGTTGGAAGCTGAATGAAGTAGAGGCCAGAAAAATGAGAGGTGGGGGCTGACGAGGGGTGGGAGGCTGGAGGTGTGGCCAAGGAGGGGGGAGTACAGGCCAGCAGTAAAAGGAGGCCGGGAAGGGGTGGGAGGCTGCAGAGGGGAGGGAGGCCAGAGTCAAGAGTAGAGGTCAGCAAAAAAAGGAGGCCGGGAAGGGGTGGGAGGCTGCAGAGGGGTGGGAGGCAATGGGCGAGAGTAGAGGCCAGGAAAAAAAGGAGGTAGAGAAGGGGTGGGAGGCTGCAGAGTGGTGGGAGGCCGGGGGCGAGAGTAGAGGCCAGGAAAAAAAGGAGGCCGGGAAGGGGTGGGAGGCTGCAGAGGGGAGGGAGGCAATGGGCGAGAGTAGAGGCCAGGAAGAAAAAAGAGGCCGGGAAGGGGTGGGAGGCTGCAGAGAGGTGGGAGGCCAAGGGCGACAGTAGAGGCCAGAAAAAAAAGGAGGCCGGAAAGGGGTGGGAGGCTGCAGAGGGGTGGGAGGCCGGGGGTAAGAGTAGAGGCCAGGAAAAAAAGGAGACCGGGAAGTGGTGGGAGGCTGCAGAGGGGAGGGAGGCTGGGGGCGAGAGTAGAGGCCAGGAAAAATAGGAGGCCGGAAAAGGGTGGGAGGCTGCAGAGGGGTGGGAGGCCAGGGGCGAGAGTAGAGGCCAGAAAAAAAAGGAGGCCGGAAAGGGGTGGGAGGCTGCAGAGGGGTGGGAGGCCGGGGGTAAGAGTAGAGGCCAGAAAAAAAGGAGGCCGGGAAGGGGTGGGAGGCTGCAGAGGGGTGGGAGGCAATGGGCCAGAGTAGAGGCCAGGAAGAAAAAGAAGGACAGGAAGGGGTGGGAGTCTGCAGAGGGTTGGGAGGCAATGGGCGAGAGTAAAGGTTAGGAAATAAAGGAGGCCGGGAAGGGGTGGGAGGCCGGTGAGATGCGAGTAGGGGCCAGAAAGTCTCTTTTCTTCTCGCTTCTTCCCTGTATTTATCTTTCTTTTCTGCCTTCTTTATTCCTCTAATTCAAGTTCTATCTCGATCCCTGTGTTCTCCTTCCACTCATCATATTCTAGCCTTTTCTCTGTCCTATTCTTGCATATAGTGTGCAGTGGAGGATTCTTGTCTAGGAAGCGAGGTCTCGTATGAGCTCTAAGACACCCACATGCATTTTGGTGCTGGGCACCAATGACGCACAGGAGCAGTGCCATGGGCAGATGAGGCTGAGCAACAGCTTTCCAGGCTAGCTCTTTCTGCCTGCCAGCTATCTGCAGACGTTCGCATTTTCAGAGCAGGGCTGCCGGAGGCCCCCTGCACGGACCCCCAAAGCTACGTTTGAAGTTTGAGGGGGCAAGACAAGCAAGCAGCCCCGGTCTCTGTGCCTCTGTGCGAGCAGTGCCATGGGCAGATGAGGCTGAGCAACAGCTTTCTAGGCTAGCTCTTTCTGCCTGCGAGCTATCTGCAGACGTTCGCATTTTCAGAGCAGGGCTGCCGGAGGCCCCCTGCACGGACCCCCAAAGATACGTTTGAAGTTTGAGGGGGCAAGACAAGCAAGCAGCCCCAGTCTCTGTGCCTCTGTGCGAGCAGTGCCATGGGAAGATGAGGCGGAGCAACAGCTTTCCAGGCTAGCTCTTTCCGCCTGCCAGCTATCTGCAGACGTTCGCATTTTCAGAGCAGGACTGCGAATGGAGCCCAACAGGGACCCCCTATCCCCGCGCTTCGTTTGAGGTTTCCCGCCCCCCAATGCTGTCCTGCTCTCTGTCCCTTTCCTCTCTCTGTTATTCTTTCCTGTTCCCTGTGTCTGTTTTTTAATTCCTCCCTCTCTGTCCCTCAGCCCAGTGCTTTTTTTTCCCTTCTTCTTCTTTGCTGCCCAGCCGAGGCTTTTCCCCCTGCGTGTCTCTTCTGCTCCCCTGTCTGTTATTTTTGCCTGTCTTTCACTTTATCCTACCTCCCTGTCCCCTTTTTCTCTCTCATTATCACCTTGTCTCGCTCCCTGTCCCTGTCTTTCTCTGACAATTTATCCTGCTCCTTGTCCTTCTCTCCATTTGCTGTTATTTCCCGTGCTTCTTCTGACCTTTCCTTCCTTCTTTTTCTATCCTACTGCCCCAGTGCCTCTTTTGCCACCGCTGTCCTGCTCCCTGGCCCTTGTTTCCTCTCACTGTTCCTCTGTCCTGCTTCCTGTCCCCGGTTTTTCTCTTTCTCTATCCTGCTGCCTGTCTGGTCTTTTCTTAGTGTACATCCCTGTCCAGCCGGCTCTCCCTTTTTGCCTTTCTCTCCTTCTCTGTCCTGCTTCCCGGCCCGTTCTTGTCTTCCTCTCTCTCTGTCCTCTAGCCCCTTGCTGGTTTGTGTTGGGATTCCAACCCTAACCACCCCCTTCTTCGTCTGACCCTTTCTTTGTTTCTTAGTACCTTTTTTCCTGTTGCCTGTCCTTTTTCTCTCTCTGTCAGTGTGTCCTGCACTGCGTGGGACGGGGGTGGGAGGCTGAAAAACGGTGGGAAGCTGATGGGGGGGGATTCAGGCTGGAAAGAGGTAGGAGGTTGCAGAGGGGTTGGAAGCTGAATAAAGTAGAGGCCAGAAAAATGAGAGGTGGGGGCTGACGAGGGGTGGGAGGCTGGAGGTGTGGCCAAGGAGGGGGGAGTAGAGGCCAGCAGTAAAAGGAGGCCGGGAAGGGGTGGGAGGCTGCAGAGGGGAGGGAGGCCAGAGTCAAGAGTAGAGGTCAGCAAAAAAAGGAGGCCGGGAAGGGGTGGGAGGCTGCAGAGGGGTGGGAGGCAATGGGCGAGAGTAGAGGCCAGGAAAAAAAGGAGGTAGAGAAGGGGTGGGAGGCTGCAGAGTGGTGGGAGGCCGGGGGCGAGAGTAGAGGCCAGGAAAAAAAGGAGGCCGGGAAGGGGTGGGAGGCTGCAGAGGGGAGGGAGGCAATGGGCGAGAGTAGAGGCCAGGAAGAAAAAAGAGGCCGGGAAGGGGTGGGAGGCTGCAGAGAGGTGGGAGGCCAAGGGCGACAGTAGAGGCCAGAAAAAAAAGGAGGCCGGAAAGGGGTGGGAGGCTGCAGAGGGGTGGGAGGCCGGGGGTAAGAGTAGAGGCCAGGAAAAAAAGGAGACCGGGAAGTGGTGGGAGGCTGCAGAGGGGAGGGAGGCTGGGGGCGAGAGTAGAGGCCAGGAAAAATAGGAGGCCGGAAAAGGGTGGGAGGCTGCAGAGGGGTGGGAGGCCGGGGGTAAGAGTAGAGGCCAGAAAAAAAGGAGGCCGGGAAGGGGTGGGAGGCTGCAGAGGGGTGGGAGGCAATGGGCCAGAGTAGAGGCCAGGAAGAAAAAGAAGGACAGGAAGGGGTGGGAGTCTGCAGAGGGTTGGGAGGCAATGGGCGAGAGTAAAGGTTAGGAAATAAAGGAGGTCGGGAAGGGGTGGGAGGCCGGTGAGATGCGAGTAGGGGCCAGAAAGTCTCTTTTCTTCTCGCTTCTTCCCTGTATTTATCTTTCTTTTCTGCCTTCTTTATTCCTCTAATTCAAGTTCTATCTCGATCCCTGTGTTCTCCTTCCACTCATCATATTCTAGCCTTTTCTCTGTCCTATTCTTGCATATAGTGTGCAGTGGAGGATTCTTGTCTAGGAAGCGACGTCTCGTATGAGCTCTAAGACACCCACATGCATTTTGGTGCTGGGCACCAATGACGCACAGGAGCAGTGCCATGGGCAGATGAGGCTGAGCAACAGCTTTCCAGGCTAGCTCTTTCTGCCTGCCAGCTATCTGCAGACGTTCGCATTTTCAGAGCAGGGCTGCCGGAGGCCCCCTGCACGGACCCCCAAAGCTACGTTTGAAGTTTGAGGGGGCAAGACAAGCAAGCAGCCCCGGTCTCTGTGCCTCTGTGCGAGCAGTGCCATGGGCAGATGAGGCGGAGCAACAGCTTTCCAGGCTAGCTCTTTCTGCCTGCCAGCTATCTGCAGACGTTCGCATTTTGGGAGCAGGGCTGCCGGAGGCTCCCAGCACAGACCACCTAAACTACGTTTGAAGTTTGAGGTGGCAAGACAAGCAAACAGCCCCAGTCTCTGTGCCTCTGTGCGAGCAGGGCCATGGGCAGATGAGGCTGAGCAACAGCTTTCCAGGCTAGCTCTTTCTGCCTGCGAGCTATCTGCAGACGTTTCCATTTTCAGAGCAGGGCTGCCGGAGGCGCCCGGCACGGACCACCTAAGATAAGTTGGAAGTTTGAGGTGGCAAGACAAGCAAGCAGCCCCGGTCTTTGTGCCTCGGTGCGAGCAGTGCCATGGGCAGATGAGGCTGAGCAACAGCTTTCCAGGCTAGCTCTTTCTGTCTGCAAGCTATCTGCAGACGTTCGCATTTTCAGAGCAGGGCTGCCGCAGGCCCCCTGCACGGACCCCCAAAGCTACGTTTGAAGTTTGAGGGGGCAAGACAAGCAAGCAGCCCCAGTCTCTGTGCCTCTGTGCGAGCAGTGCCATGGGAAGATGAGGCGGAGCAACAGCTTTCCAGGCTAGCTCTTTCCGCCTGCCAGCTATCTGCAGACGTTCGCATTTTCAGAGCAGGACTGCGAATGGAGCCCAACAGGGACCCCCTATCCCCGCGCTTCGTTTGAGGTTTCCCGCCCCCCAATGCTGTCCTGCTCTCTGTCCCTTTCCTCTCTCTGTTATTCTTTCCTGTTCCCTGTGTCTGTTTTTTAATTCCTCCCTCTCTGTCCCTCAGCCCAGTGCTTTTTTTTCCCTTCTTCTTCTTTGCTGCCCAGCCGAGGCTTTTCCCCCTGCGTGTCTCTTCTGCTCCCCTGTCTGTTATTTTTGCCTGTCTTTCACTTTATCCTACCTCCCTGTCCCCTTTTTCTCTCTCATTATCACCTTGTCTCGCTCCCTGTCCCTGTCTTTCTCTGACAATTTATCCTGCTCCTTGTCCTTCTCTCCATTTGCTGTTATTTCCCGTGCTTCTTCTGACCTTTCCTTCCTTCTTTTTCTATCCTACTGCCCCAGTGCCTCTTTTGCCACCGCTGTCCTGCTCCCTGGCCCTTGTTTCCTCTCACTGTTCCTCTGTCCTGCTTCCTGTCCCCGGTTTTTCTCTTTCTCTATCCTGCTGCCTGTCTGGTCTTTTCTTAGTGTACATCCCTGTCCAGCCGGCTCTCCCTTTTTGCCTTTCTCTCCTTCTCTGTCCTGCTTCCCGGCCCGTTCTTGTCTTCCTCTCTCTCTGTCCTCTAGCCCCTTGCTGGTTTGTGTTGGGATTCCAACCCTAACCACCCCCTTCTTCGTCTGACCCTTTCTTTGTTTCTTAGTACCTTTTTTCCTGTTGCCTGTCCTTTTTCTCTCTCTGTCAGTGTGTCCTGCACTGCGTGGGACGGGGGTGGGAGGCTGAAAAACGGTGGGAAGCTGATGCGGGGGGATTCAGGCTGGAAAGAGGTAGGAGGTTGCAGAGGGGTTGGAAGCTGAATGAAGTAGAGGCCAGAAAAATGAGAGGTGGGGGCTGACGAGGGGTGGGAGGCTGGAGGTGTGGCCAAGGAGGGGGGAGTAGAGGCCAGCAGTAAAAGGAGGCCGGGAAGGGGTGGGAGGCTGCAGAGGGGAGGGAGGCCAGAGTCAAGAGTAGAGGTCAGCAAAAAAAGGAGGCCGGGAAGGGGTGGGAGGCTGCAGAGGGGTGGGAGGCAATGGGCGAGAGTAGAGGCCAGGAAAAAAAGGAGGTAGAGAAGGGGTGGGAGGCTGCAGAGTGGTGGGAGGCCGGGGGCGAGAGTAGAGGCCAGGAAAAAAAGGAGGCCGGGAAGGGGTGGGAGGCTGCAGAGGGGTGGGAGGCCGGGGGCAAGAGTAGAGGCCAGGAAGAAAAAAGAGGCCGGGAAGGGGTGGGAGGCTGCAGAGAGGTGGGAGGCCAAGGGCGACAGTAGAGGCCAGAAAAAAAAGGAGGCCGGAAAGGGGTGGGAGGCTGCAGAGGGGTGGGAGGCCGGGGGTAAGAGTAGAGGCCAGGAAAAAAAGGAGACCGGGAAGTGGTGGGAGGCTGCAGAGGGGAGGGAGGCTGGGGGCGAGAGTAGAGGCCAGGAAAAATAGGAGGCCGGAAAAGGGTGGGAGGCTGCAGAGGGGTGGGAGGCCAGGGGCGAGAGTAGAGGCCAGAAAAAAAAGGAGGCCGGAAACAGGTGGGAGGCTGCAGAGGGGTGGGAGGCCGGGGGTAAGAGTAGAGGCCAGAAAAAAAGGAGGCCGGGAAGGGGTGGGAGGCTGCAGAGGGGTGGGAGGCAATGGGCCAGAGTAGAGGCCAGGAAGAAAAAGAAGGACAGGAAGGGGTGGGAGTCTGCAGAGGGTTGGGAGGCAATGGGCGAGAGTAAAGGTTAGGAAATAAAGGAGGTCGGGAAGGGGTGGGAGGCCGGTGAGATGCGAGTAGGGGCCAGAAAGTCTCTTTTCTTCTCGCTTCTTCCCTGTATTTATCTTTCTTTTCTGCCTTCTTTATTCCTCTAATTCAAGTTCTATCTCGATCCCTGTGTTCTCCTTCCACTCATCATATTCTAGCCTTTTCTCTGTCCTATTCTTGCATATAGTGTGCAGTGGAGGATTCTTGTCTAGGAAGCGACGTCTCGTATGAGCTCTAAGACACCCACATGCATTTTGGTGCTGGGCACCAATGACGCACAGGAGCAGTGCCATGGGCAGATGAGGCTGAGCAACAGCTTTCCAGGCTAGCTCTTTCTGCCTGCCAGCTATCTGCAGACGTTCGCATTTTCAGAGCAGGGCTGCCGGAGGCCCCCTGCACGGACCCCCAAAGCTACGTTTGAAGTTTGAGGGGGCAAGACAAGCAAGCAGCCCCGGTCTCTGTGCCTCTGTGCGAGCAGTGCCATGGGCAGATGAGGCTGAGCAACAGCTTTCTAGGCTAGCTCTTTCTGCCTGCCAGCTATCTGCAGACGTTCGCATTTTCAGAGCAGGGCTGCCGGAGGCCCCCTGCACGGACCCCCAAAGCTACGTTTGAAGTTTGAGGGGGCAAGACAAGCAAGCAGCCCCAGTCTCTGTGCCTCTGTGCGAGCAGGGCCATGGGCAGATGAGGCTGAGCAACAGCTTTCCAGGCTAGCTCTTTCTGCCTGCCAGCTATCTGCAGACGTTTCCATTTTCAGAGCAGGGCTGCCGGAGGCCCCCTGCACGGACCCCCAAAGCTACGTTTGAAGTTTGAGGGGGCAAGACAAGCAAGCAGCCCCAGTCTCTGTGCCTCTGTGCGAGCAGTGCCATGGGCAGATGAGGCTGAGCAACAGCTTTCCAGGCTAGCTCTTTCTGCCTGCCAGCTATCTGCAGACGTTCGCATTTTCAGAGCAGGGCTGCCGGAGGCCCCCTGCACGGACCCCCAAAGCTACGTTTGAAGTTTGAGGGGGCAAGACAAGCAAGCAGCCCCAGTCTCTGTGCCTCTGTGCGAGCAGTGCCATGGGCAGATGAGGCTGAGCAACAGCTTTCCAGGCTAGCTCTTTCTGCCTGCCAGCTATCTGCAGACGTTCGCATTTTCAGAGCAGGGCTGCCGGAGGCCCCCTGCACGGACCCCCAAAGCTACGTTTGAAGTTTGAGGGGGCAAGACAAGCAAGCAGCCCCAGTCTCTGTGCCTCTGTGCGAGCAGTGCCATGGGCAGATGAGGCTGAGCAACAGCTTTCCAGGCTAGCTCTTTCTGCCTGCCAGCTATCTGCAGACGTTCGCATTTTGGGAGCAAGGCTGCCGGAGGCTCCCAGCACAGACCACCTAAACTACGTTTGAAGTTTGAGGTGGCAAGACAAGCAAACAGCCCCAGTCTCTGTGCCTCGGTGCGAGCAGGGCCATGGGCAGATGAGGCTGAGCAACAGCTTTCCAGGCTAGCTTTTTCTGCCTGCGAGCTATCTGCAGACGTTTCCATTTTCAGAGCAGGGCTGCCGGAGGCGCCCGGCACGGACCACCTAAGATACGTTGGAAGTTTGAGGTGGCAAGACAAGCAAGCAGCCCCGGTCTTTGTGCCTCGGTGCGAGCAGTGCCATGGGCAGATGAGGCTGAGCAACAGCTTTCCAGGCTAGCTCTTTCTGTCTGCAAGCTATCTGCAGACGTTCGCATTTTCAGAGCAGGGCTGCCGCAGGCCCCCTGCACGGACCCCCAAAGCTACGTTTGAAGTTTGAGGGGGCAAGACAAGCAAGCAGCCCCAGTCTCTGTGCCTCTGTGTGAGCAGTGCCATGGGAAGATGAGGCGGAGCAACAGCTTTCCAGGCTAGCTCTTTCCGCCTGCCAGCTATCTGCAGACGTTCGCATTTTCAGAGCCGGACTGCGAATGGAGCCGAACAGGGACCCCCTATCCCCGCGCTTCGTTTGAGGTTTCCCGCCCCCCAATGCTGTCCTGCTCTCTGTCCCTTTCCTCTCTCTGTTATTCTGTCCTGTTCCCTGTGTCTGTTTTTTAATTCCTTCCTCTCTGTCCCTCAGCCCAGTGCTTTTTTTTCCCTTCTTCTTCTTTGCTGCCCAGCCGAGGCTTTTCCCCCTGCGTGTCTGTTCTGCTCCCCTGTCTGTTATTTTTGCCTGTCTTTCACTTTATCCTACCTCCCTGTCCCCTTTTTCTCTCTCATTATCACCTTGTCTCGCTCCCTGTCCCTGTCTTTCTCTGACAATTTGTCCTGCTCCTTGTCCTTCTCTCCATTTGCTGTTATTTCCCGTTCTTCTTCTGACCTTTCCTTCCTTCTTTTTCTATCCTACTGCCCCAGTGCCTCTTTTGCCACCGCTGTCCTGCTCCCTGGCCCTTGTTTCCTCTCACTGTTCCTCTGTCCTGCTTCCTGTCCCCGGTTTTTCTCTTTCTCTATCCTGCTGCCTGTCTGGTCTTTTCTTAGTGTACATCCCTGTCCAGCCGGCTCTCCCTTTTTGCCTTTCTCTCCTTCTCTGTCCTGCTTCCCGGCCCGTTCTTGTCTTCCTCTCTCTCTGTCCTCTAGCCCCTTGCTGGTTTGTGTTGGGATTCCAACCCTAACCACCCCCTTCTTCGTCTGACCCTTTCTTTGTTTCTTAGTACCTTTTTTCCTGTTGCCTGTCCTTTTTCTCTCTCTGTCAGTGTGTCCTGCACTGCGTGGGACGGGGGTGGGAGGCTGAAAAACGGTGGGAAGCTGATGCGGGGGGATTCAGGCTGGAAAGAGGTAGGAGGTTGCAGAGGGGTTGGAAGCTGAATGAAGTAGAGGCCAGAAAAATGAGAGGTGGGGGCTGACGAGGGGTGGGAGGCTGGAGGTGTGGCCAAGGAGGGGGGAGTAGAGGCCAGCAGTAAAAGGAGGCCGGGAAGGGGTGGGAGGCTGCAGAGGGGAGGGAGGCCAGAGTCAAGAGTAGAGGTCAGCAAAAAAAGGAGGCCGGGAAGGGGTGGGAGGCTGCAGAGGGGTGGGAGGCCAGGGGCGAGAGTAGAGGCCAGGAAGAAAAAGGAGGTAGAGAAGGGGTGGGAGGCTGCAGAGTGGTGGGAGGCCGGGGGCGAGAGTAGAGGCCAGGAAAAAAAGGAGGCCGGGAAGGGGTGGGAGGCTGCAGAGTGGTGGGAGGCCAGGGGCGAGAGTAGAGGCCAGGAAAAAAAGGAGGCCGGAAAGGGGTGGGAGGCTGCAGAGGGGTGGGAGGCCGGGGGCAAGAGTAGAGGCCAGAAAAAAAAGGAGGCCGGGAAGGGGTGGGAGGCTGCAGAGAGGTGGGAGGCCAAGGGCGACAGTAGAGGCCAGAAAAAAAAGGAGGCCGGAAAGGGGTGGGAGGCTGCAGAGTGGTGGGTGGCCAGGGTCGAGAGTAGAGGCCAGAAAAAAAAGGAGGCCGGAAAGGGGTGGGAGGCTGCAGAGGGGTGGGAGGCCGGGGGTAAGAGTAGAGGCCAGGAAAAAAAGGAGACCGGGAAGTCGTGGGAGGCTGCAGAGGGGAGGGAGGCTGGGGGCGAGAGTAGAGGCCAGGAAAAATAGGAGGCCGGAAAGGGGTGGGAGGCTGCAGAGGGGTGGGAGGCCGGGGGTAAGAGTAGAGGCCTAGAAAAAAAGGAGACTGGGAAGTCGTGGGAGGCTGCAGAGGGGAGGGAGGCTGGGGGCGAGAGTAGAGGCCAGGAAAAATAGGAGGCCGGAAAAGGGTGGGAGGCTGCAGAGGGGTGGGAGGCCAGGGGCGAGAGTAGAGGCCAGAAAAAAAAGGAGGCCGGAAAGGGGTGGGAGGCTGCAGAGGGGTGGGAGGCCGGGGGTAAGAGTAGAGGCCAGAAAAAAAGGAGGCCGGGAAGGGGTGGGAGGCTGCAGAGGGGTGGGAGGCAATGGGCCAGAGTAGAGGCCAGGAAGAAAAAGAAGGACAGGAAGGGGTGGGAGTCTGCAGAGGGTTGGGAGGCAATGGGCGAGAGTAAAGGTTAGGAAATAAAGGAGGCCGGGAAGGGGTGGGAGGCCGGTGAGATGCGAGTAGGGGCCAGAAAGTCTCTTTTCTTCTCGCTTCTTCCCTGTATTTATCTTTCTTTTCTGCCTTCTTTATTCCTCTAATTCAAGTTCTATCTCGATCCCTGTGTTCTCCTTCCACTCATCATATTCTAGCCTTTTCTCTGTCCTATTCTTGCATATAGTGTGCAGTGGAGGATTCTTGTCTAGGAAGCGACGTCTCGTATGAGCTCTAAGACACCCACATGCATTTTGGTGCTGGGCACCAATGACGCACAGGAGCAGTGCCATGGGCAGATGAGGCTGAGCAACAGCTTTCCAGGCTAGCTCTTTCTGTCTGCCAGCTATCTGCAGACGTTCGCATTTTCAGAGCAGGGCTGCCGGAGGCCCCCTGCACGGACCCCCAAAGCTACGTTTGAAGTTTGAGGGGGCAAGACAAGCAAGCAGCCCCGGTCTCTGTGCCTCTGTGCGAGCAGTGCCATGGGCAGATGAGGCTGAGCAACAGCTTTCCAGGCTAGCACTTTCTGCCTGCCAGCTATCTGCAGACGTTCGCATTTTCAGAGCAGAGCTGCCGCAGGCCCCCTGCACGGACCCCCAAAGCTACGTTTGAAGTTTGAGGGGGCAAGACAAGCAAGCAGCCCCAGTCTCTGTGCCTCTGTGCGAGCAGTGCCATGGGCAGATGAGGTTGAGCAACAGCTTTCCAGGCTAGCTCTTTCTGCCTGCCAGCTATCTGCAGACGTTCGCATTTTCAGAGCAGGGCTGCCGCAGGCCCCCTGCACGGACCCCCAAAGCTACGTTTGAAGTTTGAGGGGGCAAGACAAGCAAGCAGCCCCAGTCTCTGTGCCTCTGTGCGAGCAGGGCCATGGGCAGATGAGGCTGAGCAACAGCTTTCCAGGCTAGCTCTTTCTGCCTGCGAGCTATCTGCAGACGTTTCCATTTTCAGAGCAGGGCTGCCGGAGGCCCCCTGCACGGACCACCTAAGATACGTTGGAAGTTTGAGGTGGCAAGACAAGCAAGCAGCCCCGGTCTTTGTGCCTCGGTGCGAGCAGTGCCATGGGCAGATGAGGCTGAGCAACAGCTTTCCAGGCTAGCTTTTTCTGTCTGCAAGCTATCTGCAGACGTTCGCATTTTCAGAGCAGAGCTGCCGGAGGCCCCCTGCACGGACCCCCAAAGCTACGTTTGAAGTTTGAGGGGGCAGGACAAGCAAGCAGCCCCAGTCTCTGTGCCTCTGTGCGAGCAGTGCCATGGGCAGATGAGGCTGAGCAACAGCTTTCCAGGCTAGCTCTTTCTGCCTGCCAGCTATCTGCAGACGTTCGCATTTTCAGAGCAGGGCTGCCGCAGGCCCCCTGCACGGACCCCCAAAGCTACGTTTGAAGTTTGAGGGGGCAAGACAAGCAAGCAGCCCCAGTCTCTGTGCCTCTGTGCGAGCAGGGCCATGGGCAGATGAGGCTGAGCAACAGCTTTCCAGGCTAGCTCTTTCTGCCTGCCAGCTATCTGCAGACGTTCGCATTTTCAGAGCAGGGCTGCCGGAGGCCCCCTGCACGGACCCCCAAAGCTACGTTTGAAGTTTGAGGGGGCAGGACAAGCAAGCAGCCCCAGTCTCTGTGCCTCTGTGTGAGCAGTACCATGGGCAGATGAGGCTGAGCAACAGCTTTCCAGGCTAGCTCTTTCTGCCTGCCAGCTATCTGCAGACGTTCGCATTTTCAGAGCAGGGCTGCCGCAGGCCCCCTGCACGGACCCCCAAAGCTACGTTTGAAGTTTGAGGGGGCAGGACAAGCAAGCAGCCCCAGTCTCTGTGCCTCTGTGCGAGCAGTGCCATGGGCAGATGAGGCTGAGCAACAGCTTTCCAGGCTAGCTCTTTCTGCCTGCCAGCTATCTGCAGACGTTCGCATTTTCAGAGCAGGGCTGCCGGAGGCCCCCTGCACGGTCCCCCAAAGCTACGTTTGAAGTTTGAGGGGGCAAGACAAGCAAGCAGCCCCAGTCTCTGTGCCTCTGTGCGAGCAGTGCCATGGGCAGATGAGGCTGAGCAACAGCTTTCCAGGCTAGCTCTTTCTGCCTGCGAGCTATCTGCAGACGTTCGCATTTTCAGAGCAGGGCTGCCGCAGGCCCCCTGCACGGAATACCAAAGCTACGTTTGAAGTTTGAGGGGGCAAGACAAGCAAGCAGCCCCAGTCTCTGTGCCTCTGTGCGAGCAGTACCATGGGCAGATGAGGCTGAGCAACAGCTTTCCAGGCTAGCTCTTTCTGCCTGCCAGCTATCTGCAGACGTTCGCATTTTCAGAGCAGGGCTGCCGCAGGCCCCCTGCACGGACCCCCAAAGCTACGTTTGAAGTTTGAGGGGGCAGGACAAGCAAGCAGCCCCAGTTTCTGTGCCTCTGTGCGAGCAGTGCCATGGGCAGATGAGGCTGAGCAACAGCTTTCCAGGCTAGCTCTTTCTGCCTGCCAGCTATCTGCAGACGTTCGCATTTTCAGAGCAGGGCTGCCGGAGGCCCCCTGCACGGACCCCCAAAGCTACGTTTGAAGTTTGAGGGGGCAAGACAAGCAAGCAGCCCCAGTCTCTGTGCCTCGGTGCGAGCAGTGCCATGGGCAGATGAGGCTGAGCAACAGCTTTCCAGGCTAGCTCTTTCTGCCTGCCAGCTATCTGCAGACGTTCGCATTTTCAGAGCAGGGCTGCCGCAGGCCCCCTGCACGGACCCCCAAAGCTACGTTTGAAGTTTGAGGGGGCAGGACAAGCAAGCAGCCCCAGTCTCTGTGCCTCTGTGCGAGCAGTGCCATGGGCAGATGAGGCTGAGCAACAGCTTTCCAGGCTAGCTCTTTCTGCCTGCCAGCTATCTGCAGACGTTCGCATTTTCAGAGCAGGGCTGCCGCAGGCCCCCTGCACGGACCCCCAAAGCTACGTTTGAAGTTTGAGGGGGCAAGACAAGCAAGCAGCCCCAGTCTCTGTGCCTCTGTGCGAGCAGTGCCATGGGCAGATGAGGCTGAGCAACAGCTTTCCAGGCTAGCTCTTTCTGCCTGCAAGATATCTGCAGACGTTCGCATTTTCAGAGCAGGGCTGCCGCAGGCCCCCTGCACGGACCCCCAAAGCTACGTTTGAAGTTTGAGGGGGCAAGACAAGCAAGCAGCCTCAGTCTCTGTGCCTCTGTGCGAGCAGTGCCATGGGCAGATGAGGCTGAGCAACAGCTTTCCAGGCTAGCTCTTTCTGCCTGCCAGCTATCTGCAGACGTTCGCATTTTCAGAGCAGGGCTGCCGCAGGCCCCCTGCACGGACCCCCAAAGCTACGTTTGAAGTTTGAGGGGGCAAGACAAGCAAGCAGCCCCAGTCTCTGTGCCTCTGTGCGAGCAGTGCCATGGGCAGATGAGGCTGAGCAACAGCTTTCCAGGCTAGCTCTTTCTGCCTGCCAGCTATCTGCAGACGTTCGCATTTTCAGAGCAGGGCTGCCGGAGGCCCCCTGCACGGACCCCCAAAGCTACGTTTGAAGTTTGAGGGGGCAAGACAAGCAAGCAGCCCCAGTCTCTGTGCCTCTGTGCGAGCAGTGCCATGGGCAGATGAGGCTGAGCAACAGCTTTCCAGGCTAGCTCTTTCTGCCTGCCAGCTATCTGCAGACGTTCGCATTTTCAGAGCAGGGCTGCCGGAGGCCCCCTGCACGGACCCCCAAAGCTACGTTTGAAGTTTGAGGGGGCAAGACAAGCAAGCAGCCCCAGTCTCTGTGCCTCTGTGCGAGCAGTGCCATGGGCAGATGAGGCTGAGCAACAGCTTTCCAGGCTAGCTCTTTCTGCCTGCCAGCTATCTGCAGACGTTCGCATTTTCAGAGCAGGGCTGCCGCAGGCCCCCTGCACGGACCCCCAAAGCTACGTTTGAAGTTTGAGGGGGCAAGACAAGCAAGCAGCCCCAGTCTCTGTGCCTCTGTGCGAGCAGTGCCATGGGCAGATGAGGCTGAGCAACAGATTTCCAGGCTAGCTCTTTCTGCCTGCCACCTATCTGCAGACGTTCGCATTTTCAGAGCAGGGCTGCTGGAGGCCCCCTGCATGGACCCCCAAAGCTACCTTTGAAGTTTGAGGGGGGAAGACAAGCAAGCAGCCCCAGTCTCTGTGCCTCTGTGCGAGCAGTGCCATGGGCAGATGAGGCTGAGCAACAGCTTTCCAGGCTAGCTCTTTCTGCCTGCCAGCTATCTGCAGACGTTCGCATTTTCAGAGCAGGGCTGCCGGAGGCCCCCTGCACGGACACCCAAAGCTACGTTTGAAGTTTGAGGGGGCAAGACAAGCAATCAGCCCCAGTCTCTGTGCCTCTGTGCGAGCAGTGCCATGGGCAGATGAGGCTGAGCAACAGCTTTCCAGGCTAGCTCTTTCTGCCTGCCAGCTATCTGCAGACGTTCGCATTTTCAGAGCAGGGCTGCCGGAGGCCCCCTGCACGGACCCCCAAAGCTACGTTTGAAGTTTGAGGGGGCAAGACAAGCAAGCAGCCCCAGTCTCTGTGCCTCTGTGCGAGCAGTGCCATGGGCAGATGAGGCTGAGCAACAGCTTTCCAGGCTAGCTCTTTCTGCCTGCCAGCTATCTGCAGACGTTCGCATTTTCAGAGCAGGGCTGCTGCAGGCCCCCTGCACGGACCCCCAAAGCTACGTTTGAAGTTTGAGGTGGCAAGACAAGCAAGCAGCACCAGTCTCTGTGCCTCTGTGCGAGCAGTGCCATGGGCAGATGAGGCTGAGCAACAGCTTTCCAGGCTAGCTCTTTCTGCCTGCGAGCTATCTGCAGACGTTCGCATTTTCAGAGCAGGGCTGCCGCAGGCCCCCTGCACGGACCCCCAAAGCTACGTTTGAAGTTTGAGGGGGCAAGACAAGCAAGCAGCCCCAGTCTCTGTGCCTCGGTGCGAGCAGTGCCATGGGCAGATGAGGCTGAGCAACAGCTTTCCAGGCTAGCTCTTTCTGCCTGCCAGCTATCTGCAGACGTTTGCATTTTCAGAGCAGGGCTGCCGCAGGCCCCCTGCACGGACCCCCAAAGCTACGTTTGAAGTTTGAGGGGGCAAGACAAGCAAGCAGCCCCAGTCTCTGTGCCTCTCTGCGAGCAGTGCCATGGGCAGATGAGGCTGAGCAACAGATTTCCAGGCTAGCTCTTTCTGCCTGCCAGCTATCTGCAGACGTTCGCATTTTCAGAGCAGGGCTGCTGGAGGCCCCCTGCATGGACCCCCAAAGCTACCTTTGAAGTTTGAGGGGGGAAGACAAGCAAGCAGCCCCAGTCTCTGTGCCTCTGTGCGAGCAGTGCCATGGGCAGATGAGGCTGAGCAACAGCTTTCCAGGCTAGCTCTTTCTGCCTGCCAGCTATCTGCAGACGTTCGCATTTTCAGAGCAGGGCTGCCGGAGGCCCCCTGCACGGACACCCAAAGCTACGTTTGAAGTTTGAGGGGGCAAGACAAGCAATCAGCCCCAGTCTCTGTGCCTCTGTGCGAGCAGTGCCATGGGCAGATGAGGCTGAGCAACAGCTTTCCAGGCTAGCTCTTTCTGCCTGCCAGCTATCTGCAGACGTTCGCATTTTCAGAGCAGGGCTGCCGGAGGCCCCCTGCACGGACCCCCAAAGCTACGTTTGAAGTTTGAGGGGGCAAGACAAGCAAGCAGCCCCAGTCTCTGTGCCTCGGTGCGAGCAGTGCCATGGGCAGATGAGGCTGAGCAACAGCTTTCCAGGCTAGCTCTTTCTGCCTGCCAGCTATCTGCAGACGTTCGCATTTTCAGAGCAGGGCTGCCGGAGGCCCCCTGCACGGAACCCCAAAGCTACGTTTGAAGTTTGAGGGGGCAAGACAAGCAAGCAGCCCCAGTCTCTGTGCCTCGGTGCGAGCAGTGCCATGGGCAGATGAGGCTGAGCAACAGCTTTCCAGGCTAGCTCTTTCTGCCTGCGAGCTATCTGCAGACGTTCGCATTTTCAGAGCAGGGCTGCCGCAGGCCCCCTGCACGGAATACCAAAGCTACGTTTGAAGTTTGAGGGGGCAAGACAAGCAAGCAGCCCCAGTCTCTGTGCCTCTGTGCGAGCAGTACCATGGGCAGATGAGGCTGAGCAACAGCTTTCCAGGCTAGCTCTTTCTGCCTGCCAGCTATCTGCAGACGTTCGCATTTTCAGAGCAGGGCTGCCGCAGGCCCCCTGCACGGACCCCCAAAGCTACGTTTGAAGTTTGAGGGGGCAGGACAAGCAAGCAGCCCCAGTTTCTGTGCCTCTGTGCGAGCAGTGCCATGGGCAGATGAGGCTGAGCAACAGCTTTCCAGGCTAGCTCTTTCTGCCTGCCAGCTATCTGCAGACGTTCGCATTTTCAGAGCAGGGCTGCCGGAGGCCCCCTGCACGGACCCCCAAAGCTACGTTTGAAGTTTGAGGGGGCAAGACAAGCAAGCAGCCCCAGTCTCTGTGCCTCGGTGCGAGCAGTGCCATGGGCAGATGAGGCTGAGCAACAGCTTTCCAGGCTAGCTCTTTCTGCCTGCCAGCTATCTGCAGACGTTCGCATTTTCAGAGCAGGGCTGCCGCAGGCCCCCTGCACGGACCCCCAAAGCTACGTTTGAAGTTTGAGGGGGCAGGACAAGCAAGCAGCCCCAGTCTCTGTGCCTCTGTGCGAGCAGTGCCATGGGCAGATGAGGCTGAGCAACAGCTTTCCAGGCTAGCTCTTTCTGCCTGCCAGCTATCTGCAGACGTTCGCATTTTCAGAGCAGGGCTGCCGCAGGCCCCCTGCACGGACCCCCAAAGCTACGTTTGAAGTTTGAGGGGGCAAGACAAGCAAGCAGCCCCAGTCTCTGTGCCTCTGTGCGAGCAGTGCCATGGGCAGATGAGGCTGAGCAACAGCTTTCCAGGCTAGCTCTTTCTGCCTGCAAGATATCTGCAGACGTTCGCATTTTCAGAGCAGGGCTGCCGCAGGCCCCCTGCACGGACCCCCAAAGCTACGTTTGAAGTTTGAGGGGGCAAGACAAGCAAGCAGCCCCAGTCTCTGTGCCTCTGTGCGAGCAGTGCCATGGGCAGATGAGGCTGAGCAACAGCTTTCCAGGCTAGCTCTTTCTGCCTGCCAGCTATCTGCAGACGTTCGCATTTTCAGAGCAGGGCTGCCGCAGGCCCCCTGCACGGACCCCCAAAGCTACGTTTGAAGTTTGAGGGGGCAAGACAAGCAAGCAGCCCCAGTCTCTGTGCCTCTGTGCGAGCAGTGCCATGGGCAGATGAGGCTGAGCAACAGCTTTCCAGGCTAGCTCTTTCTGCCTGCCAGCTATCTGCAGACGTTCGCATTTTCAGAGCAGGGCTGCCGGAGGCCCCCTGCACGGACCCCCAAAGCTACGTTTGAAGTTTGAGGGGGCAAGACAAGCAAGCAGCCCCAGTCTCTGTGCCTCTGTGCGAGCAGTGCCATGGGCAGATGAGGCTGAGCAACAGCTTTCCAGGCTAGCTCTTTCTGCCTGCCAGCTATCTGCAGACGTTCGCATTTTCAGAGCAGGGCTGCCGGAGGCCCCCTGCACGGACCCCCAAAGCTACGTTTGAAGTTTGAGGGGGCAAGACAAGCAAGCAGCCCCAGTCTCTGTGCCTCTGTGCGAGCAGTGCCATGGGCAGATGAGGCTGAGCAACAGCTTTCCAGGCTAGCTCTTTCTGCCTGCCAGCTATCTGCAGACGTTCGCATTTTCAGAGCAGGGCTGCCGCAGGCCCCCTGCACGGACCCCCAAAGCTACGTTTGAAGTTTGAGGGGGCAAGACAAGCAAGCAGCCCCAGTCTCTGTGCCTCTGTGCGAGCAGTGCCATGGGCAGATGAGGCTGAGCAACAGATTTCCAGGCTAGCTCTTTCTGCCTGCCACCTATCTGCAGACGTTCGCATTTTCAGAGCAGGGCTGCTGGAGGCCCCCTGCATGGACCCCCAAAGCTACCTTTGAAGTTTGAGGGGGGAAGACAAGCAAGCAGCCCCAGTCTCTGTGCCTCTGTGCGAGCAGTGCCATGGGCAGATGAGGCTGAGCAACAGCTTTCCAGGCTAGCTCTTTCTGCCTGCCAGCTATCTGCAGACGTTCGCATTTTCAGAGCAGGGCTGCCGGAGGCCCCCTGCACGGACACCCAAAGCTACGTTTGAAGTTTGAGGGGGCAAGACAAGCAATCAGCCCCAGTCTCTGTGCCTCTGTGCGAGCAGTGCCATGGGCAGATGAGGCTGAGCAACAGCTTTCCAGGCTAGCTCTTTCTGCCTGCCAGCTATCTGCAGACGTTCGCATTTTCAGAGCAGGGCTGCCGGAGGCCCCCTGCACGGACCCCCAAAGCTACGTTTGAAGTTTGAGGGGGCAAGACAAGCAAGCAGCCCCAGTCTCTGTGCCTCTGTGCGAGCAGTGCCATGGGCAGATGAGGCTGAGCAACAGCTTTCCAGGCTAGCTCTTTCTGCCTGCCAGCTATCTGCAGACGTTCGCATTTTCAGAGCAGGGCTGCTGCAGGCCCCCTGCACGGACCCCCAAAGCTACGTTTGAAGTTTGAGGTGGCAAGACAAGCAAGCAGCACCAGTCTCTGTGCCTCTGTGCGAGCAGTGCCATGGGCAGATGAGGCTGAGCAACAGCTTTCCAGGCTAGCTCTTTCTGCCTGCGAGCTATCTGCAGACGTTCGCATTTTCAGAGCAGGGCTGCCGCAGGCCCCCTGCACGGACCCCCAAAGCTACGTTTGAAGTTTGAGGGGGCAAGACAAGCAAGCAGCCCCAGTCTCTGTGCCTCGGTGCGAGCAGTGCCATGGGCAGATGAGGCTGAGCAACAGCTTTCCAGGCTAGCTCTTTCTGCCTGCCAGCTATCTGCAGACGTTTGCATTTTCAGAGCAGGGCTGCCGCAGGCCCCCTGCACGGACCCCCAAAGCTACGTTTGAAGTTTGAGGGGGCAAGACAAGCAAGCAGCCCCAGTCTCTGTGCCTCTCTGCGAGCAGTGCCATGGGCAGATGAGGCTGAGCAACAGATTTCCAGGCTAGCTCTTTCTGCCTGCCAGCTATCTGCAGACGTTCGCATTTTCAGAGCAGGGCTGCTGGAGGCCCCCTGCATGGACCCCCAAAGCTACCTTTGAAGTTTGAGGGGGGAAGACAAGCAAGCAGCCCCAGTCTCTGTGCCTCTGTGCGAGCAGTGCCATGGGCAGATGAGGCTGAGCAACAGCTTTCCAGGCTAGCTCTTTCTGCCTGCCAGCTATCTGCAGACGTTCGCATTTTCAGAGCAGGGCTGCCGGAGGCCCCCTGCACGGACACCCAAAGCTACGTTTGAAGTTTGAGGGGGCAAGACAAGCAATCAGCCCCAGTCTCTGTGCCTCTGTGCGAGCAGTGCCATGGGCAGATGAGGCTGAGCAACAGCTTTCCAGGCTAGCTCTTTCTGCCTGCCAGCTATCTGCAGACGTTCGCATTTTCAGAGCAGGGCTGCCGGAGGCCCCCTGCACGGACCCCCAAAGCTACGTTTGAAGTTTGAGGGGGCAAGACAAGCAAGCAGCCCCAGTCTCTGTGCCTCGGTGCGAGCAGTGCCATGGGCAGATGAGGCTGAGCAACAGCTTTCCAGGCTAGCTCTTTCTGCCTGCCAGCTATCTGCAGACGTTCGCATTTTCAGAGCAGGGCTGCCGGAGGCCCCCTGCACGGAACCCCAAAGCTACGTTTGAAGTTTGAGGGGGCAAGACAAGCAAGCAGCCCCAGTCTCTGTGCCTCGGTGCGAGCAGTGCCATGGGCAGATGAGGCTGAGCAACAGCTTTCCAGGCTAGCTCTTTCTGCCTGCCAGCTATCTGCAGACGTTCGCATTTTCAGAGCAGGGCTGCCGGAGGCCCCCTGCACGGACCCCCAAAGCTACGTTTGAAGTTTGAGGGGGCAAGACAAGCAAGCAGCCCCAGTCTCTGTGCCTCTGTGCGAGCAGTGCCATGGGCAGATGAGGCTGAGCAACAGCTTTCCAGGCTAGCTCTTTCTGCCTGCGAGCTATCTGCAGACGTTCGCATTTTCAGAGCAGGGCTGCCGCAGGCCCCCTGCACGGACCCCCAAAGCTACGTTTGAAGTTTGAGGGGGCAGGACAAGCAAGCAGCCCCAGTCTCTGTGCCTCTGTGCGAGCAGTGCCATGGGCAGATGAGGCTGAGCAACAGCTTTCCAGGCTAGCTGTTTCTGCCTGCCAGCTATCTGCAGACGTTCGCATTTTCAGAGCAGGGCTGCCGCAGGCCCCCTGCACGGACCCCCAAAGCTACGTTTGAAGTTTGAGGGGGCAAGACAAGCAAGCAGCCCCAGTCTCTGTGCCTCGGTGCGAGCAGTGCCATGGGCAGATGAGGCTGAGCAACAGCTTTCCAGGCTAGCTCTTTCTGCCTGCCAGCTATCTGCAGACGTTCGCATTTTCAGAGCAGGGCTGCCGGAGGCCCCCTGCACGGACCCCCAAAGCTACGTTTGAAGTTTGAGGGGGCAGGACAAGCAAGCAGCCCCAGTCTCTGTGCCTCTGTGTGAGCAGTGCCATGGGCAGATGAGGCTGAGCAACAGCTTTCCAGGCTAGCTCTTTCTGCCTGCCAGCTATCTGCAGACGTTCGCATTTTCAGAGCAGGGCTGCCGCAGGCCCCCTGCACGAAACCCCAAAGCTACGTTTGAAGTTTGAGGGGGCAGGACAAGCAAGCAGCCCCAGTCTCTGTGCCTCTGTGCGAGCAGTGCCATGGGCAGATGAGGCTGAGCAACAGCTTTCCAGGCTAGCTCTTTCTGCCTGCCAGCTATCTGCAGACGTTCGCATTTTCAGAGCAGGGCTTCCGGAGGCCCCCTGCACGGTCCCCCAAAGCTACGTTTGAAGTTTGAGGGGGCAAGACAAGCAAGCAGCCCCAGTCTCTGTGCCTCTGTGCGAGCAGTGCCATGGGCAGATGAGGCTGAGCAACAGCTTTCCAGGCTAGCTCTTTCTGCCTGCCAGCTATCTGCAGACGTTCGCATTTTCAGAGCAGGGCTGCTGGAGGCCCCCTGCACGGAACCCCAAAGCTACGTTAGAAGTTTGAGGGGGCAAGACAAGCAAGCAGCCCCAGTCTCTGTGCCTCTGTGCGAGCAGTACCATGGGCAGATGAGGCTGAGCAACAGCTTTCCAGGCTAGCTCTTTCTGCCTGCCAGCTATCTGCAGACGTTCGCATTTTCAGAGCAGGGCTGCCGCAGGCCCCCTGCACGGACCCCCAAAGCTACGTTTGAAGTTTGAGGGGGCAGGACAAGCAAGCAGCCCCAGTCTCTGTGCCTCTGTGCGAGCAGTGCCATGGGCAGATGAGGCTGAGCAACAGCTTTCCAGGCTAGCTCTTTCTGCCTGCCAGCTATCTGCAGACGTTCGCATTTTCAGAGCAGGGCTGCCGGAGGCCCCCTGCACGGACCCCCAAAGCTACGTTTGAAGTTTGAGGGGGCAAGACAAGCAAGCAGCCCCAGTCTCTGTGCCTCTGTGCGAGCAGTGCCATGGGCAGATGAGGCTGAGCAACAGCTTTCCAGGCTAGCTCTTTCTGCCTGCCAGCTATCTGCAGACGTTCGCATTTTCAGAGCAGGGCTGCCGCAGGCCCCCTGCACGGACCCCCAAAGCTACGTTTGAAGTTTGAGGGGGCAGGACAAGCAAGCAGCCCCAGTTTCTGTGCCTCTGTGCGAGCAGTGCCATGGGCAGATGAGGCTGAGCAACAGCTTTCCAGGCTAGCTCTTTCTGCCTGCCAGCTATCTGCAGACGTTCGCATTTTCAGAGCAGGGCTGCCGGAGGCCCCCTGCACGGACCCCCAAAGCTACGTTTGAAGTTTGAGGGGGCAAGACAAGCAAGCAGCCCCAGTCTCTGTGCCTCTGTGCGAGCAGTGCCATGGGCAGATGAGGCTGAGCAACAGCTTTCCAGGCTAGCTCTTTCTTCCTGCGAGCTATCTGCAGACGTTCGCATTTTCAGAGCAGGGCTGCCGGAGGCCCCCTGCACGGACCCCCAAAGCTACGTTTGAAGTTTGAGGGGGCAAGACAAGCAAGCAGCCCCAGTCTCTGTGCCTCTGTGCGAGCAGTGCCATGGGCAGATGAGGCTGAGCAACAGCTTTCCAGGCTAGCTCTTTCTGCCTGCCAGCTATCTGCAGACGTTCGCATTTTCAGAGCAGGGCTGCCGCAGGCCCCCTGCACGGACCCCCAAAGCTACGTTTGAAGTTTGAGGGGGCAAGACAAGCAAGCAGCCCCAGTCTCTGTGCCTCTGTGCGAGCAGTGCCATGGGCAGATGAGGCTGAGCAACAGCTTTCCAGGCTAGCTCTTTCTCCCTGTGAGCTATCTGCAGACGTTCGCATTTTCAGAGCAGGCCTGCTGGAGGCCCCCTGCATGGACCCCCAAAGCTACCTTTGAAGTTTGAGGGGGGAAGACAAGCAAGCAGCCCCAGTCTCTGTGCCTCTGTGCGAGCAGTGCCATGGGCAGATGAGGCTGAGCAACAGCTTTCCAGGCTAGCTCTTTCTGCCTGCCAGCTATCTGCAGACGTTCGCATTTTCAGAGCAGGGCTGCCGCAGGCCCCCTGCACGGACCCCCAAAGCTACGTTTGAAGTTTGAGGGGGCAAGACAAGCAATCAGCCCCAGTCTCTGTGCCTCTGTGCGAGCAGTGCCATGGGCAGATGAGGCTGAGCAACAGCTTTCCAGGCTAGCTCTTTCTGCCTGCCAGCTATCTGCAGACGTTCGCATTTTCAGAGCAGGGCTGCCGGAGGCCCCCTGCACGGACCCCCAAAGCTACGTTTGAAGTTTGAGGGGGCAAGACAAGCAAGCAGCCCCAGTCTCTGTGCCTCTGTGCGAGCAGTGCCATGGGCAGATGAGGCTGAGCAACAGCTTTCCAGGCTAGCTCTTTCTGCCTGCCAGCTATCTGCAGACGTTCGCATTTTCAGAGCAGGGCTGCCGCAGGCCCCCTGCACGGAACGCCAAAGCTACGTTTGAAGTTTGAGGGGGCAAGACAAGCAAGCAGCCCCAGTCTCTGTGCCTCTGTGCGAGCAGTGCCATGGGCAGATGAGGCTGAGCAACAGCTTTCCAGGCTAGCTCTTTCTGCCTGCCAGCTATCTGCGGACGTTCACATTTTCAGAGCAGGGCTGCCGCAGGCCCCCTGCACGGACCCCTAAAGCTACGTTTGAAGTTTGAGGGGGCAAGACAAGCAAGCAGCCCCAGTCTCTGTGCCTCTGTGCGAGCAGTGCAATGGGCAGATGAGGCTGAGCAACAGCTTTCCAGGCTAGCTCTTTCTGCCTGCCAGCTATCTGCAGACGTTCGCATTTTGGGAGCAGGGCTGCCGGAGGCCCCCTGCACGGACCCCCAAAGCTACGTTTGAAGTTTGAGGGGGCAAGACAAGCAAGCAGCCCCAGTCTCTGTGCCTCGGTGCGAGCAGTGCCATGGGCAGATGAGGCTGAGCAACAGCTTTCCAGGCTAGCTCTTTCTGCCTGTCAGCTATTTGCAGACGTTCGCATTTTGGGAGCAGGGCTGCCGGAGGCTCCCAGCACAGACCACCTAAACTACGTTTGAAGTTTGAGGTGGCAAGACAAGCAAGCAGCCCCGGTCTTTGTGCCTCGGTGCGAGCAGTGCCATGGGCAGATGAGGCTGAGCAACAGCTTTCCAGGCTAGCTCTTTCTGTCTGCAAGCTATCTGCAGACGTTCGCATTTTCAGAGCAGGGCTGCCGCAGGCCCCCTGCACGGACCCCCAAAGCTACGTTTGAAGTTTGAGGGGGCAAGACAAGCAAGCAGCCCCAGTCTCTGTGCCTCTGTGCGAGCAGTGCCATGGGAAGATGAGGCGGAGCAACAGCTTTCCAGGCTAGCTCTTTCCGCCTGCCAGCTATCTGCAGACGTTCGCATTTTCAGAGCAGGACTGCGAATGGAGCCCAACAGGGACCCCCTATCCCCGCGCTTCGTTTGAGGTTTCCCGCCCCCCAATGCTGTCCTGCTCTCTGTCCCTTTCCTCTCTCTGTTATTCTGTCCTGTTCCCTGTGTCTGTTTTTTAATTCCTCCCTCTCTGTCCCTCAGCCCAGTGCTTTTTTTTCCCTTCTTCTTCTTTGCTGCCCAGCCGAGGCTTTTCCCCCTGCGTGTCTGTTCTGCTCCCCTGTCTGTTATTTTTGCCTGTCTTTCACTTTATCCTACCTCCCTGTCCCCTTTTTCTCTCTCATTATCACCTTGTCTCGCTCCCTGTCCCTGTCTTTCTCTGACAATTTGTCCTGCTCCTTGTCCTTCTCTCCATTTGCTGTTATTTCCCGTTCTTCTTCTGACCTTTCCTTCCTTCTTTTTCTATCCTACTGCCCCAGTGCCTCTTTTGCCACCGCTGTCCTGCTCCCTGGCCCTTGTTTCCTCTCACTGTTCCTCTGTCCTGCTTCCTGTCCCCGGTTTTTCTCTTTCTCTATCCTGCTGCCTGTCTGGTCTTTTCTTAGTGTACATCCCTGTCCAGCCGGCTCTCCCTTTTTGCCTTTCTCTCCTTCTCTGTCCTGCTTCCCGGCCCGTTCTTGTCTTCCTCTCTCTCTGTCCTCTAGCCCCTTGCTGGTTTGTGTTGGGATTCCAACCCTAACCACCCCCTTCTTCGTCTGACCCTTTCTTTGTTTCTTAGTACCTTTTTTCCTGTTGCCTGTCCTTTTTCTCTCTCTGTCAGTGTGTCCTGCACTGCGTGGGACGGGGGTGGGAGGCTGAAAAACGGTGGGAAGCTGATGGGGGGGGATTCAGGCTGGAAAGAGGTATGAGGTTGCAGAGGGGTTGGAAGCTGAATAAAGTAGAGGCCAGAAAAATGAGAGGTGGGGGCTGACGAGGGGTGGGAGGCTGGAGGTGTGGCCAAGGAGGGGGGAGTAGAGGCCAGCAGTAAAAGGAGGCCGGGAAGGGGTGGGAGGCTGCAGAGGGGAGGGAGGCCAGAGTCAAGAGTAGAGGTCAGCAAAAAAAGGAGGCCGGGAAGGGGTGGGAGGCTGCAGAGGGGTGGGAGGCAATGGGCGAGAGTAGAGGCCAGGAAGAAAAAGGAGGTAGAGAAGGGGTGGGAGGCTGCAGAGTGGTGGGAGGCCGGGGGCGAGAGTAGAGGCCAGGAAAAAAAGGAGGCCGGGAAGGGGTGGGAGGCTGCAGAGGGGAGGGAGGCAATGGGCGAGAGTAGAGGCCAGGAAGAAAAAAGGTGCCAGGAAGGGGTGGGAGGCTGCAGAGGGGTGGGAGGCCGGGGGCAAGAGTAGAGGCCAGGAAGAAAAAAGAGGCCGGGAAGGGGTGGGAGGCTGCAGAGAGGTGGGAGGCCAAGGGCGACAGTAGAGGCCAGAAAAAAAAGGAGGCCGGAAAGGGGTGGGAGGCTGCAGAGTGGTGGGAGGCCGGGGGTAAGAGTAGAGGCCAGGAAAAAAAGGAGACCGGGAAGTGGTGGGAGGCTGCAGAGGGGAGGGAGTCTGGGGGCGAGAGTAGAGGCCAGGAAAAATAGGAGGCCGGAAAAGGGTGGGAGGCTGCAGAGGGGTGGGAGGCCAGGGGCGAGAGCAGAGGCCAGGAAGAAAAAGGAGGCCGCGAAGGGGTGGGAGGCTGCAGAGGGGTGGGAGGCCGGGGGCAAGAGTAGAGGCCAGAAAAAAAAGGAGGCCGGGAAAGGGTGGGAGGCTGCAGAGAGGTGGGAGGCCAAGGGCGACAGTAGAGGCCAGGAAGAAAAAAGGTGCCAGGAAGGGGTGGGAGGCTGCAGAGGGGTGGGAGGCCGGGGGCAAGAGTAGAGGCCTGGATGAAAAAGAGGCCGGAAAGGGGTGGGAGGCTGCAGAGCGGTGGGAGGCCAGGGGCGAGAGTAGAGGCCAGGAAAAAAAGGAGGCCGCGAAGGGGTGGGAGGCTGCAGAGGGGTGGGAGGCCGGGGGCGAGAGTAGAGGCCAGGAAAAAAAGGAGGCCGGGAAGGGGTGGGAGGCTGCAGAGAGGTGGGAGGCCAAGGGCGACAGTAGAGGCCAGAAAAAAAAGGAGGCCGGAAAGGGGTGGGAGGCTGCAGAGGGGTGGGAGGCCGGGGGTAAGGGTAGAGGCCAGGAAAAAAAGGAGACCGGGAAGTGGTGGGAGGCTGCAGAGGGGAGGGAGGCTGGGGGCGAGAGTAGAGGCCAGGAAAAATAGGAGGCCGGAAAAGGGTGGGAGGCTGCAGAGGGGTGGGAGGCCAGGGGCGAGAGTAGAGGCCAGGAAAAAAAGGAGGCCGGGAAGGGGTGGGAGGCTGCAGAGGGGTGGGAGGCAATGGGCCAGAGTAGAGGCCAGGAAGAAAAAGAAGGACAGGAAGGGGTGGGAGTCTGCAGAGGGTTGGGAGGCAATGGGCGAGAGTAAAGGTTAGGAAATAAAGGAGGCCGGGAAGGGGTGGGAGGCCGGTGAGATGCGAGTAGGGGCCAGAAAGTCTCTTTTCTTCTCGCTTCTTCCCTGTATTTATCTTTCTTTTCTGCCTTCTTTATTCCTCTAATTCAAGTTCTATCTCGATCCCTGTGTTCTCCTTCCACTCATCATATTCTAGCCTTTTCTCTGTCCTATTCTTGCATATAGTGTGCAGTGGAGGATTCTTGTCTAGGAAGCGACGTCTCGTATGAGCTCTAAGACACCCACATGCATTTTGGTGCTGGGCACCAATGACGCACAGGAGCAGTGCCATGGGCAGATGAGGCTGAGCAACAGCTTTCCAGGCTAGCTCTTTCTGCCTGCCAGCTGTCTGCAGACGTTCGCATTTTCAGAGCAGGGCTGCCGGAGGCGCCCAACACGGACCCCCAAAACTGCGTTTGAAGTTTGAGGGGGCAAGACAAGCAAGCAGCCCCAGTCTCTGTGCCTCGGTGCGAGCAGTGCCATGGGCAGATGAGGCTGAGCAACAGCTTTCCAGGCTAGCTCTTTCTGCCTGCCAGCTATCTGCAGACGTTCGCATTTTCAGAGCAGGGCTGCCGCAGGCCCCCTGCACGGACCCCCAAAGCTACGTTTGAAGTTTGAGGGGGCAAGACAAGCAAGCAGCCCCAGTCTCTGTGCCTCTGTGCGAGCAGTGCCATGGGCAGATGAGGCTGAGCAACAGCTTTCCAGGCTAGCTCTTTCTGCCTGTGAGCTATCTGCAGACGTTCGCATTTTCAGAGCAGGGCTGCTGCAGGCCCCCTGCACGGACCCCCAAAGCTACGTTTGAAGTTTGAGGGGGCAAGACAAGCAAGCAGCCCCAGTCTCTGTGCCTCTGTGCGAGCAGTGCCATGGGCAGATGAGGCTGAGCAACAGCTTTCCAGGCTAGCTCTTTCTGCCTGCCAGCTATCTGCAGATGTTCGCATTTTCAGAGCAGGGCTGCCGCAGGCCCCCTGCACGGACCCCCAAAGCTACGTTTGAAGTTTGAGGTGGCAAGACAAGCAAGCAGCCCCAGTCTCTGTGCCTCTGTGCGAGCAGTGCCATGGGCAGATGAGGCTGAGCAACAGCTTTCCAGGCTAGCTTTTTCTGCCTGCGAGCTGTCTGCAGACGTTCGCATTTTCAGAGCAGGGCTGCCGGAGGCCCCCTGCACGGACCCCCAAAGCTACGTTTGAAGTTTGAGGGGGCAAGACAAGCAAGCAGCCCCAGTCTCTGTGCCTCTGTGCGAGCAGTGCCATGGGCAGATGAGGCGGAGCAACAGCTTTCCAGGCTAGCTCTTTCTGCCTGCCAGCTATCTGCAGACGTTCGCATTTTCAGAGCAGGGCTGCCGCAGGCCCCCTGCACGGACCCCCAAAGCTACGTTTGAAGTTTGAGGGGGCAAGACAAGCAAGCAGCCCCAGTCTCTGTGCCTCTGTGCGAGCAGTGCCATGGGAAGATGAGGCGGAGCAACAGCTTTCCAGGCTAGCTCTTTCCGCCTGCCAGCTATCTGCAGACGTTCGCATTTTCAGAGCAGTACTGCGAATGGAGCCCAACAGGGACCCCCTATCCCCGCACTTCGTTTGAGGTTTCCCGCCCCCCAATGCTGTCCTGCTCTCTGTCCCTTTCCTCTCTCTGTTATTCTGTCCTGTTCCCTGTGTCTGTTTTTTAATTCCTCCCTCTCTGTCCCTCAGCCCAGTGCTTTTTTTTCCCTTCTTCTTCTTTGCTGCCCAGCCGAGGCTTTTCCCCCTGCGTGTCTGTTCTGCTCCCCTGTCTGTTATTTTTGCCTGTCTTTCACTTTATCCTACCTCCCTGTCCCCTTTTTCTCTCTCATTATCACCTTGTCTCGCTCCCTGTCCCTGTCTTTCTCTGACAATTTGTCCTGCTCCTTGTCCTTCTCTCCATTTGCTGTTATTTCCCGTTCTTCTTCTGACCTTTCCTTCCTTCTTTTTCTATCCTACTGCCCCAGTGCCTCTTTTGCCACCGCTGTCCTGCTCCCTGGCCCTTGTTTCCTCTCACTGTTCCTCTGTCCTGCTTCCTGTCCCCGGTTTTTCTCTTTCTCTATCCTGCTGCCTGTCTGGTCTTTTCTTAGTGTACATCCCTGTCCAGCCGGCTCTCCCTTTTTGCCTTTCTCTCCTTCTCTGTCCTGCTTCCCGGCCCGTTCTTGTCTTCCTCTCTCTCTGTCCTCTAGCCCCTTGCTGGTTTGTGTTGGGATTCCAACCCTAACCACCCCCTTCTTCGTCTGACCCTTTCTTTGTTTCTTAGTACCTTTTTTCCTGTTGCCTGTCCTTTTTCTCTCTCTGTCAGTGTGTCCTGCACTGCGTGGGACGGGGGTGGGAGGCTGAAAAACGGTGGGAAGCTGATGGGGGGGGATTCAGGCTGGAAAGAGGTAGGAGGTTGCAGAGGGGTTGGAAGCTGAATGAAGTAGAGGCCAGAAAAATGAGAGGTGGGGGCTGACGAGGGGTGGGAGGCTGGAGGTGTGGCCAAGGAGGGGGGAGTAGAGGCCAGCAGTAAAAGGAGGCCGGGAAGGGGTGGGAGGCTGCAGAGGGGAGGGAGGCCAGAGTCAAGAGTAGAGGTCAGCAAAAAAAGGAGGCCGGGAAGGGGTGGGAGGCTGCAGAGGGGTGGGAGGCAATGGGCGAGAGTAGAGGCCAGGAAGAAAAAGGAGGTAGAGAAGGGGTGGGAGGCTGCAGAGTGGTGGGAGGCCGGGGGCGAGAGTAGAGGCCAGGAAAAAAAGGAGGCCGGGAAGGGGTGGGAGGCTGCAGAGGGGAGGGAGGCAATGGGCGAGAGTAGAGGCCAGGAAGAAAAAAGGTGCCAGGAAGGGGTGGGAGGCTGCAGAGAGGTGGGAGGCCAAGGGCGACAGTAGAGGCCAGAAAAAAAAGGAGGCCGGAAAGGGGTGGGAGGCTGCAGAGTGGTGGGAGGCCGGGGGTAAGAGTAGAGGCCAGGAAAAAAAGGAGACCGGGAAGTGGTGGGAGGCTGCAGAGGGGAGGGAGGCTGGGGGCGAGAGTAGAGGCCAGGAAAAATAGGAGGCCGGAAAAGGGTGGGAGGCTGCAGAGGGGTGGGAGGACAAGGGCGACAGTAGAGGCCAGGAAAAAAAGGAGACCGGGAAGTGGTGGGAGGCTGCAGAGGGGAGGGAGGCTGGGGGCGAGAGTAGAGGCCAGGCAAAATAGGAGGCCGGAAAAGGGTGGGAGGCTGCAGAGGGGTGGGAGGCCAGGGGCGAGAGTAGAGGCCAGAAAAAAAAGGAGGCCGGAAAGGGGTGGGAGGCTGAAGAGGGGAGGGAGGCAATGGACGAGAGTAGAGGCCAGGAAGAAAAAAGGTGCCAGGAAGGGGTAAGAGGCTGCAGAGGGGTGGGAGGCCGGAGGCGAGAGTAGAGGCCTGGAAGAAAAAAGAGGCCGGGAAGGGGTGGGAGGCTGCAGAGTGGTGGGAGGCCAGGGGCGAGAGTAGAGGCCAGGGAAAAAAGGAGGCCGCGAAAGGGTGGGAGGCTCCAGAGGGGTGGGAGGCCGGGGGCAAGAGTAGAGGCCAGAAAAAAAAGGAGGCCGGGAAGGGGTGGGAGGCTGCAGAGAGGTGGGAGGCCAAGGGCGACAGTAGAGGCCAGAAAAAAAAGGAGGCCGGAAAGGGGTGGGAGGCTGCAGAGGGGTGGGAGGCCGGGGGTAAGGGTAGAGGCCAGGAAAAAAAGGAGACCGGGAAGTGGTGGGAGGCTGCAGAGGGGAGGGAGGCAATGGGCCAGAGTAGAGGCCAGGAAAAATAGGAGGCCGGAAAAGGGTGGGAGGCTGCAGAGGGGTGGGAGGCCAGGGGCGAGAGTAGAGGCCAGAAAAAAAAGGAGGCCGGAAAGGGGTGGGAGGCTGAAGAGGGGAGGGAGACCAGAGTCAAGAGTAGAGGTCAGCAAAAAAAGGAGGCCGGGAAGGGGTGGGAGGCTGCAGAGGGGAGGGAGGCAATGGGCGAGAGTAGAGGCCAGGAAGAAAAAAGGTGCCAGGAAGGGGTAAGAGGCTGCAGAGGGGTGGGAGGCCAAAGGCGAGAGTAGAGGCCTGGAAGAAAAAAGAGGCCGGGAAGGGGTGGGAGGCAGCAGAGTGGTGGGAGGCCAGGGGCGAGAGTAGAGGCCAGGGAAAAAAGGAGGCCGCGAAAGGGTGGGAGGCTGCAGAGGGGTGGGAGGCCGGGGGCAAGAGTAGAGGCCAGAAAAAAAAGGAGGCCGGGAAGGGGTGGGAGGCTGCAGAGGGGAGGGAGGCCAAGGGCGACAGTAGAGACCAGAAAAAAAAGGAGGCCGGAAAGGGGTGGGAGGCTGCAGAGGGGTGGGAGGCCGGGGGTAAGGGTAGAGGCCAGGAAAAAAAGGAGACCGGGAAGTGGTGGGAGGCTGCAGAGGGGAGGGAGGCAATGGGCGAGAGTAGAGGCCAGGAAAAATAGGAGGCCGGAAAAGGGTGGGAGGCTGCAGAGGGGTGGGAGGCCAGGGGCGAGAGTAGAGGCCAGAAAGAAAAGGAGGCCGGAAAGGGGTGGGAGGCTGCAGAGGGGTGGGAGGCCGGGGGTAAGAGTAGAGGCCAGGAAAAAAAGGAGGCCGGGAAGGGGTGGGAGGCTGCAGAGGGGTGGGAGGCAATGGGCCAGAGTAGAGGCCAGGAAGAAAAAGAAGGACAGGAAGGGGTGGGAGTCTGCAGAGGGTTGGGAGGCAATGGGCGAGAGTAAAGGTTAGGAAATAAAGGAGGCCGGGAAGGGGTGGGAGGCCGGTGAGATGCGAGTAGGGGCCAGAAAGTCTCTTTTCTTCTCGCTTCTTCCCTGTATTTATCTTTCTTTTCTGCCTTCTTTATTCCTCTAATTCAAGTTCTATCTCGATCCCTGTGTTCTCCTTCCACTCATCATATTCTAGCCTTTTCTCTGTCCTATTCTTGCATATAGTGTGCAGTGGAGGATTCTTGTCTAGGAAGCGACGTCTCGTATGAGCTCTAAGACACCCACATGCATTTTGGTGCTGGGCACCAATGACGCACAGGAGCAGTGCCATGGGCAGATGAGGCTGAGCAACAGCTTTCCAGGCTAGCTCTTTCTGCCTGTGAGCTATCTGCAGACGTTCGCATTTTCAGAGCAGGGCTGCCGCAGGCCCCCTGCACGGACCCCCAAAGCTACGTTTGAAGTTTGAGGGGGCAAGACAAGCAAGCAGCCCCAGTCTCTGTGCCTCTGTGCGAGCAGTGCCATGGGCAGATGAGGCTGAGCAACAGCTTTCCAGGCTAGCTCTTTCTGCCTGCCAGCTATCTGCAGATGTTCGCATTTTCAGAGCAGGGCTGCCGCAGGCCCCCTGCACGGACCCCCAAAGCTACGTTTGAAGTTTGAGGGGGCAAGACAAGCAAGCAGCCCCAGTCTCTGTGCCTCTGTGCGAGCAGTGCCATGGGCAGATGAGGCTGAGCAACAGCTTTCCAGGCTAGCTTTTTCTGCCTGCGAGCTGTCTGCAGACGTTCGCATTTTCAGAGCAGGGCTGCCGGAGGCCCCCTGCACGGACCCCCAAAACTACGTTTGAAGTTTGAGGTGGCAAGACAAGCAAGCAGCCCCAGTCTCTGTGCCTCGGTGCGAGCAGTGCCATGGGCAGATGAGGCTGAGCAACAGCTTTCCAGGCTAGCTCTTTCTGCCTGCCAGCTATCTGCAGACGTTCGCATTTTCAGAGCAGGACTGCGAATGGAGCCCAACAGGGACCCCCTATCCCCGCTCTACGTTTGAGGTTTACCGCCCCCCAATGCTGTCCTGCTCTCTGTCCCTTTCCTCTCTCTGTTATTCTGTCCTGTTCCCTGTGTCTGTTTTTTAATTCCTCCCTCTCTGTCCCTCAGCCCAGTGCTTTTTTTTCCCTTCTTCTTCTTTGCTGCCCAGCCGAGGCTTTTCCCCCTGCGTGTCTGTTCTGCTCCCCTGTCTGTTATTTTTGCCTGTCTTTCACTTTATCCTACCTCCCTGTCCCCTTTTTCTCTCTCATTATCACCTTGTCTCGCTCCCTGTCCCTGTCTTTCTCTGACAATTTGTCCTGCTCCTTGTCCTTCTCTCCATTTGCTGTTATTTCCCGTTCTTCTTCTGACCTTTCCTTCCTTCTTTTTCTATCCTACTGCCCCAGTGCCTCTTTTGCCACCGCTGTCCTGCTCCCTGGCCCTTGTTTCCTCTCACTGTTCCTCTGTCCTGCTTCCTGTCCCCGGTTTTTCTCTTTCTCTATCCTGCTGCCTGTCTGGTCTTTTCTTAGTGTACATCCCTGTCCAGCCGGCTCTCCCTTTTTGCCTTTCTCTCCTTCTCTGTCCTGCTTCCCGGCCCGTTCTTGTCTTCCTCTCTCTCTGTCCTCTAGCCCCTTGCTGGTTTGTGTTGGGATTCCAACCCTAACCACCCCCTTCTTCGTCTGACCCTTTCTTTGTTTCTTAGTACCTTTTTTCCTGTTGCCTGTCCTTTTTCTCTCTCTGTCAGTGTGTCCTGCACTGCGTGGGACGGGGGTGGGAGGCTGAAAAACGGTGGGAAGCTGATGGGGGGGGATTCAGGCTGGAAAGAGGTAGGAGGTTGCAGAGGGGTTGGAAGCTGAATGAAGTAGAGGCCAGAAAAATGAGAGGTGGGGGCTGACGAGGGGTGGGAGGCTGGAGGTGTGGCCAAGGAGGGGGGAGTAGAGGCCAGCAGTAAAAGGAGGCCGGGAAGGGGTGGGAGGCTGCAGAGGGGAGGGAGGCCAGAGTCAAGAGTAGAGGTCAGCAAAAAAAGGAGGCCGGGAAGGGGTGGGAGGCTGCAGAGGGGTGGGAGGCAATGGGCGAGAGTAGAGGCCAGGAAGAAAAAGGAGGTAGAGAAGGGGTGGGAGGCTGCAGAGTGGTGGGAGGCCGGGGGCGAGAGTAGAGGCCAGGAAAAAAAGGAGGCCGGGAAGGGGTGGGAGGCTGCAGAGAGGTGGGAGGCCAAGGGCGACAGTAGAGGCCAGAAAAAAAAGGAGGCCGGAAAGGGGTGGGAGGCTGCAGAGGGGTGGGAGGCCGGGGGTAAGGGTAGAGGCCAGGAAAAAAAGGAGACCGGGAAGTGGTGGGAGGCTGCAGAGGGGAGGGAGGCAATGGGCCAGAGTAGAGGCCAGGAAAAATAGGAGGCCGGAAAAGGGTGGGAGGCTGCAGAGGGGTGGGAGGCCAGGGGCGAGAGTAGAGGCCAGAAAAAAAAGGAGGCCGGAAAGGGGTGGGAGGCTGAAGAGGGGAGGGAGGCCAGAGTCAAGAGTAGAGGTCAGCAAAAAAAGGAGGCCGGGAAGGGGTGGGAGGCTGCAGAGGGGAGGGAGGCAATGGGCGAGAGTAGAGGCCAGGAAGAAAAAAGGTGCCAGGAAGGGGTAAGAGGCTGCAGAGGGGTGGGAGGCCAAAGGCGAGAGTAGAGGCCTGGAAGAAAAAAGAGGCCGGGAAGGGGTGGGAGGCAGCAGAGTGGTGGGAGGCCAGGGGCGAGAGTAGAGGCCAGGGAAAAAAGGAGGCCGCGAAAGGGTGGGAGGCTGCAGAGGGGTGGGAGGCCGGGGGCAAGAGTAGAGGCCAGAAAAAAAAGGAGGCCGGGAAGGGGTGGGAGGCTGCAGAGGGGAGGGAGGCCAAGGGCGACAGTAGAGGCCAGAAAAAAAAGGAGGCCGGAAAGGGGTGGGAGGCTGCAGAGGGGTGGGAGGCCGGGGGTAAGGGTAGAGGCCAGGAAAAAAAGGAGACCGGGAAGTGGTGGGAGGCTGCAGAGGGGAGGGAGGCAATGGGCGAGAGTAGAGGCCAGGAAAAATAGGAGGCCGGAAAAGGGTGGGAGGCTGCAGAGGGGTGGGAGGCCAGGGGCGAGAGTAGAGGCCAGAAAGAAAAGGAGGCCGGAAAGGGGTGGGAGGCTGCAGAGGGGTGGGAGGCCGGGGGTAAGAGTAGAGGCCAGGAAAAAAAGGAGGCCGGGAAGGGGTGGGAGGCTGCAGAGGGGTGGGAGGCAATGGGCCAGAGTAGAGGCCAGGAAGAAAAAGAAGGACAGGAAGGGGTGGGAGTCTGCAGAGGGTTGGGAGGCAATGGGCGAGAGTAAAGGTTAGGAAATAAAGGAGGCCGGGAAGGGGTGGGAGGCCGGTGAGATGCGAGTAGGGGCCAGAAAGTCTCTTTTCTTCTCGCTTCTTCCCTGTATTTATCTTTCTTTTCTGCCTTCTTTATTCCTCTAATTCAAGTTCTATCTCGATCCCTGTGTTCTCCTTCCACTCATCATATTCTAGCCTTTTCTCTGTCCTATTCTTGCATATAGTGTGCAGTGGAGGATTCTTGTCTAGGAAGCGACGTCTCGTATGAGCTCTAAGACACCCACATGCATTTTGGTGCTGGGCACCAATGACGCACAGGAGCAGTGCCATGGGCAGATGAGGCTGAGCAACAGCTTTCCAGGCTAGCTCTTTCTGCCTGTGAGCTATCTGCAGACGTTCGCATTTTCAGAGCAGGGCTGCCGCAGGCCCCCTGCACGGACCCCCAAAGCTACGTTTGAAGTTTGAGGGGGCAAGACAAGCAAGCAGCCCCAGTCTCTGTGCCTCTGTGCGAGCAGTGCCATGGGCAGATGAGGCTGAGCAACAGCTTTCCAGGCTAGCTCTTTCTGCCTGCCAGCTATCTGCAGATGTTCGCATTTTCAGAGCAGGGCTGCCGCAGGCCCCCTGCACGGACCCCCAAAGCTACGTTTGAAGTTTGAGGGGGCAAGACAAGCAAGCAGCCCCAGTCTCTGTGCCTCTGTGCGAGCAGTGCCATGGGCAGATGAGGCTGAGCAACAGCTTTCCAGGCTAGCTTTTTCTGCCTGCGAGCTGTCTGCAGACGTTCGCATTTTCAGAGCAGGGCTGCCGGAGGCCCCCTGCACGGACCCCCAAAACTACGTTTGAAGTTTGAGGTGGCAAGACAAGCAAGCAGCCCCAGTCTCTGTGCCTCGGTGCGAGCAGTGCCATGGGCAGATGAGGCTGAGCAACAGCTTTCCAGGCTAGCTCTTTCTGCCTGCCAGCTATCTGCAGACGTTCGCATTTTCAGAGCAGGACTGCGAATGGAGCCCAACAGGGACCCCCTATCCCCGCTCTACGTTTGAGGTTTACCGCCCCCCAATGCTGTCCTGCTCTCTGTCCCTTTCCTCTCTCTGTTATTCTGTCCTGTTCCCTGTGTCTGTTTTTTAATTCCTCCCTCTCTGTCCCTCAGCCCAGTGCTTTTTTTTCCCTTCTTCTTCTTTGCTGCCCAGCCGAGGCTTTTCCCCCTGCGTGTCTGTTCTGCTCCCCTGTCTGTTATTTTTGCCTGTCTTTCACTTTATCCTACCTCCCTGTCCCCTTTTTCTCTCTCATTATCACCTTGTCTCGCTCCCTGTCCCTGTCTTTCTCTGACAATTTGTCCTGCTCCTTGTCCTTCTCTCCATTTGCTGTTATTTCCCGTTCTTCTTCTGACCTTTCCTTCCTTCTTTTTCTATCCTACTGCCCCAGTGCCTCTTTTGCCACCGCTGTCCTGCTCCCTGGCCCTTGTTTCCTCTCACTGTTCCTCTGTCCTGCTTCCTGTCCCCGGTTTTTCTCTTTCTCTATCCTGCTGCCTGTCTGGTCTTTTCTTAGTGTACATCCCTGTCCAGCCGGCTCTCCCTTTTTGCCTTTCTCTCCTTCTCTGTCCTGCTTCCCGGCCCGTTCTTGTCTTCCTCTCTCTCTGTCCTCTAGCCCCTTGCTGGTTTGTGTTGGGATTCCAACCCTAACCACCCCCTTCTTCGCCTGACCCTTTCTTTGTTTCTTAGTACCTTTTTTCCTGTTGCCTGTCCTTTTTCTCTCTCTGTCAGTGTGTCCTGCACTGCGTGGGACGGGGGTGGGAGGCTGAAAAACGGTGGGAAGCTGATGGGGGGGGATTCAGGCTGGAAAGAGGTAGGAGGTTGCAGAGGGGTTGGAAGCTGAATGAAGTAGAGGCCAGAAAAATGAGAGGTGGGGGCTGACGAGGGGTGGGAGGCTGGAGGTGTGGCCAAGGAGGGGGGAGTAGAGGCCAGCAGTAAAAGGAGGCCGGGAAGGGGTGGGAGGCTGCAGAGGGGAGGGAGGCCAGAGTCAAGAGTAGAGGTCAGCAAAAAAAGGAGGCCGGGAAGGGGTGGGAGGCTGCAGAGGGGTGGGAGGCAATGGGCGAGAGTAGAGGCCAGGAAGAAAAAGGAGGTAGAGAAGGGGTGGGAGGCTGCAGAGTGGTGGGAGGCAATGGGCGAGAGTAGAGGCCAGGAAAAAAAGGAGGCCGGGAAGGGGTGGGAGGCTGCAGAGGGGAGGGAGGCAATGGGCGAGAGTAGAGGCCAGGAAGAAAAAAGGTGCCAGGAAGGGGTGGGAGGCTGCAGAGGGGTGGGAGGCCGGGGGCAAGAGTAGAGGCCAGGAAGAAAAAAGAGGCCGGGAAGGGGTGGGAGGCTGCAGAGAGGTGGGAGGCCAAGGGCGACAGTAGAGGCCAGAAAAAAAAGGAGGCCGGAAAGGGGTGGGAGGCTGCAGAGGGGTGGGAGGCCGGGGGTAAGAGTAGAGGCCAGGAAAAAAAGGAGACCGGGAAGTGGTGGGAGGCTGCAGAGGGGAGGGAGGCAATGGGCGAGAGTAGAGGCCAGGAAAAATAGGAGGCCGGAAAAGGGTGGGAGGCTGCAGAGGGGTGGGAGGCCAGGGGCGAGAGTAGAGGCCAGAAAAAAAAGGAGGCCGGAAAGGGGTGGGAGGCTGAAGAGGGGAGGGAGGCCAGAGTCAAGAGTAGAGGTCAGCAAAAAAAGGAGGCCGGGAAGGGGTGGGAGGCTGCAGAGGGGAGGGAGGCAATGGGCGAGAGTAGAGGCCAGGAAGAAAAAAGGTGCCGGGAAGGGGTGGGAGGCTGCAGAGGGGTGGGAGGCCGGGGGCGAGAGTAGAGGCCTGGAAGAAAAAAGAGGCCGGGAAGGGGTGGGAGGCTGCAGAGTGGTGGGAGGCCAGGGGCGAGAGTAGAGGCCAGGGAAAAAAGGAGGCCGCGAAAGGGTGGGAGGCTCCAGAGGGGTGGGAGGCCGGGGGCAAGAGTAGAGGCCAGAAAAAAAAGGAGGCCGGGAAGGGGTGGGAGGCTGCAGAGAGGTGGGAGGCCAAGGGCGACAGTAGAGGCCAGAAAAAAAAGGAGACCGGAAAGGGGTGGGAGGCTGCAGAGGGGTGGGAGGCCGGGGGTAAGGGTAGAGGCCAGGAAAAAAAGGAGACCGGGAAGTGGTGGGAGGCTGCAGAGGGGAGGGAGGCTGGGGGCGAGAGTAGAGGCCAGGAAAAATAGGAGGCCGGAAAAGGGTGGGAGGCTGCAGAGGGGTGGGAGGCCAGGGGCGAGAGTAGAGGCCAGAAAGAAAAGGAGGCCGGAAAGGGGTGGGAGGCTGCAGAGGGGTGGGAGGCCGGGGGTAAGAGTAGAGGCCAGGAAAAAAAGGAGGCCGGGAAGGGGTGGGAGGCTGCAGAGGGGTGGGAGGCAATGGGCCAGAGTAGAGGCCAGGAAGAAAAAGAAGGACAGGAAGGGGTGGGAGTCTGCAGAGGGTTGGGAGGCAATGGGCGAGAGTAAAGGTTAGGAAATAAAGGAGGCCGGGAAGGGGTGGGAGGCCGGTGAGATGCGAGTAGGGGCCAGAAAGTCTCTTTTCTTCTCGCTTCTTCCCTGTATTTATCTTTCTTTTCTGCCTTCTTTATTCCTCTAATTCAAGTTCTATCTCGATCCCTGTGTTCTCCTTCCACTCATCATATTCTAGCCTTTTCTCTGTCCTATTCTTGCATATAGTGTGCAGTGGAGGATTCTTGTCTAGGAAGCGACGTCTCGTATGAGCTCTAAGACACCCACATGCATTTTGGTGCTGGGCACCAATGACGCACAGGAGCAGTGCCATGGGCAGATGAGGCTGAGCAACAGCTTTCCAGGCTAGCTCTTTCTGCCTGCCAGCTATCTGCAGACGTTCGCATTTTCAGAGCAGGGCTGCCGGAGGCCCCCTGCACGGACCCCCAAAGCTACGTTTGAAGTTTGAGGGGGCAAGACAAGCAAGCAGCCCCAGTCTCTGTGCCTCTGTGCGAGCAGTGCCATGGGCAGATGAGGCTGAGCAACAGCTTTCCAGGCTAGCTTTTTCTGCCTGCGAGCTGTCTGCAGACGTTCACATTTTCAGAGCAGGGCTGCCGGAGGCCCCCTGCACGGACCCCCAAAACTACATTTGAAGTTTGAGGGAGCAAGACAAGCAAGCAGCCCCAGTCTCTGTGCCTCTGTGCGAGCAGTGCCATGGGCAGATGAGGCTGAGCAACAGCTTTCCAGGCTAGCTCTTTCTGCCTGCCAGCTATCTGCAGACGTTCGCATTTTCAGAGCAGGGCTGCCGGAGGCCCCCTGCACGGACCCCCAAAGCTACGTTTGAAGTTTGAGGGGGCAAGACAAGCAAGCAGCCCCAGTCTCTGTGCCTCTGTGCGAGCAGTGCCATGGGCAGATGAGGCTGAGCAACAGCTTTCCAGGCTAGCTCTTTCTGCCTGCCAGCTATCTGCAGACGTTCGCATTTTCAGAGCAGGGCTGCCGCAGGCCCCCTGCACGGACCCCCAAAGCTACGTTTGAAGTTTGAGGGGGCAAGACAAGCAAGCAGCCCCAGTCTCTGTGCCTCTGTGCGAGCAGTGCCATGGGCAGATGAGGCTGAGCAACAGCTTTCCAGGCTAGCACTTTCTGCCTGCGAGCTGTCTGCAGACGTTCGCATTTTCAGAGCAGGGCTGCCGGAGGCCCCCTGCACGAACCCCCAAAACTACGTTTGAAGTTTGAGGGGGCAAGACAAGCAAGCAGCCCCAGTCTCTGTGCCTCTGTGCGAGCAGTGCCATGGGCAGATGAGGCTGAGCAACAGCTTTCCAGGCTAGCTCTTTCTGCCTGCCAGCTATCTGCAGACGTTCGCATTTTCAGAGCAGGACTGCGAATGGAGCCCAACAGGGACCCCCTATCCCCGCTCTACGTTTGAGGTTTACCGCCCCCCAATGCTGTCCTGCTCTCTGTCCCTTTCCTCTCTCTGTTATTCTGTCCTGTTCCCTGTGTCTGTTTTTTAATTCCTCCCTCTCTGTCCCTCAGCCCAGTGCTTTTTTTTCCCTTCTTCTTCTTTGCTGCCCAGCCGAGGCTTTTCCCCCTGCGTGTCTGTTCTGCTCCCCTGTCTGTTATTTTTGCCTGTCTTTCACTTTATCCTACCTCCCTGTCCCCTTTTTCTCTCTCATTATCACCTTGTCTCGCTCCCTGTCCCTGTCTTTCTCTGACAATTTGTCCTGCTCCTTGTCCTTCTCTCCATTTGCTGTTATTTCCCGTTCTTCTTCTGACCTTTCCTTCCTTCTTTTTCTATCCTACTGCCCCAGTGCCTCTTTTGCCACCACTGTCCTGCTCCCTGGCCCTTGTTTCTTCTCACTGTTCCTCTGTCCTGCTTCCTGTCCCCGGTTTTTCTCTTTCTCTATCCTGCTGCCTGTCTGGTCTTTTCTTAGTGTACATCCCTGTCCAGCCGGCTCTCCCTTTTTGCCTTTCTCTCCTTCTCTGTCCTGCTTCCCGGCCCGTTCTTGTCTTCCTCTCTCTCTGTCCTCTAGCCCCTTGCTGGTTTGTGTTGGGATTCCAACCCTAACCACCCCCTTCTTCGTCTGACCCTTTCTTTGTTTCTTAGTACCTTTTTTCCTGTTGCCTGTCCTTTTTCTCTCTCTGTCAGTGTGTCCTGCACTGCGTGGGACGGGGGTGGGAGGCTGAAAAACGGTGGGAAGCTGATGGGGGGGGATTCAGGCTGGAAAGAGGTAGGAGGTTGCAGAGGGGTTGGAAGCTGAATGAAGTAGAGGCCAGAAAAATGAGAGGTGGGGGCTGACGAGGGGTGGGAGGCTGGAGGTGTGGCCAAGGAGGGGGGAGTAGAGGCCAGCAGTAAAAGGAGGCCGGGAAGGGGTGGGAGGCTGCAGAGGGGAGGGAGGCCAGAGTCAAGAGTAGAGGTCAGCAAAAAAAGGAGGCCGGGAAGGGGTGGGAGGCTGCAGAGGGGTGGGAGGCAATGGGCGAGAGTAGAGGCCAGGAAGAAAAAGGAGGTAGAGAAGGGGTGGGAGGCTGCAGAGTGGTGGGAGGCCGGGGGCGAGAGTAGAGGCCAGGAAAAAAAGGAGGCCGGGAAGGGGTGGGAGGCTGCAGAGGGGAGGGAGGCAATGGGTGAGAGTAGAGGCCAGGAAGAAAAAAGGTGCCAGGAAGGGGTGGGAGGCTGCAGAGGGGTGGGAGGCCGGGGGCAAGAGTAGAGGCCAGGAAGAAAAAAGAGGCCGGGAAGGGGTGGGAGGCTGCAGAGAGGTGGGAGGCCAGGGGCGACAGTAGAGGCCAGAAAAAAAGGAGGCCGGAAAGGGGTGGGAGGCTGCAGAGGGGTGGGAGGCCGGGGGTAAGAGTAGAGGCCAGAAAAAAAAGGAGGCCGGGAAGGGGTGGGAGGCTGCAGAGGGGAGGGAGGCAATGGGTGAGAGTAGAGGCCAGGAAGAAAAAAGGTGCCAGGAAGGGGTGGGAGGCTGCAGAGGGGTGGGAGGACAAGGGCAAGAGTAGAGGCCAGGAAGAAAAAAGAGGCCGGGAAGGGGTGGGAGGCTGCAGAGAGGTGGGAGGACAGGGGCGACAGTAGAGGCCAGAAAAAAAGGAGGCCGGAAAGGGGTGGGAGGCTGCAGAGGGGTGGGAGGCCGGGGGTAAGAGTAGAGGCCAGGAAAAAAAGGAGTCCGGAAAAGGGGGGGAGGCTGCAGAGGGGTGGGAGGCCAGGGGCAAGAGTAGAGGCCAGAAAAAAAACGAGGCCGGAAAGGGGTGGGAGGCTGAAGAGGGGAGGGAGGCCAGAGTCAAGAGTAGAGGTCAGCAAAAAAAGGAGGCCGGGAAGGGGTGGGAGGCTGCAGAGGGGAGGGAGGCCGGGGGCAAGAGTAGAGGCCTGGAAGAAAAAAGAGGCCGGGAAGGGGTGGGAGGCTGCAGAGGGGTGGGAGGCCGGGGGCAAGAGTAGAGGCCAGGAAAAAAAGGAGGCCGGGAAGGGGTGGGAGGCTGCAGAGAGGTGGGAGGCCAAGTGCGACAGTAGAGGCCAGAAAAAAAAGGAGGCCGGAAAGGGGTGGGAGGCTGCAGAGGGGTGGGAGGCCAGGGGCGAGAGTAGAGGCCAGGAAAAAAAGGAGGCCGGGAAGGGGTGGGAGGCTGCAGAGGGGTGGGAGGCAATGGGCCAGAGTAGAGGCCAGGAAGAAAAAGAAGGACAGGAAGGGGTGGGAGTCTGCAGAGGGTTGGGAGGCAATGGGCGAGAGTAAAGGTTAGGAAATAAAGGAGGCCGGGAAGGGGTGGGAGGCCGGTGAGATGTGAGTAGGGGCCAGAAAGTCTCTTTTCTTCTCGCTTCTTCCCTGTATTTATCTTTCTTTTCTGCCTTCTTTATTCCTCTAATTCAAGTTCTATCTCGATCCCTGTGTTCTCCTTCCACTCATCATATTCTAGCCTTTTCTCTGTCCTATTCTTGCATATAGTGTGCAGTGGAGGATTCTTGTCTAGGAAGCGACGTCTCGTATGAGCTCTAAGACACCCACATGCATTTTGGTGCTGGGCACCAATGACGCACAGGAGCAGTGCCATGGGCAGATGAGGCTGAGCAACAGCTTTCCAGGCTAGCTCTTTCTGCCTGCCAGCTATCTGCAGACGTTCGCATTTTGGGAGCAGGGCTGCCGGAGGCGCCCGGCACGGACCACCTAAGATACGTTGGAAGTTTGAGGTGGCAAGACAAGCAAGCAGCCCCGGTCTTTGTGCCTCGGTGCGAGCAGTGCCATGGGCAGATGAGGCTGAGCAACAGCTTTCCAGGCTAGCTCTTTCTGCCTGCCAGCTATCTGCAGACGTTCGCATTTTCAGAGCAGGGCTGCCGCAGGCCCCCTGCACGGACCCCCAAAGCTACGTTTGAAGTTTGAGGGGGGCAAGACAAGCAAGCAGCCCCAGTCTCTGTGCCTCTGTGCGAGCAGTGCCATGGGAAGATGAGGCGGAGCAACAGCTTTCCAGGCTAGCTCTTTCCGCCTGCCAGCTATCTGCAGACGTTCGCATTTTCAGAGCAGGACTGCGAATGGAGCCCAACAGGGACCCCCTATCCCCGCGCTTCGTTTGAGGTTTCCCGCCCCCCAATGCTGTCCTGCTCTCTGTCCCTTTCCTCTCTCTGTTATTTTTTCCTGTTCCCTGTGTCTGTTTTTTAATTCCTCCCTCTCTGTCCCTCAGCCCAGTGCTTTTTTTTCCCTTCTTCTTCTTTGCTGCCCAGCCGAGGCTTTTCCCCCTGCGTGTCTGTTCTGCTCCCCTGTCTGTTATTTTTGCCTGTCTTTCACTTTATCCTACCTCCCTGTCCCCTTTTTCTCTCTCATTATCACCTTGTCTCGCTCCCTGTCCCTGTCTTTCTCTGACAATTTGTCCTGCTCCTTGTCCTTCTCTCCATTTGCTGTTATTTCCCGTTCTTCTTCTGACCTTTCCTTCCTTCTTTTTCTGTCCTACTGCCCCAGTGCCTCTTTTGCCACCGCTGTCCTGCTCCCTGGCCCTTGTTTCCTCTCACTGTTCCTCTGTCCTGCTTCCTGTCCCCGGTTTTTCTCTTTCTCTATCCTGCTGCCTGTCTGGTCTTTTCTTAGTGTACATCCCTGTCCAGCCGGCTCTCCCTTTTTGCCTTTCTCTCCTTCTCTGTCCTGCTTCCCGGCCCGTTCTTGTCTTCCTGTCTCTCTGTCCTCTAGCCCCTTGCTGGTTTGTGTTGGGATTCCAACCCTAACCACCCCCTTCTTCGTCTGACCCTTTCTTTGTTTCTTAGTACCTTTTTTCCTGTTGCCTGTCCTTTTTCTCTCTCTGTCAGTGTGTCCTGCACTGCGTGGGACGGGGGTGGGAGGCTGAAAAACGGTGGGAAGCTGATGGGGGGGGATTCAGGCTGGAAAGAGGTATGAGGTTGCAGAGGGGTTGGAAGCTGAATGAAGTAGAGGCCAGAAAAATGAGAGGTGGGGGCTGACGAGGGGTGGGAGGCTGGAGGTGTGGCCAAGGAGGGGGGAGTAGAGGCCAGCAGTAAAAGGAGGCCGGGAAGGGGTGGGAGGCTGCAGAGGGGAGGGAGGCCAGAGTCAAGAGTAGAGGTCAGCAAAAAAAGGAGGCCGGGAAGGGGTGGGAGGCTGCAGAGGGGTGGGAGGCAATGGGCGAGAGTAGAGGCCAGGAAGAAAAAGGAGGTAGAGAAGGGGTGGGAGGCTGCAGAGTGGTGGGAGGCCGGGGGCGAGAGTAGAGGCCAGGAAAAAAAGGAGGCCGGGAAGGGGTGGGAGGCTGCAGAGGGGAGGGAGGCAATGGGCGAGAGTAGAGGCCAGGAAGAAAAAAGGTGCCAGGAAGGGGTGGGAGGCTGCAGAGGGGTGGGAGGCCAGGGGCGAGAGTAGAGGCCAGGAAAAAAAGGAGGCCGGAAAAGGGTGGGAGGCTGCAGAGGGGTGGGAGGCCAGGGGCGAGAGTAGAGGCCAGAAAGAAAAGGAGGCCGGAAAGGGGTGGGAGGCTGCAGAGGGGTGGGAGGCCGGGGGTAAGAGTAGAGGCCAGGAAAAAAAGGAGGCCGGGAAGGGGTGGGAGGCTGCAGAGGGGTGGGAGGCAATGGGCCAGAGTAGAGGCCAGGAAGAAAAAGAAGGACAGGAAGGGGTGGGAGTCTGCAGAGGGTTGGGAGGCAATGGGCGAGAGTAAAGGTTAGGAAATAAAGGAGGCCGGGAAGGGGTGGGAGGCCGGTGAGATGCGAGTAGGGGCCAGAAAGTCTCTTTTCTTCTCGCTTCTTCCCTGTATTTATCTTTCTTTTCTGCCTTCTTTATTCCTCTAATTCAAGTTCTATCTCGATCCCTGTGTTCTCCTTCCACTCATCATATTCTAGCCTTTTCTCTGTCCTATTCTTGCATATAGTGTGCAGTGGAGGATTCTTGTCTAGGAAGCGACGTCTCGTATGAGCTCTAAGACACCCACATGCATTTTGGTGCTGGGCACCAATGACGCACAGGAGCAGTGCCATGGGCAGATGAGGCTGAGCAACAGCTTTCCAGGCTAGCTCTTTCTGCCTGCCAGCTATCTGCAGACGTTCGCATTTTCAGAGCAGGGCTGCCGGAGGCCCCCTGCACGGACCCCCAAAGCTACGTTTGAAGTTTGAGGGGGCAAGACAAGCAAGCAGCCCCAGTCTCTGTGCCTCTGTGCGAGCAGTGCCATGGGCAGATGAGGCTGAGCAACAGCTTTCCAGGCTAGCTTTTTCTGCCTGCGAGCTGTCTGCAGACGTTCGCATTTTCAGAGCAGGGCTGCCGGAGGCCCCCTGCACGGACCCCCAAAACTACATTTGAAGTTTGAGGGAGCAAGACAAGCAAGCAGCCCCAGTCTCTGTGCCTCTGTGCGAGCAGTGCCATGGGCAGATGAGGCTGAGCAACAGCTTTCCAGGCTAGCTTTTTCTGCCTGCGAGCTGTCTGCAGACGTTCGCATTTTCAGAGCAGGGCTGCCGGAGGCCCCCTGCACGGACCCCCAAAACTACATTTGAAGTTTGAGGGAGCAAGACAAGCAAGCAGCCCCAGTCTCTGTGCCTCTGTGCGAGCAGTGCCATGGGCAGATGAGGCTGAGCAACAGCTTTCCAGGCTAGCTCTTTCTGCCTGCCAGCTATCTGCAGACGTTCGCATTTTCAGAGCAGGGCTGCCGGAGGCCCCCTGCACGGACCCCCAAAGCTACGTTTGAAGTTTGAGGGGGCAAGACAAGCAAGCAGCCCCAGTCTCTGTGCCTCTGTGCGAGCAGTGCCATGGGCAGATGAGGCTGAGCAACAGCTTTCCAGGCTAGCACTTTCTGCCTGCGAGCTGTCTGCAGACGTTCGCATTTTCAGAGCAGGGCTGCCGCAGGCCCCCTGCACGAACCCCCAAAACTACGTTTGAAGTTTGAGGGGGCAAGACAAGCAAGCAGCCCCAGTCTCTGTGCCTCGGTGCGAGCAGTGCCATGGGCAGATGAGGCTGAGCAACAGCTTTCCAGGCTAGCTCTTTCTGCCTGCCAGCTATCTGCAGACGTTCGCATTTTCAGAGCAGGACTGCGAATGGAGCCCAACAGGGACCCCCTATCCCCGCTCTACGTTTGAGGTTTACCGCCCCCCAATGCTGTCCTGCTCTCTGTCCCTTTCCTCTCTCTGTTATTCTGTCCTGTTCCCTGTGTCTGTTTTTTAATTCCTCCCTCTCTGTCCCTCAGCCCAGTGCTTTTTTTTCCCTTCTTCTTCTTTGCTGCCCAGCCGAGGCTTTTCCCCCTGCGTGTCTGTTCTGCTCCCCTGTCTGTTATTTTTGCCTGTCTTTCACTTTATCCTACCTCCCTGTCCCCTTTTTCTCTCTCATTATCACCTTGTCTCGCTCCCTGTCCCTGTCTTTCTCTGACAATTTGTCCTGCTCCTTGTCCTTCTCTCCATTTGCTGTTATGTCCCGTTCTTCTTCTGACCTTTCCTTCCTTCTTTTTCTATCCTACTGCCCCAGTGCCTCTTTTGCCACCGCTGTCCTGCTCCCTGGCCCTTGTTTCTTCTCACTGTTCCTCTGTCCTGCTTCCTGTCCCCGGTTTTTCTCTTTCTCTATCCTGCTGCCTGTCTGGTCTTTTCTTAGTGTACATCCCTGTCCAGCCGGCTCTCCCTTTTTGCCTTTCTCTCCTTCTCTGTCCTGCTTCCCGGCCCGTTCTTGTCTTCCTGTCTCTCTGTCCTCTAGCCCCTTGCTGGTTTGTGTTGGGATTCCAACCCTAACCACCCCCTTCTTCGTCTGACCCTTTCTTTGTTTCTTAGTACCTTTTTTCCTGTTGCCTGTCCTTTTTCTCTCTCTGTCAGTGTGTCCTGCACTGCGTGGGACGGGGGTGGGAGGCTGAAAAACGGTGGGAAGCTGATGGGGGGGGATTCAGGCTGGAAAGAGGTATGAGGTTGCAGAGGGGTTGGAAGCTGAATGAAGTAGAGGCCAGAAAAATGAGAGGTGGGGGCTGACGAGGGGTGGGAGGCTGGAGGTGTGGCCAAGGAGGGGGGAGTAGAGGCCAGCAGTAAAAGGAGGCCGGGAAGGGGTGGGAGGCTGCAGAGGGGAGGGAGGCCAGAGTCAAGAGTAGAGGTCAGCAAAAAAAGGAGGCCGGGAAGGGGTGGGAGGCTGCAGAGGGGTGGGAGGCAATGGGCGAGAGTAGAGGCCAGGAAGAAAAAGGAGGTAGAGAAGGGGTGGGAGGCTGCAGAGTGGTGGGAGGCCGGGGGCGAGAGTAGAGGCCAGGAAAAAAAGGAGGCCGGGAAGGGGTGGGAGGCTGCAGAGGGGAGGGAGGCAATGGGTGAGAGTAGAGGCCAGGAAGAAAAAAGGTGCCAGGAAGGGGTGGGAGGCTGCAGAGGGGTGGGAGGCCGGGGGCAAGAGTAGAGGCCAGGAAGAAAAAAGAGGCCGGGAAGGGGTGGGAGGCTGCAGAGAGGTGGGAGGCCAGGGGCGACAGTAGAGGCCAGAAAAAAAGGAGGCCGGAAAGGGGTGGGAGGCTGCAGAGGGGTGGGAGGCCGGGGGTAAGAGTAGAGGCCAGAAAAAAAAGGAGGCCGGGAAGGGGTGGGAGGCTGCAGAGGGGAGGGAGGCAATGGGTGAGAGTAGAGGCCAGGAAGAAAAAAGGTGCCAGGAAGGGGTGGGAGGCTGCAGAGGGGTGGGAGGCCGGGGGCAAGAGTAGAGGCCAGGAAGAAAAAAGAGGCCGGGAAGGGGTGGGAGGCTGCAGAGAGGTGGGAGGCCAGGGGCGACAGTAGAGGCCAGAAAAAAAGGAGGCCGGAAAGGGGTGGGAGGCTGCAGAGGGGTGGGAGGCCGGGGGTAAGAGTAGAGGCCAGGAAAAAAAGGAGTCCGGAAAAGGGGGGGAGGCTGCAGAGGGGTGGGAGGCCAGGGGCAAGAGTAGAGGCCAGAAAAAAAACGAGGCCGGAAAGGGGTGGGAGGCTGAAGAGGGGAGGGAGGCCAGAGTCAAGAGTAGAGGTCAGCAAAAAAAGGAGGCCGGGAAGGGGTGGGAGGCTGCAGAGGGGAGGGAGGCCGGGGGCAAGAGTAGAGGCCTGGAAGAAAAAAGAGGCCGGGAAGGGGTGGGAGGCTGCAGAGGGGTGGGAGGCCGGGGGCAAGAGTAGAGGCCAGGAAAAAAAGGAGGCCGGGAAGGGGTGGGAGGCTGCAGAGAGGTGGGAGGCCAAGTGCGACAGTAGAGGCCAGAAAAAAAAGGAGGCCGGAAAGGGGTGGGAGGCTGCAGAGGGGTGGGAGGCCAGGGGCGAGAGTAGAGGCCAGGAAAAAAAGGAGGCCGGGAAGGGGTGGGAGGCTGCAAAGGGGTGGGAGGCAATGGGCCAGAGTAGAGGCCAGGAAGAAAAAGAAGGACAGGAAGGGGTGGGAGTCTGCAGAGGGTTGGGAGGCAATGGGCGAGAGTAAAGGTTAGGAAATAAAGGAGGCCGGGAAGGGGTGGGAGGCCGGTGAGATGTGAGTAGGGGCCAGAAAGTCTCTTTTCTTCTCGCTTCTTCCCTGTATTTATCTTTCTTTTCTGCCTTCTTTATTCCTCTAATTCAAGTTCTATCTCGATCCCTGTGTTCTCCTTCCACTCATCATATTCTAGCCTTTTCTCTGTCCTATTCTTGCATATAGTGTGCAGTGGAGGATTCTTGTCTAGGAAGCGACGTCTCGTATGAGCTCTAAGACACCCACATGCATTTTGGTGCTGGGCACCAATGACGCACAGGAGCAGTGCCATGGGCAGATGAGGCTGAGCAACAGCTTTCCAGGCTAGCTCTTTCTGCCTGCCAGCTATCTGCAGACGTTCGCATTTTGGGAGCAGGGCTGCCGGAGGCGCCCGGCACGGACCACCTAAGATACGTTGGAAGTTTGAGGTGGCAAGACAAGCAAGCAGCCCCGGTCTTTGTGCCTCGGTGCGAGCAGTGCCATGGGCAGATGAGGCTGAGCAACAGCTTTCCAGGCTAGCTCTTTCTGCCTGCCAGCTATCTGCAGACGTTCGCATTTTCAGAGCAGGGCTGCCGCAGGCCCCCTGCACGGACCCCCAAAGCTACGTTTGAAGTTTGAGGGGGGCAAGACAAGCAAGCAGCCCCAGTCTCTGTGCCTCTGTGCGAGCAGTGCCATGGGAAGATGAGGCGGAGCAACAGCTTTCCAGGCTAGCTCTTTCCGCCTGCCAGCTATCTGCAGACGTTCGCATTTTCAGAGCAGGACTGCGAATGGAGCCCAACAGGGACCCCCTATCCCCGCGCTTCGTTTGAGGTTTCCCGCCCCCCAATGCTGTCCTGCTCTCTGTCCCTTTCCTCTCTCTGTTATTTTTTCCTGTTCCCTGTGTCTGTTTTTTAATTCCTCCCTCTCTGTCCCTCAGCCCAGTGCTTTTTTTTCCCTTCTTCTTCTTTGCTGCCCAGCCGAGGCTTTTCCCCCTGCGTGTCTGTTCTGCTCCCCTGTCTGTTATTTTTGCCTGTCTTTCACTTTATCCTACCTCCCTGTCCCCTTTTTCTCTCTCATTATCACCTTGTCTCGCTCCCTGTCCCTGTCTTTCTCTGACAATTTGTCCTGCTCCTTGTCCTTCTCTCCATTTGCTGTTATTTCCCGTTCTTCTTCTGACCTTTCCTTCCTTCTTTTTCTGTCCTACTGCCCCAGTGCCTCTTTTGCCACCGCTGTCCTGCTCCCTGGCCCTTGTTTCCTCTCACTGTTCCTCTGTCCTGCTTCCTGTCCCCGGTTTTTCTCTTTCTCTATCCTGCTGCCTGTCTGGTCTTTTCTTAGTGTACATCCCTGTCCAGCCGGCTCTCCCTTTTTGCCTTTCTCTCCTTCTCTGTCCTGCTTCCCGGCCCGTTCTTGTCTTCCTGTCTCTCTGTCCTCTAGCCCCTTGCTGGTTTGTGTTGGGATTCCAACCCTAACCACCCCCTTCTTCGTCTGACCCTTTCTTTGTTTCTTAGTACCTTTTTTCCTGTTGCCTGTCCTTTTTCTCTCTCTGTCAGTGTGTCCTGCACTGCGTGGGACGGGGGTGGGAGGCTGAAAAACGGTGGGAAGCTGATGGGGGGGGATTCAGGCTGGAAAGAGGTATGAGGTTGCAGAGGGGTTGGAAGCTGAATAAAGTAGAGGCCAGAAAAATGAGAGGTGGGGGCTGACGAGGGGTGGGAGGCTGGAGGTGTGGCCAAGGAGGGGGGAGTAGAGGCCAGCAGTAAAAGGAGGCCGGGAAGGGGTGGGAGGCTGCAGAGGGGAGGGAGGCCAGAGTCAAGAGTAGAGGTCAGCAAAAAAAGGAGGCCGGGAAGGGGTGGGAGGCTGCAGAGGGGTGGGAGGCAATGGGCGAGAGTAGAGGCCAGGAAGAAAAAGGAGGTAGAGAAGGGGTGGGAGGCTGCAGAGTGGTGGGAGGCCGGGGGCGAGAGTAGAGGCCAGGAAAAAAAGGAGGCCGGGAAGGGGTGGGAGGCTGCAGAGGGGTGGGAGGCCAGGGGCGAGAGTAGAGGCCAGAAAGAAAAAAGGTGCCAGGAAGGGGTGGGAGGCTGCAGAGGGGTGGGAGGCCAGGGGCGAGAGTAGAGGCCAGGAAAAAAAGGAGGCCGGGAAGGGGTGGGAGGCTGCAGAGAGGTGGGAGGCCAAGGGCGACAGTAGAGGCCAGAAAAAAAAGGAGGCCGGAAAGGGGTGGGAGGCTGCAAAGGGGTGGGAGGCCAGGGGCGAGAGTAGAGGCCAGGAAAAAAAGGAGGCCGGGAAGGGGTGGGAGGCTGCAGAGGGGTGGGAGGCAATGGGCCAGAGTAGAGGCCAGGAAGAAAAAGAAGGACAGGAAGGGGTGGGAGTCTGCAGAGGGTTGGGAGGCAATGGGCGAGAGTAAAGATTAGGAAATAAAGGAGGCCGGGAAGGGGTGGGAGGCCGGTGAGATGCGAGTAGGGGCCAGAAAGTCTCTTTTCTTCTCGCTTCTTCCCTGTATTTATCTTTCTTTTCTGCCTTCTTTATTCCTCTAATTCAAGTTCTATCTCGATCCCTGTGTTCTCCTTCCACTCATCATATTCTAGCCTTTTCTCTGTCCTATTCTTGCATATAGTGTGCAGTGGAGGATTCTTGTCTAGGAAGCGACGTCTCGTATGAGCTCTAAGACACCCACATGCATATTGGTGCTGGGCACCAATGACGCACAGGAGCAGTGCCATGGGCAGATGAGGCTGAGCAACAGCTTTCCAGGCTAGCTCTTTCTGCCTGCCAGCTATCTGCAGACGTTCGCATTTTGGGAGCAGGGCTGCCGGAGGCGCCCGGCACGGACCACCTAAGATACGTTGGAAGTTTGAGGTGGCAAGACAAGCAAGCAGCCCCGGTCTTTGTGCCTCGGTGCGAGCAGTGCCATGGGCAGATGAGGCTGAGCAACAGCTTTCCAGGCTAGCTCTTTCTGTCTGCAAGCTATCTGCAGACGTTCGCATTTTGGGAGCAGGGCTGCCGGAGGCCCCCTGCACGGACCCCCAAAGCTACGTTTGAAGTTTGAGGGGGGCAAGACAAGCAAGCAGCCCCAGTCTCTGTGCCTCTGTGCGAGCAGTGCCATGGGAAGATGAGGCGGAGCAACAGCTTTCCAGGCTAGCTCTTTCCGCCTGCCAGCTATCTGCAGACGTTCGCATTTTCAGAGCAGGACTGCGAATGGAGCCCAACAGGGACCCCCTATCCCCGCGCTTCGTTTGAGGTTTCCCGCCCCCCAATGCTGTCCTGCTCTCTGTCCCTTTCCTCCCTCTGTTATTTTTTCCTGTTCCCTGTGTCTGTTTTTTAATTCCTCCCTCTCTGTCCCTCAGCCCAGTGCTTTTTTTTCCCTTCTTCTTCTTTGCTGCCCAGCCGAGGCTTTTCCCCCTGCGTGTCTGTTCTGCTCCCCTGTCTGTTATTTTTGCCTGTCTTTCACTTTATCCTACCTCCCTGTCCCCTTTTTCTCTCTCATTATCACCTTGTCTCGCTCCCTGTCCCTGTCTTTCTCTGACAATTTGTCCTGCTCCTTGTCCTTCTCTCCATTTGCTGTTATTTCCCGTTCTTCTTCTGACCTTTCCTTCCTTCTTTTTCTATCCTACTGCCCCAGTGCCTCTTTTGCCACCGCTGTCCTGCTCCCTGGCCCTTGTTTCCTCTCACTGTTCCTCTGTCCTGCTTCCTGTCCCCGGTTTTTCTCTTTCTCTATCCTGCTGCCTGTCTGGTCTTTTCTTAGTGTACATCCCTGTCCAGCCGGCTCTCCCTTTTTGCCTTTCTCTCCTTCTCTGTCCTGCTTCCCGGCCCGTTCTTGTCTTCCTCTCTCTCTGTCCTCTAGCCCCTTGCTGGTTTGTGTTGGGATTCCAACCCTAACCACCCCCTTCTTTGTCTGACCCTTTCTTTGTTTCTTAGTACCTTTTTTCCTGTTGCCTGTCCTTTTTCTCTCTCTGTCAGTGTGTCCTGCACTGCGTGGGACGGGGGTGGGAGGCTGAAAAACGGTGGGAAGCTGATGGGGGGGGATTCAGGCTGGAAAGAGGTAGGAGGTTGCAGAGGGGTTGGAAGCTGAATGAAGTAGAGGCCAGAAAAATGAGAGGTGGGGGCTGACGAGGGGTGGGAGGCTGGAGGTGTGGCCAAGGAGGGGGGAGTAGAGGCCAGCAGTAAAAGGAGGCCGGGAAGGGGTGGGAGGCTGCAGAGGGGAGGGAGGCCAGAGTCAAGAGTAGAGGTCAGCAAAAAAAGGAGGCCGGGAAGGGGTGGGAGGCTGCAGAGGGGTGGGAGGCAATGGGCGAGAGTAGAGGCCAGGAAGAAAAAGGAGGTAGAGAAGGGGTGGGAGGCTGCAGAGTGGTGGGAGGCCGGGGGCGAGAGTAGAGGCCAGGAAAAAAAGGAGGCCGGGAAGGGGTGGGAGGCTGCAGAGGGGTGGGAGGCCAGGGGCGAGAGTAGAGGCCAGAAAGAAAAAAGGTGCCAGGAAGGGGTGGGAGGCTGCAGAGGGGTGGGAGGCCAGGGGCGAGAGTAGAGGCCAGGAAAAAAAGGAGGCCGGGAAGGGGTGGGAGGCTGCAGAGAGGTGGGAGGCCAAGGGCGACAGTAGAGGCCAGAAAAAAAAGGAGGCCGGAAAGGGGTGGGAGGCTGCAGAGGGGTGGGAGGCCAGGGGCGAGAGTAGAGGCCAGGAAAAAAAGGAGGCCGGGAAGGGGTGGGAGGCTGCAGAGGGGTGGGAGGCAATGGGCCAGAGTAGAGGCCAGGAAGAAAAAGAAGGACAGGAAGGGGTGGGAGTCTGCAGAGGGTTGGGAGGCAATGGGCGAGAGTAAAGATTAGGAAATAAAGGAGGCCGGGAAGGGGTGGGAGGCCGGTGAGATGCGAGTAGGGGCCAGAAAGTCTCTTTTCTTCTCGCTTCTTCCCTGTATTTATCTTTCTTTTCTGCCTTCTTTATTCCTCTAATTCAAGTTCTATCTCGATCCCTGTGTTCTCCTTCCACTCATCATATTCTAGCCTTTTCTCTGTCCTATTCTTGCATATAGTGTGCAGTGGAGGATTCTTGTCTAGGAAGCGACGTCTCGTATGAGCTCTAAGACACCCACATGCATATTGGTGCTGGGCACCAATGACGCACAGGAGCAGTGCCATGGGCAGATGAGGCTGAGCAACAGCTTTCCAGGCTAGCTCTTTCTGCCTGCCAGCTATCTGCAGACGTTCGCATTTTGGGAGCAGGGCTGCCGGAGGCGCCCGGCACGGACCACCTAAGATACGTTGGAAGTTTGAGGTGGCAAGACAAGCAAGCAGCCCCGGTCTTTGTGCCTCGGTGCGAGCAGTGCCATGGGCAGATGAGGCTGAGCAACAGCTTTCCAGGCTAGCTCTTTCTGTCTGCAAGCTATCTGCAGACGTTCGCATTTTGGGAGCAGGGCTGCCGGAGGCCCCCTGCACGGACCCCCAAAGCTACGTTTGAAGTTTGAGGGGGGCAAGACAAGCAAGCAGCCCCAGTCTCTGTGCCTCTGTGCGAGCAGTGCCATGGGAAGATGAGGCGGAGCAACAGCTTTCCAGGCTAGCTCTTTCCGCCTGCCAGCTATCTGCAGACGTTCGCATTTTCAGAGCAGGACTGCGAATGGAGCCCAACAGGGACCCCCTATCCCCGCGCTTCGTTTGAGGTTTCCCGCCCCCCAATGCTGTCCTGCTCTCTGTCCCTTTCCTCCCTCTGTTATTTTTTCCTGTTCCCTGTGTCTGTTTTTTAATTCCTCCCTCTCTGTCCCTCAGCCCAGTGCTTTTTTTTCCCTTCTTCTTCTTTGCTGCCCAGCCGAGGCTTTTCCCCCTGCGTGTCTGTTCTGCTCCCCTGTCTGTTATTTTTGCCTGTCTTTCACTTTATCCTACCTCCCTGTCCCCTTTTTCTCTCTCATTATCACCTTGTCTCGCTCCCTGTCCCTGTCTTTCTCTGACAATTTGTCCTGCTCCTTGTCCTTCTCTCCATTTGCTGTTATTTCCCGTTCTTCTTCTGACCTTTCCTTCCTTCTTTTTCTATCCTACTGCCCCAGTGCCTCTTTTGCCACCGCTGTCCTGCTCCCTGGCCCTTGTTTCCTCTCACTGTTCCTCTGTCCTGCTTCCTGTCCCCGGTTTTTCTCTTTCTCTATCCTGCTGCCTGTCTGGTCTTTTCTTAGTGTACATCCCTGTCCAGCCGGCTCTCCCTTTTTGCCTTTCTCTCCTTCTCTGTCCTGCTTCCCGGCCCGTTCTTGTCTTCCTCTCTCTCTGTCCTCTAGCCCCTTGCTGGTTTGTGTTGGGATTCCAACCCTAACCACCCCCTTCTTTGTCTGACCCTTTCTTTGTTTCTTAGTACCTTTTTTCCTGTTGCCTGTCCTTTTTCTCTCTCTGTCAGTGTGTCCTGCACTGCGTGGGACGGGGGTGGGAGGCTGAAAAACGGTGGGAAGCTGATGGGGGGGGATTCAGGCTGGAAAGAGGTAGGAGGTTGCAGAGGGGTTGGAAGCTGAATGAAGTAGAGGCCAGAAAAATGAGAGGTGGGGGCTGACGAGGGGTGGGAGGCTGGAGGTGTGGCCAAGGAGGGGGGAGTAGAGGCCAGCAGTAAAAGGAGGCCGGGAAGGGGTGGGAGGCTGCAGAGGGGAGGGAGGCCAGAGTCAAGAGTAGAGGTCAGCAAAAAAAGGAGGCCGGGAAGGGGTGGGAGGCTGCAGAGGGGTGGGAGGCAATGGGCGAGAGTAGAGGCCAGGAAGAAAAAGGAGGTAGAGAAGGGGTGGGAGGCTGCAGAGTGGTGGGAGGCCGGGGGCGAGAGTAGAGGCCAGGAAAAAAAGGAGGCCGGGAAGGGGTGGGAGGCTGCAGAGGGGAGGGAGGCAATGGGCGAGAGTAGAGGCCAGGAAGAAAAAAGGTGCCAGGAAGGGGTGGGAGGCTGCAGAGGGGTGGGAGGCCGGGGGCAAGAGTAGAGGCCAGGAAGAAAAAAGAGGCCGGGAAGGGGTGGGAGGCTGCAGAGAGGTGGGAGGCCAAGGGCGACAGTAGAGGCCAGAAAAAAAAGGAGGCCGGAAAGGGGTGGGAGGCTGCAGAGGGGTGGGAGGCCGGGGGTAAGAGTAGAGGCCAGGAAAAAAAGGAGACCGGGAAGTGGTGGGAGGCTGCAGAGGGGAGGGAGGCTGGGGGCGAGAGTAGAGGCCAGGAAAAATAGGAGGCCGGAAAAGGGTGGGAGGCTGCAGAGGGGTGGGAGGCCAGGGGCGAGAGTAGAGGCCAGAAAAAAAAGGAGGCCGGAAAGGGGTGGGAGGCTGAAGAGGGGAGGGAGGCCAGAGTCCAGAGTAGAGGTCAGCAAAAAAAGGAGGCCGGGAAGGGGTGGGAGGCTGCAGAGGGGAGGGAGGCAATGGGCGAGAGTAGAGGCCAGGAAGAAAAAAGGTGCCGGGAAGGGGTGGGAGGCTGCAGAGGGGTGGGAGGCCGGGGGCGAGAGTAGAGGCCTGGAAGAAAAAAGAGGCCGGGAAGGGGTGGGAGGCTGCAGAGTGGTGGGAGGCCAGGGGCGAGAGTAGAGGCCAGGGAAAAAAGGAGGCCGCGAAAGGGTGGGAGGCTCCAGAGGGGTGGGAGGCCGGGGGCAAGAGTAGAGGCCAGAAAAAAAAGGAGGCCGGGAAGGGGTGGGAGGCTGCAGAGAGGTGGGAGGCCAAGGGCGACAGTAGAGGCCAGAAAAAAAAGGAGACCGGAAAGGGGTGGGAGGCTGCAGAGGGGTGGGAGGCCGGGGGTAAGGGTAGAGGCCAGGAAAAAAAGGAGACCGGGAAGTGGTGGGAGGCTGCAGAGGGGAGGGAGGCTGGGGGCGAGAGTAGAGGCCAGGAAAAATAGGAGGCCGGAAAAGGGTGGGAGGCTGCAGAGGGGTGGGAGGCCAGGGGCGAGAGTAGAGGCCAGAAAGAAAAGGAGGCCGGAAAGGGGTGGGAGGCTGCAGAGGGGTGGGAGGCCGGGGGTAAGAGTAGAGGCCAGGAAAAAAAGGAGGCCGGGAAGGGGTGGGAGGCTGCAGAGGGGTGGGAGGCAATGGGCCAGAGTAGAGGCCAGGAAGAAAAAGAAGGACAGGAAGGGGTGGGAGTCTGCAGAGGGTTGGGAGGCAATGGGCGAGAGTAAAGGTTAGGAAATAAAGGAGGCCGGGAAGGGGTGGGAGGCCGGTGAGATGCGAGTAGGGGCCAGAAAGTCTCTTTTCTTCTCGCTTCTTCCCTGTATTTATCTTTCTTTTCTGCCTTCTTTATTCCTCTAATTCAAGTTCTATCTCGATCCCTGTGTTCTCCTTCCACTCATCATATTCTAGCCTTTTCTCTGTCCTATTCTTGCATATAGTGTGCAGTGGAGGATTCTTGTCTAGGAAGCGACGTCTCGTATGAGCTCTAAGACACCCACATGCATTTTGGTGCTGGGCACCAATGACGCACAGGAGCAGTGCCATGGGCAGATGAGGCTGAGCAACAGCTTTCCAGGCTAGCTCTTTCTGCCTGCCAGCTATCTGCAGACGTTCGCATTTTCAGAGCAGGGCTGCCGGAGGCCCCCTGCACGGACCCCCAAAGCTACGTTTGAAGTTTGAGGGGGCAAGACAAGCAAGCAGCCCCAGTCTCTGTGCCTCTGTGCGAGCAGTGCCATGGGCAGATGAGGCTGAGCAACAGCTTTCCAGGCTAGCTTTTTCTGCCTGCGAGCTGTCTGCAGACGTTCGCATTTTCAGAGCAGGGCTGCCGGAGGCCCCCTGCACGGACCCCCAAAACAACATTTGAAGTTTGAGGGAGCAAGACAAGCAAGCAGCCCCAGTCTCTGTGCCTCTGTGCGAGCAGTGCCATGGGCAGATGAGGCTGAGCAACAGCTTTCCAGGCTAGCTCTTTCTGCCTGCCAGCTATCTGCAGACGTTCGCATTTTCAGAGCAGGGCTGCCGGAGGCCCCCTGCACGGACCCCCAAAGCTACGTTTGAAGTTTGAGGGGGCAAGACAAGCAAGCAGCCCCAGTCTCTGTGCCTCTGTGCGAGCAGTGCCATGGGAAGATGAGGCGGAGCAACAGCTTTCCAGGCTAGCTCTTTCCGCCTGCCAGCTATCTGCAGACGTTCGCATTTTCAGAGCAGGACTGCGAATGGAGCCCAACAGGGACCCCCTATCCCCGCGCTTCGTTTGAGGTTTCCCGCCCCCCAATGCTGTCCTGCTCTCTGTCCCTTTCCTCCCTCTGTTATTTTTTCCTGTTCCCTGTGTCTGTTTTTTAATTCCTCCCTCTCTGTCCCTCAGCCCAGTGCTTTTTTTTCCCTTCTTCTTCTTTGCTGCCCAGCCGAGGCTTTTCCCCCTGCGTGTCTGTTCTGCTCCCCTGTCTGTTATTTTTGCCTGTCTTTCACTTTATCCTACCTCCCTGTCCCCTTTTTCTCTCTCATTATCACCTTGTCTCGCTCCCTGTCCCTGTCTTTCTCTGACAATTTGTCCTGCTCCTTGTCCTTCTCTCCATTTGCTGTTATTTCCCGTTCTTCTTCTGACCTTTCCTTCCTTCTTTTTCTATCCTACTGCCCCAGTGCCTCTTTTGCCACCGCTGTCCTGCTCCCTGGCCCTTGTTTCCTCTCACTGTTCCTCTGTCCTGCTTCCTGTCCCCGGTTTTTCTCTTTCTCTATCCTGCTGCCTGTCTGGTCTTTTCTTAGTGTACATCCCTGTCCAGCCGGCTCTCCCTTTTTGCCTTTCTCTCCTTCTCTGTCCTGCTTCCCGGTCCGTTCTTGTCTTCCTCTCTCTCTGTCCTCTAGCCCCTTGCTGGTTTGTGTTGGGATTCCAACCCTAACCACCCCCTTCTTTGTCTGACCCTTTCTTTGTTTCTTAGTACCTTTTTTCCTGTTGCCTGTCCTTTTTCTCTCTCTGTCAGTGTGTCCTGCACTGCGTGGGACGGGGGTGGGAGGCTGAAAAACGGTGGGAAGCTGATGGGGGGGGATTCAGGCTGGAAAGAGGTAGGAGGTTGCAGAGGGGTTGGAAGCTGAATGAAGTAGAGGCCAGAAAAATGAGAGGTGGGGGCTGACGAGGGGTGGGAGGCTGGAGGTGTGGCCAAGGAGGGGGGAGTAGAGGCCAGCAGTAAAAGGAGGCCGGGAAGGGGTGGGAGGCTGCAGAGGGGAGGGAGGCCAGAGTCAAGAGTAGAGGTCAGCAAAAAAAGGAGGCCGGGAAGGGGTGGGAGGCTGCAGAGGGGTGGGAGGCAATGGGCGAGAGTAGAGGCCAGGAAGAAAAAGGAGGTAGAGAAGGGGTGGGAGGCTGCAGAGTGGTGGGAGGCAATGGGCGAGAGTAGAGGCCAGGAAAAAAAGGAGGCCGGGAAGGGGTGGGAGGCTGCAGAGGGGAGGGAGGCAATGGGCGAGAGTAGAGGCCAGGAAGAAAAAAGGTGCCAGGAAGGGGTGGGAGGCTGCAGAGGGGTGGGAGGCCGGGGGCAAGAGTAGAGGCCAGGAAGAAAAAAGAGGCCGGGAAGGGGTGGGAGGCTGCAGAGAGGTGGGAGGCCAAGGGCGACAGTAGAGGCCAGAAAAAAAAGGAGGCCGGAAAGGGGTGGGAGGCTGCAGAGGGGTGGGAGGCCGGGGGTAAGAGTAGAGGCCAGGAAAAAAAGGAGGCCGGGAAGGGGTGGGAGGCTGCAGAGGGGAGGGAGGCTGGGGGCGAGAGTAGAGGCCAGGAAAAATAGGAGGCCGGAAAAGGGTGGGAGGCTGCAGAGGGGTGGGAGGCCAGGGGCGAGAGTAGAGGCCAGAAAAAAAAGGAGGCCGGAAAGGGGTGGGAGGCTGAAGAGGGGAGGGAGGCCAGAGTCCAGAGTAGAGGTCAGCAAAAAAAGGAGGCCGGGAAGGGGTGGGAGGCTGCAGAGGGGAGGGAGGCAATGGGCGAGAGTAGAGGCCAGGAAGAAAAAAGGTGCCGGGAAGGGGTGGGAGGCTGCAGAGGGGTGGGAGGCCGGGGGCGAGAGTAGAGGCCTGGAAGAAAAAAGAGGCCGGGAAGGGGTGGGAGGCTGCAGAGTGGTGGGAGGCCAGGGGCGAGAGTAGAGGCCAGGGAAAAAAGGAGGCCGCGAAAGGGTGGGAGGCTCCAGAGGGGTGGGAGGCCGGGGGCAAGAGTAGAGGCCAGAAAAAAAAGGAGGCCGGGAAGGGGTGGGAGGCTGCAGAGAGGTGGGAGGCCAAGGGCGACAGTAGAGGCCAGAAAAAAAAGGAGACCGGAAAGGGGTGGGAGGCTGCAGAGGGGTGGGAGGCCGGGGGTAAGGGTAGAGGCCAGGAAAAAAAGGAGACCGGGAAGTGGTGGGAGGCTGCAGAGGGGAGGGAGGCTGGGGGCGAGAGTAGAGGCCAGGAAAAATAGGAGGCCGGAAAAGGGTGGGAGGCTGCAGAGGGGTGGGAGGCCAGGGGCGAGAGTAGAGGCCAGAAAAAAAAGGAGGCCGGAAAGGGGTGGGAGGCTGCAGAGGGGTGGGAGGCCGGGGGTAAGAGTAGAGGCCAGGAAAAAAAGGAGGCCGGGAAGGGGTGGGAGGCTGCAGAGGGGTGGGAGGCAATGGGCCAGAGTAGAGGCCAGGAAGAAAAAGAAGGACAGGAAGGGGTGGGAGTCTGCAGAGGGTTGGGAGGCAATGGGCGAGAGTAAAGGTTAGGAAATAAAGGAGGCCGGGAAGGGGTGGGAGGCCGGTGAGATGCGAGTAGGGGCCAGAAAGTCTCTTTTCTTCTCGCTTCTTCCCTGTATTTATCTTTCTTTTCTGCCTTCTTTATTCCTCTAATTCAAGTTCTATCTCGATCCCTGTGTTCTCCTTCCACTCATCATATTCTAGCCTTTTCTCTGTCCTATTCTTGCATATAGTGTGCAGTGGAGGATTCTTGTCTAGGAAGCGACGTCTCGTATGAGCTCTAAGACACCCACATGCATTTTGGTGCTGGGCACCAATGACGCACAGGAGCAGTGCCATGGGCAGATGAGGCTGAGCAACAGCTTTCCAGGCTAGCTCTTTCTGCCTGCCAGCTATCTGCAGACGTTCGCATTTTCAGAGCAGGGCTGCCGGAGGCCCCCTGCACGGACCCCCAAAGCTACGTTTGAAGTTTGAGGGGGCAAGACAAGCAAGCAGCCCCAGTCTCTGTGCCTCTGTGCGAGCAGTGCCATGGGCAGATGAGGCTGAGCAACAGCTTTCCAGGCTAGCTTTTTCTGCCTGCGAGCTGTCTGCAGACGTTCGCATTTTCAGAGCAGGGCTGCCGGAGGCCCCCTGCACGGACCCCCAAAACAACATTTGAAGTTTGAGGGAGCAAGACAAGCAAGCAGCCCCAGTCTCTGTGCCTCTGTGCGAGCAGTGCCATGGGCAGATGAGGCTGAGCAACAGCTTTCCAGGCTAGCTCTTTCTGCCTGCCAGCTATCTGCAGACGTTCGCATTTTCAGAGCAGGGCTGCCGGAGGCCCCCTGCACGGACCCCCAAAGCTACGTTTGAAGTTTGAGGGGGCAAGACAAGCAAGCAGCCCCAGTCTCTGTGCCTCTGTGCGAGCAGTGCCATGGGCAGATGAGGCTGAGCAACAGCTTTCCAGGCTAGCTCTTTCTGCCTGCCAGCTATCTGCAGATGTTCGCATTTTCAGAGCAGGGCTGCCGAAGGCCCCCTGCATGGACCCCCAAAGCTACGTTTGAAGTTTGAGGGGGCAAGACAAGCAAGCAGCCCCAGTCTCTGTGCCTCTGTGCGAGCAGTGCCATGGGCAGATGAGGCTGAGCAACAGCTTTCCAGGCTAGCACTTTCTGCCTGCGAGCTGTCTGCAGACGTTCGCATTTTCAGAGCAGGGCTGCCGGAGGCCCCCTGCACGAACCCCCAAAACTACGTTTGAAGTTTGAGGGGGCAAGACAAGCAAGCAGCCCCAGTCTCTGTGCCTCTGTGCGAGCAGTGCCATGGGCAGATGAGGCTGAGCAACAGCTTTCCAGGCTAGCTCTTTCTGCCTGCCAGCTATCTGCAGACGTTCGCATTTTCAGAGCAGGATTGCGAATGGAGCCCAACAGGGACCCCCTATCCCCGCTCTACGTTTGAGGTTTACCGCCCCCCAATGCTGTCCTGCTCTCTGTCCCTTTCCTCTCTCTGTTATTCTGTCCTGTTCCCTGTGTCTGTTTTTTAATTCCTCCCTCTCTGTCCCTCAGCCCAGTGCTTTTTTTTCCCTTCTTCTTCTTTGCTGCCCAGCCGAGGCTTTTCCCCCTGCGTGTCTGTTCTGCTCCCCTGTCTGTTATTTTTGCCTGTCTTTCACTTTATCCTACCTCCCTGTCCCCTTTTTCTCTCTCATTATCACCTTGTCTCGCTCCCTGTCCCTGTCTTTCTCTGACAATTTGTCCTGCTCCTTGTCCTTCTCTCCATTTGCTGTTATTTCCCGTTCTTCTTCTGACCTTTCCTTCCTTCTTTTTCTATCCTACTGCCCCAGTGCCTCTTTTGCCACCGCTGTCCTGCTCCCTGGCCCTTGTTTCCTCTCACTGTTCCTCTGTCCTGCTTCCTGTCCCCGGTTTTTCTCTTTCTCTATCCTGCTGCCTGTCTGGTCTTTTCTTAGTGTACATCCCTGTCCAGCCGGCTCTCCCTTTTTGCCTTTCTCTCCTTCTCTGTCCTGCTTCCCGGCCCGTTCTTGTCTTCCTCTCTCTCTGTCCTCTAGCCCCTTGCTGGTTTGTGTTGGGATTCCAACCCTAACCACCCCCTTCTTCGTCTGACCCTTTCTTTGTTTCTTAGTACCTTTTTTCCTGTTGCCTGTCCTTTTTCTCTCTCTGTCAGTGTGTCCTGCACTGCGTGGGACGGGGGTGGGAGGCTGAAAAACGGTGGGAAGCTGATGGGGGGGGATTCAGGCTGGAAAGAGGTAGGAGGTTGCAGAGGGGTTGGAAGCTGAATGAAGTAGAGGCCAGAAAAATGAGAGGTGGGGGCTGACGAGGGGTGGGAGGCTGGAGGTGTGGCCAAGGAGGGGGGAGTAGAGGCCAGCAGTAAAAGGAGGCCGGGAAGGGGTGGGAGGCTGCAGAGGGGAGGGAGGCCAGAGTCAAGAGTAGAGGTCAGCAAAAAAAGGAGGCCGGGAAGGGGTGGGAGGCTGCAGAGGGGTGGGAGGCAATGGGCGAGAGTAGAGGCCAGGAAGAAAAAGGAGGTAGAGAAGGGGTGGGAGGCTGCAGAGTGGTGGGAGGCCGGGGGCGAGAGTAGAGGCCAGGAAAAAAAGGAGGCCGGGAAGGGGTGGGAGGCTGCAGAGGGGAGGGAGGCAATGGGTGAGAGTAGAGGCCAGGAAGAAAAAAGGTGCCAGGAAGGGGTGGGAGGCTGCAGAGGGGTGGGAGGCCGGGGGCAAGAGTAGAGGCCAGGAAGAAAAAAGAGGCCGGGAAGGGGTGGGAGGCTGCAGAGAGGTGGGAGGCCAGGGGCGACAGTAGAGGCCAGAAAAAAAGGAGGCCGGAAAGGGGTGGGAGGCTGCAGAGGGGTGGGAGGCCGGGGGTAAGAGTAGAGGCCAGGAAAAAAAGGAGGCCGGAAAAGGGGGGGAGGCTGCAGAGGGGTGGGAGGCCAGGGGCGAGAGTAGAGGCCAGAAAAAAAAGGAGGCCGGGAAGGGGTGGGAGGCTGCAGAGGGGAGGGAGGCCGGGGGCAAGAGTAGAGGCCTGGAAGAAAAAAGAGGCCGGGAAGGGGTGGGAGGCTGCAGAGGGGTGGGAGGCCGGGGGCAAGAGTAGAGGCCAGGAAAAAAAGGAGGCCGGGAAGGGGTGGGAGGCTGCAGAGAGGTGGGAGGCCAAGTGCGACAGTAGAGGCCAGAAAAAAAAGGAGGCCGGAAAGGGGTGGGAGGCTGCAGAGGGGTGGGAGGCCAGGGGCGAGAGTAGAGGCCAGGAAAAAAAGGAGGCCGGGAAGGGGTGGGAGGCTGCAGAGGGGTGGGAGGCAATGGGCCAGAGTAGAGGCCAGGAAGAAAAAGAAGGACAGGAAGGGGTGGGAGTCTGCAGAGGGTTGGGAGGCAATGGGCGAGAGTAAAGGTTAGGAAATAAAGGAGGCCGGGAAGGGGTGGGAGGCCGGTGAGATGCGAGTAGGGGCCAGAAAGTCTCTTTTCTTCTCGCTTCTTCCCTGTATTTATCTTTCTTTTCTGCCTTCTTTATTCCTCTAATTCAAGTTCTATCTCGATCCCTGTGTTCTCCTTCCACTCATCATATTCTAGCCTTTTCTCTGTCCTATTCTTGCATATAGTGTGCAGTGGAGGATTCTTGTCTAGGAAGCGACGTCTCGTATGAGCTCTAAGACACCCACATGCATTTTGGTGCTGGGCACCAATGACGCACAGGAGCAGTGCCATGGGCAGATGAGGCTGAGCAACAGCTTTCCAGGCTAGCTCTTTCTGCCTGCCAGCTATCTGCAGACGTTCGCATTTTGGGAGCAGGGCTGCCGGAGGCGCCCGGCACGGACCACCTAAGATACGTTGGAAGTTTGAGGTGGCAAGACAAGCAAGCAGCCCCGGTCTTTGTGCCTCGGTGCGAGCAGTGCCATGGGCAGATGAGGCTGAGCAACAGCTTTCCAGGCTAGCTCTTTCCGCCTGCCAGCTATCTGCAGACGTTCGCATTTTCAGAGCAGGATTGCGAATGGAGCCCAACAGGGACCCCCTATCCCCGCGCTTCGTTTGAGGTTTCCCGCCCCCCAATGCTGTCCTGCTCTCTGTCCCTTTCCTCTCTCTGTTATTTTTTCCTGTTCCCTGTGTCTGTTTTTTAATTCCTCCCTCTCTGTCCCTCAGCCCAGTGCTTTTTTTTCCCTTCTTCTTCTTTGCTGCCCAGCCGAGGCTTTTCCCCCTGCGTGTCTGTTCTGCTCCCCTGTCTGTTATTTTTGCCTGTCTTTCACTTTATCCTACCTCCCTGTCCCCTTTTTCTCTCTCATTATCACCTTGTCTCGCTCCCTGTCCCTGTCTTTCTCTGACAATTTGTCCTGCTCCTTGTCCTTCTCTCCATTTGCTGTTATTTCCCGTTCTTCTTCTGACCTTTCCTTCCTTCTTTTTCTATCCTACTGCCCCAGTGCCTCTTTTGCCACCGCTGTCCTGCTCCCTGGCCCTTGTTTCCTCTCACTGTTCCTCTGTCCTGCTTCCTGTCCCCGGTTTTTCTCTTTCTCTATCCTGCTGCCTGTCTGGTCTTTTCTTAGTGTACATCCCTGTCCAGCCGGCTCTCCCTTTTTGCCTTTCTCTCCTTCTCTGTCCTGCTTCCCGGCCCGTTCTTGTCTTCCTCTCTCTCTGTCCTCTAGCCCCTTGCTGGTTTGTGTTGGGATTCCAACCCTAACCACCCCCTTCTTCGTCTGACCCTTTCTTTGTTTCTTAGTACCTTTTTTCCTGTTGCCTGTCCTTTTTCTCTCTCTGTCAGTGTGTCCTGCACTGCGTGGGACGGGGGTGGGAGGCTGAAAAACGGTGGGAAGCTGATGGGGGGGGATTCAGGCTGGAAAGAGGTAGGAGGTTGCAGAGGGGTTGGAAGCTGAATGAAGTAGAGGCCAGAAAAATGAGAGGTGGGGGCTGACGAGGGGTGGGAGGCTGGAGGTGTGGCCAAGGAGGGGGGAGTAGAGGCCAGCAGTAAAAGGAGGCCGGGAAGGGGTGGGAGGCTGCAGAGGGGAGGGAGGCCAGAGTCAAGAGTAGAGGTCAGCAAAAAAAGGAGGCCGGGAAGGGGTGGGAGGCTGCAGAGGGGTGGGAGGCAATGGGCGAGAGTAGAGGCCAGGAAGAAAAAGGAGGTAGAGAAGGGGTGGGAGGCTGCAGAGTGGTGGGAGGCCGGGGGCGAGAGTAGAGGCCAGGAAAAAAAGGAGGCCGGGAAGGGGTGGGAGGCTGCAGAGGGGAGGGAGGCAATGGGCGAGAGTAGAGGCCAGGAAGAAAAAAGGTGCCAGGAAGGGGTGGGAGGCTGCAGAGGGGTGGGAGGCCGGGGGCAAGAGTAGAGGCCAGGAAGAAAAAAGAGGCCGGGAAGGGGTGGGAGGTTGCAGAGAGGTGGGAGGCCAAGGGCGACAGTAGAGGCCAGAAAAAAAAGGAGGCCGGAAAGGGGTGGGAGGCTGCAGAGTGGTGGGAGGCCGGGGGTAAGAGTAGAGGCCAGGAAAAAAAGGAGACCGGGAAGTGGTGGGAGGCTGCAGAGGGGAGGGAGGCTGGGGGCGAGAGTAGAGGCCAGGAAAAATAGGAGGCCGGAAAAGGGTGGGAGGCTGCAGAGGGGTGGGAGGCCAGGGGCGAGAGTAGAGGCCAGAAAAAAAAGGAGGCCGGAAAGGGGTGGGAGGCTGAAGAGGGGAGGGAGGCCAGAGTCAAGAGTAGAGGTCAGCAAAAAAAGGAGGCCGGGAAGGGGTGGGAGGCTGCAGAGGGGAGGGAGGCAATGGGCGAGAGTAGAGGCCAGGAAGAAAAAAGGTGCCAGGAAGGGGTGGGAGGCTGCAGAGGGGTGGGAGGCCGGGGGCAAGAGTAGAGGCCTGGAAGAAAAAAGAGGCCGGGAAGGGGTGGGAGGCTGCAGAGTGGTGGGAGGCCAGGGGCGAGAGTAGAGGCCAGGAAAAAAAGGAGGCCGGAAAGGGGTGGGAGGCTGCAGAGGGGTGGGAGGCCGGGGGCAAGAGTAGAGGCCAGAAAAAAAAGGAGGCCGGGAAGGGGTGGGAGGCTGCAGAGAGGTGGGAGGCCAAGGGCGACAGTAGAGGCCAGAAAAAAAAGGAGGCCGGAAAGGGGTGGGAGGCTGCAGAGGGGTGAGAGGCCGGGGGTAAGGGTAGAGGCCAGGAAAAAAAGGAGACCGGGAAGTGGTGGGAGGCTGCAGAGGGGAGGGAGGCTGGGGGCGAGAGTAGAGGCCAGGAAAAATAGGAGGCCAGAAAAGGGTGGGAGGCTGCAGAGGGGTGGGAGGCCAAGGGCGACAGTAGAGGCCAGAAAAAAAAGGAGGCCGGAAAGGGGTGGGAGGCTGCAGAGGGGTGGGAGGCCGGGGGCAAGAGTAGAGGCCTGGAAGAAAAAAGAGGCCGGGAAGGGGTGGGAGGCTGCAGAGTGGTGGGAGGCCAGGGGCGAGAGTAGAGGCCAGGAAAAAAAGGAGGCCGCGAAGGGGTGGGAGGCTGCAGAGGGGTGGGAGGCCGGGGGCAAGAGTAGAGGCCAGAAAAAAAAGGAGGCCGGGAAGGGGTGGGAGGCTGCAGAGAGGTGGGAGGCCAAGGGCGACAGTAGAGGCCAGAAAAAAAAGGAGGCCGGAAAGGGGTGGGAGGCTGCAGAGGGGTGGGAGGCCGGGGGTAAGAGTAGAGGCCAGAAAAAAAGGAGGCCGGGAAGGGGTGGGAGTCTGCAGAGGGGTGGGAGGCAATGGGCCAGAGTAGAGGCCAGGAAGAAAAAGAAGGACAGGAAGGGGTGGGAGTCTGCAGAGGGTTGGGAGGCAATGGGCGAGAGTAAAGGTTAGGAAATAAAGGAGGCCGGGAAGGGGTGGGAGGACGGTGAGATGCGAGTAGGGGCCAGAAAGTCTCTTTTCTTCTCGCTTCTTTCCTGTATTTATCTTTCTTTTCTGCCTTCTTTATTCCTCTAATTCAAGTTCTATCTCGATCCCTGTGTTCTCCTTCCACTCATCATATTCTAGCCTTTTCTCTGTCCTATTCTTGCTTATAGTGTGCAGTGGAGGATTCTTGTCTAGAAAGCGACGTCTCGTATGAGCTCTAAGACACCTACATGCATTTTGGTGCTGGGCACCAATGACGCACAGGAGCAGTGCCATGGGCAGATGAGGCTGAGCAACAGCTTTCCAGGCTAGCTCTTTCTGCCTGCCAGCTATCTGCAGACGTTCGCATTTGCAGAGCAGGGCTGCCGGAGGCCCCCTGCACGGACCCCCAAAGCTACATTTGAAGTTTGAGGGGGCAAGACAAGCAAGCAGCCCCGGTCTCTGTGCCTCTGTGCGAGCAGTGCCATGGGCAGATGAGGCTGAGCAACAGCTTTCCAGGCTAGCTCTTTCTGCCTGCGAGCTGTCTGCAGACGTTCGCATTTTCAGAGCAGGGCTGCCGGAGGCCCCCTGCACGGACCCCCAAAGCTACGTTTGAAGTTTGAGGGGGCAAGACAAGCAAGCAGCCCCAGTCTCTGTGCCTCTGTGCGAGCAGTGCCATGGGCAGATGAGGCTGAGCAACAGCTTTCCAGGCTAGCTCTTTCTGCCTGTCAGCTGTCTGCAGACGTTCGCATTTTCAGAGCAGGGCTGCCGGAGGCCCCCTGCACAGACTCCCAAAGCTACGTTTGAAGTTTGAGGGGGCAAGACAAGCAAGCAGCCCCAGTCTCTGTGCCTCTGTGCGAGCAGTGCCATGGGCAGATGAGGCTGAGCAACAGCTTTCCAGGCTAGCTCTTTCTGCCTGCCAGCTATCTGCAGACGTTCGCATTTTCAGAGCAGGGCTGCCGGAGGCCCCCTGCACGGACCCCCAAAGCTACGTTTGAAGTTTGAGGGGGCAAGACAAGCAAGCAGCCCCAGTCTCTGTGCCTCTGTGCGAGCAGTGCCATGGGCAGATGAGGCTGAGCAACAGCTTTCCAGGCTAGCTCTTTCTGCCTGCGAGCTATCTGCAGACGTTTGCATTTTCAGAGCAGGGCTGCCGGAGGCCCCCTGCACGGACCCCCAAAGCTACGTTTGAAGTTTGAGGGGGCAAGACAAGCAAGCAGCCCCAGTCTCTGTGCCTCGGTGCGAGCAGTGCCATGGGCAGATGAGGCTGAGCAACAGCTTTCCAGGCTAGCTCTTTCTGCCTGCCAGCTATCTGCAGACGTTCGCATTTTCAGAGCAGGGCTGCCGGAGGCCCCCTGCACAGACCCCCAAAGCTACGTTTGAAGTTTGAGGGGGCAAGACAAGCAAGCAGCCCCAGTCTCTGTGCCTCTGTGCGAGCAGTGCCATGGGCAGATGAGGCTGAGCAACAGCTTTCCAGGCTAGCTCTTTCTGCCTGCCAGCTATCTGCAGACGTTCGCATTTTCAGAGCAGGGCTGCCGGAGGCCCCCTGCACGGACCCCCAAAACTACGTTTGAATTTTGAGGGGGCAAGACAAGCAAGCAGCCCCAGTCTCTGTGCCTCTGTGCGAGCAGTGCCATGGGCAGATGAGGCTGAGCAACAGCTTTCCAGGCTAGCTCTTTCTGCCTGCCAGCTATCTGCAGACGTTCGCATTTTCAGAGCAGGGCTGCCGGAGGCCCCCTGCACGGACCCCCAAAGCTACGTTTGAAGTTTGAGGGGGCAAGACAAGCAAGCAGCCCCAGTCTCTGTGCCTCTGTGCGAGCAGTGCCATGGGCAGATGAGGCTGAGCAACAGCTTTCCAGGCTAGCTCTTTCTGCCTGCCAGCTATCTGCAGACGTTCGCATTTTCAGAGCAGGGCTGCCGGAGGCCCCCTGCACAGACCCCCAAAGCTACGTTTGAAGTTTGAGGGGGCAAGACAAGCAAGCAGCCCCAGTCTCTGTGCCTCTGTGCGAGCAGTGCCATGGGCAGATGAGGCTGAGCAACAGCTTTCCAGGCTAGCTCTTTCTGCCTGCGAGCTATCTTCAGACGTTCGCATTTTCAGAGCAGGGCTGCCGCAGGCCCCCTGCACGGACCCCCAAAACTACGTTTGAAGTTTGAGGGGGCAAGACAAGCAAGCAGCCCCAGTCTCTGTGCCTCTGTGCGAGCAGTACCATGGGCAGATGAGGCTGAGCAACAGCTTTCCAGGCTAGCTCTTTCTGCCTGCCAGCTATCTGCAGACGTTCGCATTTTCAGAGCAGGGCTGCCGCAGGCCCCCTGCACGGACCCCCAAAGCTACGTTTGAAGTTTGAGGGGGCAGGACAAGCAAGCAGCCCCAGTCTCTGTGCCTCTGTGCGAGCAGTGCCATGGGCAGATGAGGCTGAGCAACAGCTTTCCAGGCTAGCTCTTTCTGCCTGCCAGCTATCTGCAGACGTTCGCATTTTGGGAGCAGGGCTGCCGGAGGCCCCCTGCACGGACCCCCAAAGCTACGTTTGAAGTTTGAGGGGGCAAGACAAGCAAGCAGCCCCAGTCTCTGTGCCTCTGTGCGAGCAGTACCATGGGCAGATGAGGCTGAGCAACAGCTTTCCAGGCTAGCTCTTTCTGCCTGCCAGCTATCTGCAGACGTTCGCATTTTGGGAGCAGGGCTGCCGGAGGCCCCCTGCACGGACCCCCAAAGCTACGTTTGAAGTTTGAGGGGGCAAGACAAGCAAGCAGCCCCAGTCTCTGTGCCTCTGTGCGAGCAGTACCATGGGCAGATGAGGCTGAGCAACAGCTTTCCAGGCTAGCTCTTTCTGCCTGCCAGCTATCTGCAGACGTTCGCATTTTCAGAGCAGGGCTGCCGGAGGCCCCCTGCACGGACCCCCAAAGCTACGTTTGAAGTTTGAGGGGGCAGGACAAGCAAGCAGCCCCAGTCTCTGTGCCTCTGTGCGAGCAGTGCCATGGGCAGATTAGGCTGAGCAACAGCTTTCCAGGCTAGCTCTTTCTGCCTGCCAGCTATCTGCAGACGTTCGCATTTTCAGAGCAGGGCTGCCGGAGGCCCCCTGCACGGACCCCCAAAGCTACGTTTGAAGTTTGAGGGGGCCAGACGAGCAAGCAGCCCCAGTCTCTGTGCCTCTGTGCGAGCAGTACCATGGGCAGATGAGGCTGAGCAACAGCTTTCCAGGCTAGCTCTTTTTGCCTGCGAGCTATCTGCAGACGTTCGCATTTTCAGAGCAGGGCTGCCGCAGGCCCCCTGCACGGACCCCCAAAGCTACGTTTGAAGTTTGAGGGGGCAAGACAAGCAAGCAGCCCCAGTCTCTGTGCCTCTGTGCGAGCAGTGCCATGGGCAGATGAGGCTGAGCAACAGCTTTCCAGGCTAGCTCTTTCTACCTGCGAGCTATCTGCAGACGTTCGCATTTTCAGAGCAGGGCTGCCGCAGGCCCCCTGCACGGACCCCCAAAGCTACGTTTGAAGTTTGAGGGGGCAAGACAAGCAAGCAGCCCCAGTCTCTGTGCCTCTGTGCGAGCAGTGCCATGGGCAGATGAGGCTGAGCAACAGCTTTCCAGGCTAGCTCTTTCTGCCTGCCAGCTGTCTGCAGACGTTCGCATTTTCAGAGCAGGGCTGCTGGAGGCCCCCTGCACGGACCCCCAGAGCTACGTTTGAATTTGAGGGGGCAAGACAAGCAAGCAGCCCCAGTCTCTGTGCCTCGGTGCGAGCAGTGCCATGGGCAGATGAGGCTGAGCAACAGCTTTCCAGGCTAGCTCTTTCTGCCTGCCAGCTATCTGCAGATGTTCGCATTTTCAGAGCAGGGCTGCCGCAGGCCCCCTGCACGGACCCCCAAAGCTACGTTTGAAGTTTGAGGGGGCAAGACAAGCAAGCAGCCCCAGTCTCTGTGCCTCTGTGCGAGCAGTGCCATGGGAAGATGAGGCGGAGCAACAGCTTTCCAGGCTAGCTCTTTCTGCCTGCCAGCTATCTGCAGACGTTCGCATTTTCAGAGCAGGACTGCGAATGGAGCCCAACAGGGACCCCCTATCCCCGCGCTTCGTTTGAGGTTTCCCGCCCCCCAATGCTGTCCTGCTCTCTGTCCCTTTCTTCTCTCTGTTATTTTTTCCTGTTCCCTGTGTCTGTTTTTTAATTCCTCCCTCTCTGTCCCTCAGCCCAGTGCTTTTTTTTCCCTTCTTCTTTGCTGCCCAGCCGAGGCTTTTCCCCCTGCGTGTCTGTTCTGCTCCCCTGTCTGTTATTTTTGCCTGTCTTTCACTTTATCCTACCTCCCTGTCCCCTTTTTCTCTCTCATTATCACCTTGTCTCGCTCCCTGTCCCTGTCTTTCTCTGACAATTTGTCCTGCTCCTTGTCCTTCTCTCCATTTGCTGTTATTTCCCGTTCTTCTTCTGACCTTTCCTTCCTTCTTTTTCTATCCTACTGCCCCAGTGCCTCTTTTGCCACCGCTGTCCTGCTCCCTGGCCCTTGTTTCCTCTCACTGTTCCTCTGTCCTGCTTCCTGTCCCCGGTTTTTCTCTTTCTCTATCCTGCTGCCTGTCTGGTCTTTTCTTAGTGTACATCCCTGTCCAGCCGGCTCTCCCTTTTTGCCTTTCTCTCCTTCTCTGTCCTGCTTCCCGGCCCGTTCTTGTCTTCCTCTCTCTCTGTCCTCTAGTCCCTTGCTGGTTTGTGTTGGGATTCCAACCCTAACCACCCCCTTCTTCGTCTGACCCTTTCTTTGTTTCTTAGTACCTTTTTTCCTGTTGCCTGTCCTTTTTCTCTCTCTGTCAGTGTGTCCTGCACTGCGTGGGACGGGGGTGGGAGGCTGAAAAACGGTGGGAAGCTGATGGGGGGCGATTCAGGCTGGAAAGAGGTAGGAGGTTGCAGAGGGGTTGGAAGCTGAATGAAGTAGAGGCCAGAAAAATGAGAGGTGGGGGCTGACGAGGGGTGGGAGGCTGGAGGTGTGGCCAAGGAGGGGGGAGTAGAGGCCAGCAGTAAAAGGAGGCCGGGAAGGGGTGGGAGGCTGCAGAGGGGAGGGAGGCCAGAGTCAAGAGTAGAGGTCAGCAAAAAAAGGAGGCCGGGAAGGGGTGGGAGGCTGCAGAGGGGTGGGAGGCAATGGGCGAGAGTAGAGGCCAGGAAGAAAAAGGAGGTAGAGAAGGGGTGGGAGGCTGCAGAGTGGTGGGAGGCCGGGGGCGAGAGTAGAGGCCAGGAAAAAAAGGAGGCCGGGAAGGGGTGGGAGGCTGCAGAGGGGAGGGAGGCAATGGGCGAGAGTAGAGGCCAGGAAGAAAAAAGGTGCCAGGAAGGGGTGGGAGGCTGCAGAGGGGTGGGAGGCCGGGGGCAAGAGTAGAGGCCAGGAAGAAAAAAGAGGCCGGGAAGGGGTGGGAGGCTGCAGAGAGGTGGGAGGCCAGGGGCGAGAGTAGAGGCCAGAAAAAAAAGGAGGCCGGAAAGGGGTGGGAGGCTGCAGAGTGGTGGGAGGCCGGGGGTAAGAGTAGAGGCCAGGAAAAAAAGGAGGCCGGGAAGTTGTGGGAGGCTGCATAGGGGAGGGAGGCTGGGGGCGAGAGTAGAGGCCAGGAAAAATAGGAGGCCGGAAAAGGGTGGGAGGCTGCAGAGGGGTGGGAGGCCAGGGGCGAGAGTAGCGGCCAGAAAAAAAAGGAGGCCGGAAAGGGGTGGGAGGCTGCAGAGGGGTGCGAGGCCGGGGGTAAGAGTAGAGGCCAGGAAAAAAAGGAGGCCGGGAAGGGGTGGGAGGCTGCAGAGGGGAGGGAGGCAATGGGCGAGAGTAGAAGCCAGGAAGAAAAAAGGTGCCAGGAAGGGGTGGGAGGCTGCAGAGGGGTGGGAGGCCAGGGGCGAGAGTAGAGGAAGGGAAAAAAAGGAGGCCGCGAAGGGGTGGGAGGCTGCAGAGGGGTGGGAGGCCGGGGGCAAGAGTAGAGGCCAGAAAAAAAAGGAGGCCGGGAAGGGGTGGGAGTCTGCAGAGAGGTGGGAGGCCAAGGGCGACAGTTGAGGCCAGAAAAAAAAGGAGGCCGGAAAGGGGTGGGAGGCTGCAGAGGGGTGAGAGGCCGGGGGTAAGGGTAGAGGCCAGGAAAAAAAGGAGACCGGGAAGTGGTGGGAGGCTGCAGAGGGGAGGGAGGCTGGGGGCGAGAGTAGAGGCCAGGAAAAATAGGAGGCCGGAAAAGGGTGGGAGGCTGCAGAGGGGTGGGAGGCCAAGGGCGACAGTAGAGGCCAGAAAAAAAAGGAGGCCGGAAAGGGGTGGGAGGCTGCAGAGAGGTGGGAGGCCGGGGGTAAGAGTAGAGGCCAGGAAAAAAAGGAGACCGGGAAGTGGTGGGAGGCTGCAGAGGGGAGGGAGGCTGGGGGCGAGAGTAGAGGCCAGGAAAAAAAGGAGACCGGGAAGTGGTGGGAGGCTGCAGAGGGGAGGGAGGCTGGGGGCGAGAGTAGAGGCCAGGAAAAATAGGAGGCCGGGAAGGGGTGGGAGGCTGCAGAGGGGAGGGAGGCAATGGGCGAGAGTAGAGGCCAGGAAGAAAAAAGGTGCCAGGAAGGGGTGGGAGGCTGCAGATGGGTGGGAGGCCGGGGGCAAGAGTAGAGGCCTGGAAGAAAAAAGAGGCCGGGAAGGGGTGGGAGGCTGCAGAGTGGTGGGAGGCCAGGGGCGAGAGTAGAGGCCGGGAAAAAAAGGAGGCCGCGAAGGGGTGGGAGGCTGCAGAGGGGTGGGAGGCCGGGGGCAAGAGTAGAGGCCAGAAAAAAAAGGAGGCCGGGAAGGGGTGGGAGGCTGCAGAGAGGTGGGAGGCCAAGGGCGACAGTAGAGGCCAGAAAAAAAAGGAGGCCGGAAAGGGGTGGGAGGCTGCAGAGGGGTGGGAGGCCGGGGGTAAGAGTAGAGGCCAGAAAAAAAGGAGGCCGGGAAGGGGTGGGAGTCTGCAGAGGGGTGGGAGGCAATGGGCCAGAGTAGAGGCCAGGAAGAAAAAGAAGGACAGGAAGGGGTGGGAGTCTGCAGAGGGTTGGGAGGCAATGGGCGAGAGTAAAGGTTAGGAAATAAAGGAGGCCGGGAAGGGGTGGGAGGCCGGTGAGATGCGAGTAGGGGCCAGAAAGTCTCTTTTCTTCTCGCTTCTTCCCTGTATTTATCTTTCTTTTCTGCCTTCTTTATTCCTCTAATTCAAGTTCTATCTCGATCCCTGTGTTCTCCTTCCACTCATCATATTCTAGCCTTTTCTCTGTCCTATTCTTGCATATAGTGTGCAGTGGAGGATTCTTGTCTAGGAAGCGACGTCTCGTATAAGCTCTAAGACACCCACATGCATTTTGGTGCTGGGCACCAATGACGCACAGGAGCAGTGCCATGGGCAGATGAGGCTGAGCAACAGCTTTCCAGGCTAGCTCTTTCTGCCTGCCAGCTATCTGCAGACGTTCGCATTTTCAGAGCAGGGCTGCCGGAGGCCCCCTGCACGGACCCCCAAAGCTACGTTTGAAGTTTGAGGGGGCAAGACAAGCAAGCAGCCCCGGTCTCTGTGCCTCTGTGCGAGCAGTGCCATGGGCAGATGAGGCTGAGCAACAGCTTTCCAGGCTAGCTCTTTCTGCCTGCCAGCTATCTGCAGACGTTCGCATTTTCAGAGCAGGGCTGCCGCAGGCCCCCTGCACGGACCCCCAAAGCTACGTTTGAAGTTTGAGGGGGCAAGACAAGCAAGCAGCCCCAGTCTCTGTGCCTCGGTGCGAGCAGTGCCATGGGCAGATGAGGCTGAGCAACAGCTTTCCAGGCTAGCTCTTTCTGCCTGCGAGCTGTCTGCAGACGTTCGCATTTTCAGAGCAGGGCTGCCGGAGGCCCCCTGCACGGACCCCCAAAACTACGTTTGAAGTTTGAGGGGGCAAGACAAGCAAGCAGCCCCAGTCTCTGTGCCTCTGTGCGAGCAGTGCCATGGGCAGATGAGGCTGAGCAACAGCTTTCCAGGCTAGCTCTTTCTGCCTGCCAGCTATCTGCAGACGTTCGCATTTTCAGAGCAGGGCTGCCGCAGGCGCCCAACACGGACCCCCAAAGCTACGTTTGAAGTTTGAGGGGGCAAGACAAGCAAGCAGCCCCAGTCTCTGTGCCTCTGTGCGAGCAGTGCCATGGGCAGATGAGGCTGAGCAACAGCTTTCCAGGCTAGCTCTTTCTGCCTGCCAGCTATCTGCAGACGTTCGCATTTTCAGAGCAGGGCTGCCGGAGGCCCCCTGCACAGACTCCCAAAGCTACGTTTGAAGTTTGAGGGGGCAAGACAAGCAAGCAGCCCCAGTCTCTGTGCCTCTGTGCGAGCAGTGCCATGGGCAGATGAGGCTGAGCAACAGCTTTCCAGGCTAGCTCTTTCTGCCTGCGAGCTGTCTGCAGACGTTCGCATTTTCAGAGCAGGGCTGCCGGAGGCCCCCTGCACGGACCCCCAATACTACGTTTGAAGTTTGAGGGGGCAAGACAAGCAAGCAGCCCCAGTCTCTGTGCCTCTGTGCGAGCAGTGCCATGGGCAGATGAGGCTGAGCAACAGCTTTCCAGGCTAGCTCTTTCTGCCTGCCAGCTATCTGCAGACGTTCGCATTTTGGGAGCAGGGCTGCCGGAGGCCCCCTGCACGGACCCCCAAAGCTACGTTTGAAGTTTGAGGGGGCAAGACAAGGAAGCAGCCCCAGTCTCTGTGCCTCTGTGCGAGCAGTGCCATGGGCAGATGAGGCTGAGCAACAGCTTTCCAGGCTAGCTCTTTCTGCCTGCCAGCTATCTGCAGACGTTCGAATTTTCAGAGCAGGGCTGCCGGAGGCCCCCTGCACGGACCCCCAAAGCTACGTTTGAAGTTTGAGGGGGCAAGACAAGCAAGCAGCCCCAGTCTCTGTGCCTCTGTGCGAGCAGTACCATGGGCAGATGAGGCTGAGCAACAGCTTTCCAGGCTAGCTCTTTCTGCCTGCCAGCTATCTGCAGACGTTCGCATTTTCAGAGCAGGGCTGCCGGAGGCCCCCTGCACGGACCCCCAAAGCTACGTTTGAAGTTTGAGGGGGCAGGACAAGCAAGCAGCCCCAGTCTCTGTGCCTCTGTGCGAGCAGTGCCATGGGCAGATGAGGCTGAGCAACAGCTTTCCAGGCTAGCTCTTTTTGCCTGCCAGCTATCTGCAGACGTTCGCATTTTCAGAGCAGGGCTGCCGCAGGCCCCCTGCACGGACCCCCAAAGCTACGTTTGAAGTTTGAGGGGGCAAGACAAGCAAGCAGCCCCAGTCTCTGTGCCTCTGTGCGAGCAGTGCCATGGGCAGATGAGGCTGAGCAACAGCTTTCCAGGCTAGCTCTTTCTACCTGCGAGATATCTGCAGACGTTCGCATTTTCAGAGCAGGGCTGCCGCAGGCCCCCTGCACGGACCCCCAAAGCTACGTTTGAAGTTTGAGGGGGCAAGACAAGCAAGCAGCCCCAGTCTCTGTGCCTCTGTGCGAGCAGTGCCATGGGCAGATGAGGCTGAGCAACAGCTTTCCAGGCTAGCTCTTTCTGCCTGCCAGCTATCTGCAGACGTTCGCATTTTCAGAGCAGGGCTGCCGGAGGCCCCCTGCACGGACCCCCAAAGCTACGTTTGAATTTGAGGGGGCAAGACAAGCAAGCAGCCCCAGTCTCTGTGCCTCTGTGCGAGCAGTGCCATGGGCAGATGAGGCTGAGCAACAGCTTTCCAGGCTAGCTCTTTCTGCCTGCCAGCTATCTGCAGACGTTCGAATTTTCAGAGCAGGGCTTCCGCAGGCGCCCAACACGGACCCCCAAAGCTACGTTTGAAGTTTGAGGGGGCAAGACAAGCAAGCAGCCCCAGTCTCTGTGCCTCTGTGCGAGCAGGGCCATGGGCAGATGAGGCTGAGCAACAGCTTTCCAGGCTAGCTCTTTCTACCTGCCAGCTATTTGCAGATGTTCGCATTTTCAGAGCAGGGCTGCCGGAGGCCCCCTGCACGGACCCCCAAAACTACGTTTGAAGTTTGAGGGGGCAAGACAAGCAAGCAGCCCCAGTTTCTGTGCCTCTGTGCGAGCAGTGCCATGGGCAGATGAGGCTGAGCAACAGCTTTCCAGGCTAGCTCTTTCTGCCTGCCAGCTATCTGCAGACGTTCACATTTTCAGAGCAGGGCTGCCGCAGGCCCCCTGCACGGACCCCCAAAGCTACGTTTGAAGTTTGAGGGGGCAAGACAAGCAAGCAGCCCCAGTCTCTGTGCCTCTGTGCGAGCAGTGCCATGGGCAGATGAGGCTGAGCAACAGCTTTCCAGGCTAGCTCTTTCTGCCTGCCAGCTATTTGCAGACGTTCGCATTTTCAGAGCAGGGCTGCCGGAGGCCCCCTGCACGGACCCCCAAAACTACGTTTGAAGTTTGAGGGGGCAAGACAAGCAAGCAGCCCCAGTCTCTGTGCCTCGGTGCGAGCAGTGCCATGGGCAGATGAGGCTGAGCAACAGCTTTCCAGGCTAGCTCTTTCTGCCTGTCAGCTATCTGCAGACGTTCGCATTTTCAGAGCAGGGCTGTCGCAGGCCCCCTGCACAGACCCCCAAAGCTACGTTTGAAGTTTGAGGGGGCAAGACAAGCAAGCAGCCCCAGTCTCTGTGCCTCTGTGCGAGCAGTGCCATGGGCAGATGAGGCTGAGCAAGAGCTTTCCAGGCTAGCTCTTTCTGCCTGCCAGCTATCTGCAGACGTTCGCATTTTCAGAGCAGGGCTGCTGGAGGCCCCCTGCACGGACCCCCAAAGCTACGTTTGAATTTGAGGGGGCAAGACAAGCAAGCAGCCCCAGTCTCTGTGCCTCGGTGCGAGCAGTGCCATGGGCAGATGAGGCTGAGCAACAGCTTTCCAGGCTAGCTCTTTCTGCCTGCCAGCTATCTGCAGACGTTCACATTTTCAGAGCAGGGCTGCCGCAGGCCCCCTGCACGGACCCCCAAAGCTACGTTTGAAGTTTGAGGGGGCAAGACAAGCAAGCAGCCCCAGTCTCTGTGCCTCTGTGCGAGCAGTGCCATGAGCAGATGAGGCTGAGCAACAGCTTTCCAGGCTAGCTCTTTCTGCCTGCCAGCTATCTGCAGACGTTCACATTTTCAGAGCAGGGCTGCCGCAGGCCCCCTGCACGGACCCCCAAAGCTACGTTTGAAGTTTGAGGTGGCAAGACAAGCAAGCAGCCCCAGTCTCTGTGCCTCTGTGCGAGCAGTGCCATGGGCAGATGAGGCTGAGCAACAGCTTTCCAGGCTAGCTCTTTCTGCCTGCCAGCTATTTGCAGACGTTCGCATTTTCAGAGCAGGGCTGCCGGAGGCCCCCTGCACTGACCCCCAAAACTACGTTTGAAGTTTGAGGGGGCAAGACAAGCAAGCAGCCCCAGTCTCTGTGCCTCGGTGCGAGCAGTGCCATGGGCAGATGAGGCTGAGCAACAGCTTTCCAGGTTAGCTCTTTCTGCCTGCCAGCTATCTGCAGACGTTCGCATTTTCAGAGCAGGGCTGCCGGAGGCCCCCTGCACGGACCCCCAAAGCTACGTTTGAAGTTTGAGGGGGCAAGACAAGCAAGCAGCCCCAGTCTCTGTGCCTCGGTGCGAGCAGTGCCATGGGCAGATGAGGCTGAGCAACAGCTTTCCAGGCTAGCTCTTTCTGCCTGCCAGCTATCTGCAGACGTTCGCATTTTCAGAGCAGGGCTGCCGCAGGCCCCCTGCACGGACCCCCAAAGCTACGTTTGAAGTTTGAGGGGGCAAGACAAGCAAGCAGCCCCAGTCTCTGTGCCTCTGTGCGAGCAGTGCCATGGGCAGATGAGGCTGAGCAACAGCTTTCCAGGCTAGCTCTTTCTGCCTGTCAGCTATTTGCAGACGTTCGCATTTTCAGAGCAGGGCTGCGGGAGGCCCCCTGCACGGACCCCCAAAGCTACGTTTGAAGTTTGAGGGGGCAAGACAAGCAAGCAGCCCCAGTCTCTGTGCCTCTGTGCGAGCAGTGCCATGGGCAGATGAGGCTGAGCAACAGCTTTCCAGGCTAGCTCTTTCTGCCTGCCAGCTATCTGCAGACGTTCGCATTTTCAGAGCAGGGCTGCCGGAGGCCCCCTGCACGGACCCCCAAAGCTACGTTTGAAGTTTGAGGGGGCAAGACAAGCAAGCAGCCCCAGTCTCTGTGCCTCTGTGCGAGCAGTGCCATGGGCAGATGAGGATGAGCAACAGCTTTCCAGGCTAGCTCTTTCTGCCTGCCAGCTATTTGCAGATGTTCGCATTTTCAGAGCAGGGCTGCCGGAGGCCCCCTGCACGGACCCCCAAAGCTACGTTTGAAGTTTGAGGGGGCAAGACAAGCAAGCAGCCCCAGTCTCTGTGCCTCTGTGCGAGCAGTGCCATGGGCAGATGAGGCTGA